>NC_041403.2:97690421-97999171 GCF_900747795.2 Erpetoichthys calabaricus | reverse complement strand
CAAGTATCATTACATCTTCCTTTCTTAAAGAGAAGTAAGGCAGTACTTATAAGCTTTCATATATATATATATATATATATATATATATATATATATATATATATATATATATACATACATATATATATATATATCTATATCTATATATATCTATATCTATATATGTATATCTATATATATATATCTAAATCTATATACAGGTACTCGTCGACATACGACCTATGCAAGTTACGACTGTTCGACTGTTCGACTTTACGACGCGTTTGACTGTTTCCCCTGCCAGCTGTTGGCAGCGCCAGTTTCCCGCACTCTCAAGTCTCGCTACGCAGCAGTAAAAATATACGCAGCAGTGTTGCCCCACGTGTGTTTGTGTCTTGTTGTTTTGGCAATTTTCGATAATAATATAACCCTAACATATAACCCTATAATATTAACACTAATAGCAGCTTTCTACTCAAAACGGCAAACTTGAGAAGCTGCCAGCATCAAACCCAAAAGCTCTTGATTGGGCAGTTCTTAGGATTGCACTACGCAAGCAGTCGCATCAACTGCTTACCGCAACCTGCTTTCTTTTTTTCTTCTTGAATAAAAGCGCACTTGTTCTGTTATACTTGTACTTGTGAAAGTGTTTATTTGATATTTGGACTTCAGGCTTCACACCTTTCATTCTCAGTCACACACACCACTCACATCCACATCCACAGTTATCCCAGTCTCGTTCGTGCACAAGTTTTATATACAATCATCACATTCAAATGTTAACAGTTCCCACACACAACTGCTGACTCCCAATCAAGAGCTTCTGGGTTCGATGCTAGCAGCTTCTCGAGTTTACCGCTTTAAGTAGAGAGCTGCTGTTATTGTTAATATTATACAATAAAAACATACATTTGATTTACGTCTGTAACAACCGCTGTAAATTTATAGTGCTTGTCAAAGTTAGCGTTCACACTCGCCCCGATATGACACTGCTCTTTTCAAATAAAGACGCGCTATAACAGAGGTGAACTCAGATCAGAGAAAACAGAAGCCCTCCCCGCAAGAAATGTCGACTCACAGTGTATGAATGGCGTATGGAAGAAGTGTGTTAAGCGCTATGTAAATACTTTTGCTGGATTTAACAGTGAACAAGAACTTGATGAGATTCGTGAAGAAATAGTGAAACTGTCAAAAGACCTTTCATTGGAATGTGAAATGGAAGATGTCGAGGAGTTGCTAGACCGGGAATCAGGTGAACTTATGAATGAAGAGCTGATAGAATTGGAAGAAGAAAGAGTGGCGGAAGAAGAAACAAGAGAATTGGAGTAAGACGAAGAGGAGGAGGTGCCACAAACAATGTTCACCACAAAGGGATTGTCAGAAGATTTATCTCTACTGAATAAACTCCTCGCTCATTTTGAAAAAATGGACCCAAATATTGAACGATTTGCGAGGACTGAACGGATGGCACGCAACACATTTCGTCCTTATTGCGAAATTTATGAAGAGAAAAAAAAAACAAACAATTCAGACGAAGCTCACTATGTTTATGAAAAGAGCAACTCCTCCCATCACCCCGTCCGCAGCCTCGCCTGATCTGATGAAGGCGATATCGACAACCCGCAGCCAAGCACCAGTGGTGCCAGGACTTAAATGTACAGTACAGTATTTCTTGTTTTGTATGTTTTCCACATATTAAACAAATTGTACTGTAGTATGCTGTGTTTGTCTTAGAAAGTAAGAAAATGTTGATAAAATATTACTTTAAGATGATTACAATATTATTACCCAGTCTAATATTCTTACCTTAAATTAACATAGGCCGACTTACGTCCAGATCAACTTACAACCAGTCAGTCGGAACCAATCGCGGTCGTAAGTCGACAAGTACCTGTATATATATCTATCTCTCTCTCTCTCTCTCTCTCTCTCTCTATATATATATATATATATATATATATATATCTAAATCCCCGCGAAGTACTGCTTTTAAATTTTTATGAAGAAGAAAAGCTTTTTAAATTGAGGGAAAATATCCCAATAGCAATTTGTTAAGGATCTGTTTTTTGTGAAGCAGCCTTAACACAGCTTTTCCGCTGTTTTATAAAAACGAACGCCATATAAGGTCTTCCTTTTTCCTTGCTTCGCCAAGGAAAGAGCCTTTTTATTAAATCCAAGGGTTCTTCGCTTTTTTTTTTGTTTGTTTATTACGATTGTTATAGTTCTGTTTGTATACGACGTTGTCAGTTCAGCACTCAGGTTGTAATATGACCAAGCTGTGCAAGCTTACTGTTAAGAATGCAATGTATAGTTGTACATGAGAAAAGCAATCTTGCCTCAAATCAATGGCAAACTTTTGTAGGTCTATGAACTTAATTTAAACTTTAGGTTTACACGGTGCTTTCTTTCCGAAGTACCTGCACTCATGAATATGTCTGTATGCGTCAGTCGCTCAAATCCCCACGCTACTGCTTTTAAATTTTTATTAAGAAGAAAAGAAAACCTTTTAAAATTGAGGGAAAATATACCAATAACAGTTTGTTAAGGATCTGTTTTTTTGTGAAGCTGCGTTCACTCGAGTGATCACTTCGAGATGACTTGCTGGCTAACCATAAGCGTTACCTGGTAGGTAACCACCCATACAATCAGATTGTGAATCAGACTACGAATGCCGTGAATGTAATTACCCCGATCTACATGCTGTCAAACAAACGAACCACATGCCGTGGCGCAATTTTAGGGGCTTAGCCTCTAGCGCTGACGTCCGAGGTTCGATTCCCGTAAGGGAGTGAAGTAAGCGCTGCTTTTAAAGTACTGCTTTTAAATTTTTATTAAGAAGAAAAGAAAACCTTTTTAAATTAAGTCTTAAAAAGAGCTGTAAAGATATTGACAATAAGCTGCGCAAACCCACCAAGACATGCAATCGTTTAAATCAAAGCGCGACTCGAAAAACACCATCCCATAATATTAGTTAACGAATAACACATTTCTATATGTATTGTAAGCATACAATACAACTGATAATATGTTGCGCTTATTTATCTGGTGTACTGACATTTTTGCGCGTTTAACGGCTGAAATCTATCGTGGTTTGTGCCCTTAAGAATGAAAAGAGTTTGCATTTACCTTTTTAATAAAAGGCAAGCTTTTAAGCCTGAGAAATCACCCCGTAAATGCACACGTTTAATTGCACATGTGTTAATATGTATGCTTACACAGTATTAAAAGACACTCAACAAGTACACAGTATTAAAAGACAGTCAACAATTAACGTCATTTACCTTCGTTCCCGCGTTTGACTTGTACTGTAAATCTCTTCCTCGTTTTCAGTTCACGTGATTACGTAGGAGGCGTAATACGTGATGACGCGATACGTGACTCCGCCTCCTCCATTAGAGTATATGGACAAAAAACAAGTTCCAGTTATGACCATTACACGTAGAATTTCGAAATGAAACCTGCCTAACTTTTGTAAGTAAGCTGTAAGGAATGAGCCTGCCAAATTTCAGCCTTCTACCTACACGGGAAGTTGGAGAATTAGTGATGAATGAGTCAGTCAAACAGGTTGCAGTTATGACCATTACGCGTAGAATTTTGAAATAAAACCTGCCTAACTTTTGTAAGTAAGCTGTAAGGAATGAGCCTGCCAAATTTCAGCCTTCTACCTACACGGGAAGTTGGAGAATTAGTGATGAATGAGTCAGTCAAACAGGTTCCAGTTATGACCATTACGCGTAGAATTTCGAAATAAAACCTGCCTAACTTTTGTAAGTAAGCTGTAAGGAATGAGCCTGCCAAATTTCAGACTTCTACCTACACGGGAAGTTGGAGAATTAGTGATGAGTGAGTCAGTCAAACAGGTTCCAGTTATGACCATTACGCGTAGAATTTTGAAATAAAACCTGCCTAACTTTTGTAAGTAAGCTGTAAGGAATGAGCCTGCCAAATTTCAGACTTCTACCTACATGGGAAGTTGGAGAATTAGTGATGAGTGAGTCAGTCAGTCAGTCAGTCAGTGAGTCAGTGAGGGCTTTGCCTTTTATTAGTATAGATTATGTACTTCTACCTCATAAAGTAAATCATGACATTTCTTCTGAGCACCCCAATTAGAGTGACTTACAATTTTTTATACTTACAAAGTTGCAACTATTTTAAATTGCACACGGACTTTATGGACACCCTGTATACACATCTTGAGGACATGAGAAAAACTAGTGTCCATGGAGGAAAGCCAATGCATGTGTGGAGGATGGACAAAATCCATGCATACAAAGTCTAGACACAATATTTTAAATTAGGATTTGGAATGCATGGTATAAGAGCACTCCCTACTGCGCCACCATGCTGTCCAATGCTAATTTTAATTCCACATTATTCTGTATTGCAATAAGTAGGTTCTGAAATGAATGAAAAAAAAAATCAATTTCCTTACAGATTTACAGTTCATAGTAGTAAAGAGCTCCACTACTGAAAGATCACAAGAGACAGGTTCCATATTGGTAGGAACAATAAAAAAAGATTTACATTACAAGAGAAATAAAATGAAGACATAGAGGGAAATGGATAAAGCCTGCAAATGTCTTGGCATCCATTCAGAAAACAGAACAATGCACTGAATGGACAAAGCAAAAGGCATATTGAAAATGCTGCATGACAGCTTTATGTTTGCCAGGAGCTGAACTGGGACCAGCTGCTCGGAAGACAGTTATGCTAAACTCAGGTCCACGAACACCAAAGATCTGCTAAGAAGAGGGTAAACTCACATAACTCATCAGAAATATCACTAATAAAAACTCTGGCTGGGCCACTTTTAAAAAAATGAGTAAGAAATACTATAGGTATTAATTTTCTTATTGAATACTGAGCAAACACAAGAGAAAAGGTTTACAGAGTTAAATACGCATTGAGATCAGAGCTTTAGGCATAATAAGAAGGCTAGCAACAGACATGCTCAGCTGTTACACGGAGTTACTGAACATAGTGAGCATGAAATTTAATGAATGCGGGGTGTTTGCTTTCAGTGTGTAAATATCAAAAGTTATTGTAATTTATACAGGAAACCAATGCAATCAATCCAGTGGAGGGGTTATTATGTTATCATTAAAGTTATCGAGTTATGGCTCTCATCCAGCTCTTATGATAACGACAGGTGAAATTCACATGATACAGTATTGTACTTAACATATAAAATCTATTTTCTTTCAATCATGGTTTTGCTAATGTGACCAGTCACGTCCCGAAAGAGAGAAGCGCTGCTGATTACTAATTACAAATCACAGAATGAAAATTAATTACAACGGGACATTTTTCCCAGTTTTAATCTTGCTTGCACTTAATCTGTGAACCTGAATTTAGTGCTGCATCAAGACTAGCAAGTAAAAGAAAAGCACTTGACACATAAATTATTATGTCCTATTATTATCAGAACTATGCAACTGCTGCTGCCTTATGAGGCTGTCATCAGTGGCAGGCGGTAAATACCACGCGGAGGGTGGATTGTACTTATTTTCATTTTATATGTATGCAATCAACTGATGACTGAAGAAGCATTTCATTAGTTACAAAAGATCTGGAGAGTAAAATAAGAAGGAGCCTAACATGGGAAACATTGCATATTATTTCAGACAGTTTTATTTGCTATTTAACTCAAGTACAACTTACGGGTACTTTTTCTTTTATTACTATTAATATTGTTATAGGTGGGGACCCTCCTTACCCAAAATAGATTAAAAAGAGAGAAAGTACAACAAAATTCTTTATTAAGAAAGTGCAAATTAAGAGGACAGAAACAAATCCCAGGCCTGCCTAAGCATATCTTAAACTTCTTGCTGTTTGTTAGGTTAGGCAGCTCACCTCTGTGCCCAGCACAGTACCACATCAAATAGCTCCCTTTCGCACCTCCTGTCTCTCACTCACTCTCTCTCTAGATGCTTACCTTTCTTCCTCCAACCAGCAGAGTGCTCACACCACTCTGAAGCTGGTATGCCTAAGGCCATGAGGTAACTTTAATCCCTGTCACGTCTACCCAAGCCTTGGAAGAATTTCTGGGGTTGGGGTGACTTTCCATTTATTCCAGGAACAGGAGCCCAGACCGCCTGCTTGATGCCTCTGTGTCCTTGAGACTTCAGTTACCCTAAAATGGGCAGATGTCTGCCTCCATAATTGCAAGGATGGCACGGTCCCATATGCTTATGTCTAACACCATGTGCTCTGTATCAGCTAGGAACTGTTGCCACCTTTGAATTCCCCTCTCTGGCCTCAATAACTCTTTATCCCTGCCCACTGCCGAGCCGCTTGACACCTAAATCCAGGTGAATACTTGTATCTAGGCTGCACATCTTTCTCCCTCTTTCTGCCATTCTGGTGTGTCTGCTTAATGCCAATCCACACATTCAAGGTGGCCCCTGCATTCCCAAAGTGTTATGTGTAGGACCTTTCCTGCCATCAGCGTGGCTCTCTCACACTCGCTCTGGGAGGTTCACCGCAGGGTCTATCCATCCATCATGTGATCCTCCTCATAATATTAATCATTTATCGATCAGTACTCAAATAAATAATAGATTAATTCCATGTATTTTAAATAACATTGATTTCATTTCACTCTGTCTAGTTAATTTGTTAGTATACTATTCCTCGGTGAACTTTACATCGAGAGAAGAATGGGAAGAGAAGCAAAGCAAAAAAAATCTAGAGACAACAGGGCAAGGATGGTGGATATTCACTAAGATGCCTGCCATGAATCTGTCAGGACATGGACTGCACTGGGACATGGGGCAGACCAGCAAAGACTTGTTTATTCAGCCTGTCCTGTCTAGTATGATGCTGTCACTCTTAGACAAAGTAGATGTAGTACTAGGGTGTTGTACCGTGTTAGTCATTATGGATATGGTGAGAAGTCAAGCAAATGACACCTTTTATTGGCTAACTAAAAAGATTATAATATGCAAACTTCAAGGCAACTCAAGCCCCTTCTTCATTTACATGCTCCTAATGATGAATTTTGTGTTTATAGAAGTAAAGAAGCCACTTTGCACAGTAATTCTGGGCATCTTTGTCTTGCACTCGTAGTCAATGTACACAGTCAGACTCTGATCATGCGCAGGAGCTACAGATTTCGGAAGTCAAGCACTCTGTGGATGATTCACCAGAGCCTGCCCTGTTTGGAGGAATACTACAGACAAAACTATGTAAATAAATAAACAACGGGAAACATATTCCTTGATACTTTTATTTTTTAATTTACAATTTTCAATCTCCTTTATTTATTATCACATTTCATAGTTCATTTATATAATTTTGAGTACATACATACCTACATACTTTTAAAAGTCACATAAAAGAATCTGCTAAGCAAAACAATGTAAATGTAACTTGAAATTGTTGTCAAAGGACATATTTTCTTCTTGAATTTGTTTATTATTCTACAACATCAAAATAATTTATTTAACTTACTGCTATTAACAGAACTGGAGTGCAACATTATCTTGTGATTACTGACAGCTGCCAAGATAAGAACATAGAATATTAGTAAACAGCATTTCAGCTAAAGTAAGAAACCAATTAGACAGTGAAATGGGAAAAATATATATCCCAATTGTAATTGCAATTAATTGTAAAACCATGAATGGAAATATAACCGGACCAGGAGATGGACGACTTGAACAGGGCATCAGTAGAAAGAGAAGAGCTGAGAAAACAAAGCCAAAAACTGCGATAAAGTGCATTGTCAAAGGAACAGACAAGAATGTCCTAATGCTAAATCTTCTTGAAAATACCTTTTAGCTTTCTCTAACTTTATTTGTTCCCAGCACAAAAATTTGGCAAGACAAAGTGCTGAAAAGAAAGGATACAGGAAAAAAAAACTCTCAGGGATACACAAAATATCAAAAATAAAAAAAATAAGAGCCAGAGAATCGATAGATTAAAAGCAAAATCCGAAAACAACATTAAGACTCAAAGCAAAAGTCCTATTACTATCTTCTTTACTTACCCTTAATTATCATTACAAAGACATTGTCTTAAGTAAGAGAATCATAGAAACTGGGGCACCAGCTTATGTGTGCTGACATTTTTTATGGAGGCAGGGTGATGACATCACATGTCAGAAAATATAAGGCAGAAAACAAACTACCAGGAGATCCATCCATCCATCCATCCATCCATTTTCCAACCCACTGAATCCGAACACAGGGTCACGGGAGTCTGCTGGAGCCAATCCCAGCCAACACAGGGCACAAGGCAGGAACCAATCCCGGGCAAGGTGCCAACCCACCGCAGACTACCAGGAGATGAAAGAGAAAAACTGAGATCTTGGACTGGAAACCAGAAAAAATAAATGATTGCTTAAGAACTGAATCCCAACATGCAAACCAAAGTCAAAGTTTAAAAAATGAACCGAATTCTTGTCTCTTTCAAAAGATTTGAAGGTAGTTACTGTACAAAAGATTTGTTTTGAGAATTTAGAAATTTGGCCATCTTAAATAGCACCAAAAACATAAGGGCACCATCTCCATTGCTAACTACAACATGGTTACATCAGTTAAAAAATATCCAAATTTACAGCATTTGAGAAATACTGAAATACTGAAAAATATTGAAATACAAAATGGCAGCATGAAATGTAAACAAAAATAAAAAATACTCCTAACTGAGATTAATATTGGATTACCACATTAGGGTTTTCATGGTTCAACTGGGATTGTTCCCTTGGCTCAAGAATATTCTTTTTGTTGTATTCCAACTATTTATTTTCATATCATGTTACTGATTTTGTGTTTCATTTTATTTTGTCTGTGTTGTATTGATGTAATATTGTGAAATGTATTAATATCGTGACTATTTTGTATTATGTTAATATTATTGTTTTTTGTTTTTTTTTTTTTGGTTCTCTCGTCTTTATGAAGAGACTAAGGGGGTGAGGCTACCAGATAATGCAGCTGACAATATAACTTTGGCATTTTTTGGTTTTGAATCCTGTGTTTTTAGGTTTGAAATTCCTTTTTTGTATAGATATCCTGGCTTTATCCCTTGCTTTTCTTAAAAGGTACTGTTTTTGGTTTGCTATTTAATAGGTTTGCTTAATTTTAGCTCCTTTAAATTCCTGACTTGTTTTTACTGTGCTCTTTTTTCAAATTCTCTCTGGCATTTTTAAAATTCAAATAAACTTTGTATTTGTTGTCCTGGACCAAACTTTTTCAACAGTTCTCCTCACATCTATTGTGGACATTTTTAAGATTTAGCCTTTAAAAACCTTAGCTCCATTTTTGGGCATTTGAGTTTGGGGTTAGGCTGCAGGCGTAGAGGCCCACTCAATGAGCTTAGGCCTGTGTGGAGGAAAAGTCTGGTGCTTTGTGATTTTTTGAAGCCATCATTCCTCTTTATTATTTTTGAGCTGCATGAACATAACAGTGAGTATTAACAAAAGTGGTGTTATCCATGAAAATGGAAAATAAAATGTCGACAAGAAATGTAAACAAATTAGTTATAAAAATTACAAATACCTTAGAGAAACAAAATACAAAACATGCAAAATCTTATTCCTAACATTACATAAAATGCATAATCAGAACATCATGAATCATGTGATTAGCAACGAGGTTCATTTCTTCAAACAATATGGTGGCACCCATGCATCCTTGCTACAACATCAGCAGTGTTCAAACAGGAGACGCCCATACTAAATGGTAGCATGCTGACATTACTTACAGTGGATTCAGAAAGTAAACATATGCCTTCACTTTCTGCACGCATTATTATTTTGTAAATTTAACTTTAATGGATATATTTGCCATTTTGCCAATCAATCTACATTCAGTAACCCCAAATGAAAAAGTGAAACATGTTTTCAGAAAGGTTTGCAGATTTATTAAAAATCAAAAACTGAAATATCTCATTTCAATTAGTATATAGACATCTTCCTTTAGCACCCCAAATATGGTCCTGTTTGCTTTTTAAGGTGTGTCTAGTACTTCATTGGAGTCCCAACTGTGATGATTGAACATAGGTCCCCCAATTTACACTGCATGTCAGGACAAAAACCAAACCATAAAGGTCCAAGAAACTCTCTGTAGACCTCCACAATCAAATTCAGGGGAGACATAGTTCAGGGCAAAGGTGGAAAACATTTTGTAAAGCTTTGAGTGTTACCAGGAGCACAACAACCTCAGTGTTAGCTGTGCAGCCAAAAAGAGTAACTGGGAAATAAGGGCCTTGGACAGGGAGGTGACCAAAAACCCAATGGTCATTCTAAGAGAGCTTTTGAAGTCCTCAGCTGAAATGGCAGAACCTGTTGGATGGATGACCAAATCAGCAGCACTCTGTTAATCAGGCTTTTAGGGTAGAATGGCTAGACAGAAGCCATTTTTGCAATAAAGGACTCTGACAGCATGTGGAAAATTATCCTTTGGTCTGATAAGACAAAAATTTAACTCTTTGGACAGGATGTCAAGCACTGTGTCTAGCAAAAACCAGGAACTTCTCATCACCTGCTTAATATTATCCCACCGGTGAAGCAACAGGAGCAGGGAGACTGGTTCAGAGTTGAGAGAAGGATAAATGCATCCAAATAGAAAAATGTCCTTGACTGGGGAGTTGATTCACTGACCAAATATAGGTGGGCAAAGCTTGTAGGGACTTACCCAAGAAGACTCAAAGCTGTAATTGCTGCCAAAGGGGCTGCTACAAAGTACTGAATTAAAGGTCTGAATAGATAGATAGATAGATAGATAGATAGATAGATAGATAGATAGATAGATAGATAGATAGATAGATAGAACTTTATTTTGTCCTCAGGGTTAAATTTGGCTTTTTACAGAAGCTCTTTAAATAAATAAATACATAAATGGGTAGACAAGTAAATAAACAAATAAATACATACAGCCTGGATCAAGTAGTTTTTCTTGTCACAATTTTCCTGAAAAATCCATTGAAAGTCCTCAGTGTCAGTGTATGTCACTTTCAACATTAAAGGAATACAGTTTGCTAAGGATGAAGAGCCTGCTCTGCCCTTTCTTCTATAGTTCCTCTGTGTTCTGAGACCAGTCCAACCTGTCATTAATGTAGACCACCAGTACTTGCAGTAGTGGACCACCTCTACATCCACTCACTGAATAGTGACCAGACGCAGAGTCTCTTTGGTGCAGTGAAAGTCAATAAACAGTTTCTTGGTTTTGCTGATGTTAAGATGCAGAAAACTCTCTTTACACCAAGAGTCAAAGTTCTCCACCCAACTCCTATTCTCTGCACCACATAAGTTCAGAATCATCTAGGAATTTCTGCAACTGACATGATCTGTGGTTATACTATATTTATAGTCGAAGGTGTACCGAGTGAAGTGAAAAGGAGACAGGGCTGTTCCTTAAGGTGCTCAGGTGTTACTCGCATTCATTTCAGAAGCACAGGAATATTTAGATGAATGAAAGAATTCTGTTTTTGATATTTAATAAATATTTAAACCTTTTCTGAAAATTTGTTTTCACTTTGTTATTATGTGTGAAAGAGTGTAAACTAATGGAGATTTTATCCATTTAATATGTAGTACTAGGGTGTTGTACCGTGTTAGGCATTATGAATGTAGTGAGAAGTCAAGCAAAATGGCCCCTTTTATTGGCTAACTAAAAAGATTACAATATGCAATGCTTAAGAGGCAACTCAGGCCCCTTCTTCAGGTAAGATGTAATCAATTCCATTTAATATTAAATCTTACATCACAATAAAGTGTGCAGAATGTGTAGGGTATGAATATTTTCTGAATTCTCTACAGTATATATGTTTACAAAAATCACAAAAGAGAAAAAAGAACACGACTCAGCTTCTTGGATACTCTACTGAGAAGGCTTTACCATGACATTCCTTCAACTAAAGGTCCATTTTCTGCCATTTTACTGACTGGAGGCTAATGACTGATGTCCAACCACTTACCAGGAACTTTATGTATATGGCAACATTGTTGCACTCCTGAGCTGAGAACATTTGCTGCCCTCTACCAGCAATTAGGTGTTTTCACCCACAGCCAACTGAGTGCCAGGCATTCCCAGTAGTTGTGTCATCTGCCCTCTATTTACTGGGGGACCACTGTATGTTTCTTTGCAAGTTACGCCTTTCTTCTTTTTCTGGTGATCCAAAAACTTGTTTTTCTGGTACACTTGCTGGGTATATTGCCTTCTTATAATAGTAGTAGTTGGTGTATTGTACTCCTTCTCTCTCAGGACCTTGCTGGGCCCCATTCCTGCTTATGTTCATGCCATCCTTTTTTCTATTGCAACTCTTTGTCTGAGAGACACCCTGTCACCGTATGAACAGTAACCTTGTTTCTTAACAATGGGAGGCTTTTTATTTTAGATACAATGTTGCTTTCCTGTTGTAGAAATTTTATTAACACTTTACAGTAGGGGCTTTAAGGGCTTGCGTCAATTAGTCACTTATTGCTATGAAACACAGTCTTTGTTAAGGTATTGTTGCATAGGAGTAAGTGATTAACAGTGGCACTATAAGAAGCCCCTTTTTATATAAGTGCTTTGTAAGTTTTACTAGGTAAAAAAAGAAGAAATCATTAAATTTTATATGTATAAACTGCTCAAAAAAATTAAAGGAACACTTTGAAAACAGATCAGATCTCAATGGGAAAAAAAATCATGCGGGATGTCTATACTGATATGGACTGGGTAATGTGTTAGGAACGAAAGGATGCCACATCGTTTGATGGAAATAAAAATGATCAACCTATAGAGGGCTGAATTCAAAGACACCCCGAAAATCAAAGTGAAAAAATGATGCAGCAGGCTAGTTCATTTTGCCGAAATTTCATTGCAGCAACTCAAAATCATACTCAGTAGTTTGTATGACCCCCACATGCTTGTATGCATGCCTGACAACATCAGAGCATACTCCTAATGAGACGATGGATAGTGTCCTGGGGGATCTCCTCCCAGATCTGCACTAAGGCATCACTGAGCTCCTGGGCAGTCTGAAGTGCCACCTGGTGGTGTCGGATGGACCGAAACATAATGTCCCAGAGGTGTTCTATTGGATTTAGGTCAGGTGAGCATGGGGGCCAGTCAATAGTATCAGTTCCTTCATCATCCAGGAACTGCCTGCATACTCTCGCCACATGAGACCGTGCATTATCATGCACCAGGAGGAACCCAGGACCCACTGCACCAGCATAGAATCTGACGATGGGTCCAAGGATTTCATCCCACTACCTAATGGCAGTCAAGGTGCCGTTGTCTAGCCTGTACAGGTCTGTGTGTTCCTCCATGGATATGCCTCCCCAGCCCATCACTGATCCACCACCAATCCAGTCATGCTGAACAATGTTACAGGCAGCATAATGTTCTGCACGGCTTCTCCAGACCCTTTCACTTGTGTCACATGTGCTCAGGGTGAACCTGCTCTCATCTGTGAAAAGCACAGGACACCAGTGGTGGACCTGCCAATTCTGGTATTCTATTGCAAATGCCAATTGAGCTCCACAATGCCGGGCAGTGAGCACAGGGCCCACTAGAGGACTTCGGGCCCTCAGGCCACCCTCATGAAGTCTGTTTCTGATTGTTTGGTCATTCACACCAGTGGCCTGCTGGAGGTCATTTTGTAGGGCTCTGGCAGTGCTCATCCTGTTCCTCCTTGCCCAAAGCAGCAGATACCGGTCCTGCTGATGGGTTAAGGGCCTTCTACAGCCCTGTCCAGCTCTCCTAGAGTAACCGCTTGTCTCCTGGAATCTCTTCCATGCCCTTGGGACTGTGCTGGGAAACACGGCAAACCTTCTGGCAATGGCACGTATTGATGTGCCATCCTGGTGAAGTTGGAGTATCTGTGCAACCTCTGTAGGGTCCAGGTATCACCTCATGCTACCAATAGTGACACTAACCATAGCCAAATGCAAAACTAGTGAAAAAACAGTCAGAAAAGATGAGGAGGGAACAATGTCAGTGACCTCCACCTGTTAAGCCATTCCTGTTTTGGGGGTCGTCTCATTGTTGCCCCTCTAGTGCACCAAAGCAGCTGAAACTGATTAACAGCCCCCAGTGCTACTTAACTGACCAGATCAATATCCCAGAAGTTTCATTGACTTGATGCTATACTCTGATTAAAAAGTGTTCCTTTAAATTTTTTGAGCAGTATATATATATATATATATATATATATATATATATATATATATATATATATATATATATATATTGTGAACCACCAGGCAGAGACACAAATGCAACACATGACACACCTTCTTTTACAGTGGGGAGACACTTTTTTCTCACTCCCCTGAGCACAGCATGGTACAACACACCACAGTACAAGTCACATTCCTCTCCTTTTTTCTTCTCTCTATTTCCGCCTCCTCTCCTCTCCTGGCAAGCTTTGTCCACCTCCTCCTGACTCTGGCTCCCTGAGTGGAGTGAGGTGGCCCCTTTTATGTTGCTCCTGGGAGTGCTCTAGTTGGCTCATTTGCGTTACCTGGAATCACTCCCAGGTGTGATGGAAGTTCAAGGTCAGGCTCTGCAGCTCCCCCTGGAGGCACCAAACTCCAAATCCCAGCATGCTTTAAGGGAATCTGTGGTGCCACAGCCGCCCAGGATGGCTGCCCTCTACCATCCCAGGGGAGGTAGTGTCTTGCCAATGCTCTCTCCCCTAGTCCTTCCATCCAGCTGATGTCCTGGCCGGGTAATGGCCATGGCTGCCCATAACAATATCTATAGATATAAATAAATAAATATATATATAAAAAACAGAATGTCTGTCTGTATGCTCCCTATACAATCCTACACTCTTTGACTAATCTGGACCAAATTTGCAATACTTGCTCTCTAGGGCCATATAGACAAGATAGACTACTCTGGAACCCAATAGTTTGACCCTGGGAATCCTATTTTTTTCCAGTGTTCTGAAGTTAGCACACCAGTGCCACCTGTTTTCTCCGAACAAGTGAAACGTTTGAACAGACTGAAATCAGACTAGCAGGCAAAAAGAACAGAGCTTAACACTATTTACCCAGGCAATTCAGTCAGATGCAAAAAATCATATTTTGGAATTACAAGAGCAGAGACCATGATGGAGAAGCAGTGTGGATGATGGGTGGAACAGTTAGCAATAACAACAGGATTACCATGTAAAAAACACATAAATCTTTGCTTTCTTTCCTTAACCCATTCTACAAATATACCCGCGCAACGCCAGGTACTTCGGCTAGTTATAACATAAAAATTACTGACTAATAGATGCAAGAAGGTAGCACATAACAAAATATAACTTTTTAACATATAACAAGCAAGCTTTTGCTTCAAACTTGGAGAACATTTTTATGTAAACTATATGAAAATTGAATGTCTGTATAGTTTCTATCTAAAAATAATCACTAATAAAATTTTAAGGGAACACATTTTTATAAAACATAATGGAGGTGCAAACAGAAATATTACTCCACAGAGCAAAGAAAAACAGAGCTTTCCAAAGTGCAGCTATAATCTTTTTCAGCCCACAAGCTTGAGAATGTGGAGTAATATCAGTTCACTCTGGGCTTGTGAGGCAAACAGACTTTCTAAATATCCGGTCAGCATCATTGTCCTGCTTTGTTCCAACAGCATGTCTCCTTTCCGATACATCACGTTGTATACTGCTTGTAGTTTCCTGTTTTTGACAGAACTCATTACAGTCTGTCTGCACCTTGGAAGCCCTTATCAAAAAGAGAAAAAGAGCAAAGAAGAAAAAAGTAACATTCCTAATACTGTTAGCGGTAATGTGGCATAACAACAGCCTAACACATATGTGATAAAAGATAAGGTTTTCTGCCCTGAACCCAATGGCCTGTTTCATTTTTGCTGATTCCTTATTGGCTATTTTTCCTTTCCTTCTGCATTTACACTTAATAAATAAAAGAGTAGCGGAATCAGCACAGTCCCAGTAGTGCCGCGTTCATTTTGCAGTGCTTACTAAAACTCTGCTTGGAATTATTATGGTCTGTGAGTTTGCCAGTTCAAAAAATGGATCTCAGCATATCGACTAATTCTGGCCCAAGAAATGCTTGTCCATTGTCAGAAGTGAGATCTGGAAATTAATTATTTGTGCTTCACCCAAAGCAGTACACTTTTACCTAAACTGCAGTTTTATGTCCTGTTCTGTTAAACACTAAGGAACAACCGCCCTGCAGTTCCTTAGTAGAAATGATCACACTGTTATTTTAACAGCGTCCGGTTGAACTGCTCTAATGCTCACATAGCCAGTTTAGCAGCTTTTGTTTCCTGTTTGTCACGAATATATGAGTTATCGTGTGTTTCAAACTTTGTTTCACAAGCTTCTTAATGATGAATTTTACATACCCTTTTTGCTCAATTATTTTGTCTATTTCTTTGGTTTTTGTACCTTTGTTTGACTGTATCTGTGACTTCTTGTTCTTGATTTTAGTGTATGCTAAGTCAGGTTACTAAACATTCACATCTAGGATTTGTCTGTTGGATTCTGAACTGAACAAAAAGACATGGGCTGTGGGGTAAGGCAGCATGACACTTACAAATAGTGATAAGGAAAACAGCAGAGTTTTATTTAGCATTGTGTTTTGGAAAATTGCTCAGAAAATTAACTTTGGGTGCAATTTTGCAATTATAAATCTTTAAACTCACCAAAATTAGGTTTTTGTGGGGAGATTTAAAATTTTTTGAAATGGAAGGCAATGGATATTGTTCCCTAAGGGTTATTCCACAGCAGAAACCGCTCCTTCTCCTCCTTAGGTCATTCTCGAATGGCTAATCCAATCTTTCACGGCCCTGTCCACTTCTAACTACCTGCCTGCACACTGACACCACTGATTCTTCCTAGCACTGCTCATTTGGAATCAAAAGTAATACCAACTTTCCCTAACTCCATAAACCAGTCCTTCCAGAGACTCACCAGCAGGCACTGTGGAATATAGCCGGCCGTTCATCCCGGCCAATACCCCCAAGCCGCCAGGTGGAGCTCTCCCTGCAGCATGGAGGTGGCCCGAAGGCCAGCAGGGAATCCTGGACAATGGGGTTTTTATCCACAGCCCCGATGGATACCATGGGGGCTGTTAGGGGACGCTGCAGGGAGGCCCAAGGATTATTACGTGCCCTACGCCCCGGAAGTACGTCTTAGTCACAGCAACAGAAGGAATGATGTGCTTCCGGGATGAAGAAGAGAACTTTTTATCTGACCCGGAAGTGATGGAAAGTCACAAGGACTAGGGAGGTTGGAAACACTTCTGGGTCAGGGACTATAAAAGGACCATGGGGAATCCCAGATGGCGAGCTGAGCTGGGTGGAAGGGTGTCAACGCGTCTGGGAGTGGAGGATTCTGTATTGATTGTTTATTGATTAGTTAATGAGTATTGTGGAGAGAAGGGTGTTTGGTGCACATTATTATTATAAAATAAATAATAATTGGACTTTTATCTTGTGTCTGGTGTCTGGATCAAGGGTTCAAGGGAGCGATAACGCCCTCTATATGTTACATCCCATATGCAGGCCAATGTGTTACCAGGTGAGTGCTCTCTAGCCACACTCTCCTTTCCACACTCATCACCCGAATACGTTTTACTCTGATTTGCACAAAGAGAAAAATTTTACAAATAAGATGAAAATATATGTTGTGGCATTTGCCCGGACACCATCAGACCGACACCGCATCTTTATCCAAATAATGTTTTTATTTTTCTTCTCCACACAACACAAACTCAGTCCCGCACAACAACACTGTGCCTTCAGCCCCAGTCACCTTTTTCCTGGGCCTTCTCTCTCCTCGTCCCTGGGCCACCTATCCTCTCTCTCCAGGAGCTTCGTCCTGCTCCTGCTCCCGACTCCAGCTCAATGACAGGAGGGAGGCGGCCCCATTTATCCTCACCCGGATGAGCTCCAGGTGCCCTACCTGACGTCACATCCTGGTGTGGCAGAAGCATCAGGAGAGCACCTGGAAGCACTCCGGGTGACCCTGGAAGGATCGTCCTCGATGGGTGTGGCGGAAGTGAATAAGTCCCGGGCTCCATGAGGCTCGAGGCCCCCCCCCTGGCGGTGACCAGAGGCCCCAACGGTCTTGAGCCTCCCTGCTCCCCTTCCGTGGGCCTCTTCTACTCCAGGGCGGTTGCCCCCTTGTGGCCCGGAGGATAAATATGCCTCGACCCAGTCCTTCCAGGCGTCCCGGCTGGGTCTGACCCCCAGCTACATACCACAATGTTCTAATGGTGTGAGTTACACTTTGTTTTGCGATTTTCTTTTGCAAAGCAAAATTTATATATAGCTGTGAACTCAATTTTCACAGGAATTATTTTCCACTCACTACTTACAAATCTCATTTAATCCATAAATAGTACTAGTGCCCTATATACAGAGTATCCCTCCAAGACAAGATTAAATGCATGGATGGAGAATGTGTGTTTCACATTCTCCAGAGCTTTCAGAAGATCTATGGATTTTTTAAATTGTAAAATATATTTTCTTTTCAAAGACCTATGAACAATGAATTTTACAAAATATCCATATATCTATTTATCTGTTAACGTCACAAACAAAAATAAATTCCATAGTTTTAATACATATCCTCCCAAAGTTTTTTTTTGTGAAGTTCCATTGCTCACAATATTGGTGGCCTATTGAAGCAGCCTGTGACTGTTTGTGGTCTTTTACCAGTGGCACAAATAGGTAACATGCAGACTAGGTGTGAAAACTGGGGGTGCAAGTAACGTTCATACACATAGGCCGATATGCTGTATGTGGAGCAAGGGGACATGTCCCCCTCAAACAAGCTATACTAAAGAAAAATTGTTATTATAAAAATAACTTAAAGCCCATACTGGTTGTGTTTGAGTCTGTATTGCAACAGACTACTAAGACTACATTTAGATAGCAGTTAAAAGTGATTCAAGTCAAATTTTTGGCTCCTATCTGATTTATCTGTTTGATTGATCAAATTAAATTTGCAGCTGACTAAAATCTGATATGATTGTAGACCAGTGTCTATCCTGAGGATGCAAAATTAATAAAAATTAATTCATCAGACACAAGCGACCTTAGAGACAACGAAAAATACCAGTGACATGCTAAGTTAAAATCATTTACTATACTGTGTGAAAATTCCTCAACTCCCAAGTGCTTAAATATGCTTTGAATGGATTTACTGTTGACAGATCAGTACATAGAAACTTGTGGATATGAAAGATGAGCCAGAATTAGTAGGAACAAGATGTGAGGGGATATAATGCAAAACGGCAGATTGACAATATCAGAATGTTGAGGGGGGTAATTAATTATTGCAACATCTAACAGCAGGACTCATTTGAAAAAATACACACTTAAGGTGCAACATTTCAGAAAGCACATTAAAACGGGTCTATATCGGCACACTTTCTTATTTTTTCATTTTTTTTTTTTTGTATGTTACATTTCTCTAAAAAAGGTCAAGCATGTTTTATGTTAGTAAGAAGAAAACTCCCCTTATAGTGCTTATAGTAACCATATAAACAGTATGGGTTGTGGATTGCTCTTATATACCCCAAAAATATAAAAGGCAGCTTACAGTGATGGTGACAGCATAACCATAATCTTACAATGCAACACTCTAAATCATAAAGATATGAATAGGATTAAGTTCTATGAAATAAATCTTAATAAAATAACACAATTAAATGAAATAAATGGATAATTATCTTTAAACATTTACCCATGAATTCTGTTTTCTGGTTTCTTGTGAATTAATATAATATCACCAACCAATTATTGCATGACCATCAAAGAGTTTTTCCTCCAGTGAGAGACAGATTGTAGAAAACTTTTCTAGTGTGTTGGGAGTGAATGTGAAGATGGTGGTGAACAATTGAAGATATTATGTGGAGTTTTAAAGCAAGTTTTACTGTAAGTCCATTTGAAACATACTTTCTTCTTCTTCTTCTGGTGGCTGCTCCCGTTAGGGGTTGCCACAGCGAATCATCTGTCCGCATATTGTTTTGGCAAAATTTTACACCGGATGTCCTTCCTGATGTAACCCTCCCCATTTTTCCGGGCTTGGGACCAGCACGAAGAAACACACTGGTTTGTGCTTCTCCTGTGGCTGGGTTTTTGAAAGATACTTTCATTCTGACTTACAGTCATATGAAAAGGTTTGGGAACCCCTCTCAGCCTGCATAATAATTTTCTCTACTTTCAACAAAAGAGATAACAGTGGTATGTCGTTCATTTCCTAGGAACATCTGAGTACTGGGGTGTTTTCCGAACAAAGATTTTTAGAGAAGCAGTATGTTAGTTGTAGGAAATAAAATCAAAAGTGAAAAACTGGTTGTGCAAAAATTTGGGTCCCCTTGTAATTTTTCTGATTTGAACACATGTAACTGCTCAATACTGATTACTTGGAACACCAAATTGGTTGGATTAGCTCGTTAAGCCTTGAACTTCATAGACAGGTGTGTCCAATCATGAGAAAAGATATTTAAGGTGGTCAAGTTGTGCTTCCCTTTGACTGTCCTCTGAAGAGTGGCAGCAAGGGATCCTCAAAGCAACTCTCAAAAGATCTGAAAAGAAAAATTGTTCAATATTATGGTTTAGGGGAAGGCTACAAAAAGCTATCTCAGAGGTTCAAACTGTCAGTTTCAACTGTAAGGAATGTAATAAGGAAATGAAAGGCCACAGGCACAGTTGCTGTTAAACCCATGTCTGGCAGGCCAAGAAAAATACAGGAGCGGCATATGTGCAGGATTGTGAGAATGGTTACAGACAACCCACAGATCACCTCCAAAGACCTGCAAGAACATCTTGCTGCAGATGGAGTATCTGTACGTCATTCTACAATTCAGCGCAATTTGCACAAAGAACATCTGTATGGCAGGGTGATGAGAAAGAAGCCCTTTCTGCACTCACACTACAAACAGAGTCACTTGTTGTATGCAAATGCTCATTTAGACAAGCCAGATTAATTTTGGAACAAAGTGCTTTGGACTGATGAGACAAAAATTGAGTTATTTGGTCATAACAAAAAGCGCTTTGCATGGTGGAAGAAGAACACTGCATTCCAAGAAAAACACCTGCTACCTACTGTCAAATTTGGTGGAGGTTCTATCATGCTGTGGGGCTGTGTGGCTAGTTCAGGGACTGGGGCCCTTGTTAAAGTCACAGGTCGGATCAAACCAACCCAATATCAACAAATTCTTCAGGATAATGTTCAAGCATCAGTCACGAAGTTGAAGTTACACAGGGGTTGGATATTCCAACAAGACAATGACCCGAAACACAGTTCGAAATCTACAAAGGTATTCATGCAGAGGAAGAAGTGCAATGTTCTAGAATGGCTGTCACATTTCCCTGACTTGAATATTATCGAAAATTTATTGGATGATTTGAAGCAGGCTGTCCATGCTCAGCAGCCATCAAATTTAACTGAACTGGAGAGATTTTGTATGGAAGAATGGTCAAAAATTCCTCCATCCAAAATGCAGACACTCATCAAGGGCTATAGGAGGTGTCTAGAGGCTGTTATATTTGCAAAAGGAGGCTCAACTAAGTATTGATGTAATATCTCTTCACCTGTTTAATTTTGTTATGATGCATATTGCATATTTTCTGTTAATCCAATAAACTTAATGTCACTGTTGAAATACTACTGTTTCCATAAGGCATGTTATATATTAAAAGGAAGTTGCTACTTTGAAAGCTCAGCCAATGATAAACAAAAATCCAAAGAATTAAGAGGGGTTCCAAAACTTTTTCATATGACTGTAAATCTGTCCTTAGCAATATATTCAAAGCCTCAAGCTATTCTTGTGTTAATCGTTTAATTTTATTTTAGTGTTTGTGTCTCTAATAATAATTATTATTATTGTTGTTGTTGGTTTATTGTCTATCTTGTAGCCTGAAATTCTATTTTATAAAATGCAGGCAGAATAGGATCTGAAGAACACTTTATTGCATCCCTGTCTCTTACTGTATGTTTATCTTTACATTTTGATGCCCTACCCAATATATACTTTATTTAAATTGTACAACTAAATGACATATTCAAAACCCACATCATCCAGTTCTGTATCATGGGGGTCATAGCCTATTTTAGCAGCACTGAGAGGGCCCATTCACACCCACACTTACAAAGAGACATCTGAAATTGCCTATTAGCCTAACCAGTGCATCTTTTGGGATATCAGATGACAACTGGAGTCCCATATACACACACAGATGATTACCAGGGAATGGATGTAAGCCAGAACATTGGAACTAAGAGACAGAAATGCTAACAACTGCCACCGCTCTTTCAATACAATGTTTTTTTTTTTTTGGATGAACACCCCTGTTTTAAGCGTTGCAGAATACTCTCTACCCATCCATTCAGTATTTTGATTTGGGTGAGTAGCCTGAGCCAGTCCTGACAGCATTAGGTGGAAGGTAGGAACTCCCACTTTAAGAAAATGGAAATCCTAAGTAGTACAGTATTTATAATAGTGCTTATTATCAAATGTGAGGCTTATATTTATTTCATTTTATTAGTATTGTATTAAAAATGCCTACTCTACTGGTTACATTACACATGCAGTATTTTTTAAATTATGCAAAACTTCAGCTAAAACCACTTCAATTCACAGTGTTTGTTGTTGTTTTTTTGTTTTTGCCATAAGACATTCGATAATGCATAAATCTGGTAACTGACTAAGTTCCACAAACTGGCTTCAGTCCCTTTGCAAATAAATTTGATTGTTTACTTCATTTTCTGCCGCTTTTTGACATATTAAGGTTGATTTCTCCTTTTCATGCAGGAAGTAAGGCAGCAACTGAAACAACATAAAAGAGGAAATAGCACTGACAGACGCAAATGAAATAAGTCACGTAAAAAACACAGGTGATTTCTGCCAGAAGGCATCAGCCAAGAAAAAAAAGCAAGACAACAAAAATGTTGCAAAAAAAAAAACAGAAGATGTGGTGGGTGCAGGGATTTGTGGCATAGTAAAGAAGAGATACTTGTATATGTCAAAAATGTGCAGGGATACTTAACAACAGCAACAAAAAAGGAAAAATGCCTTTTGAAACCAAAAGGGTAATATAATGCATCCTTTGCAAAACAAGGGACAAGACTCTGGTTCAAGTTAAAGGCAGGATGTTAAGCAAGCAACAATACACTTGAAATGAAATATTTCACACCAAGCAGGACTTCTTGGGGTATATTTATTTCTTTTGGAAGGAAAACAGAGAGTTTATTCCCACTAGTGTTTTGCCACATAAAGTCTCGGAAGTGTGTGCCAGGGAAGAAATTTCTTTTCTTTTTTTTAAGTTTGTTTTTGTAGATGTAGATTTTGTAATGTAGATTTACAAAACAATGACAAATTTAGCAATTTCAGAATGGGATGAAATTTAATGACTAATCAAGTTGTTATTTGAAGCCATTAAGATAAACATTTTGGGAATTATAGAAAGCATCTAGCTGGAGTGAATGTTATGAAGGAGATTTGCATTTAGTTCCATTTATTTAGAGCTGTATTAAGAGTGATTAATGATGACAATTATATGGAGAGTTTTATCACATGATGCTGCATATTTATTTTTGAAGATACAAGAAAAATGACCAAATGCAATACAAAATAATGACCATATAAACTTTTAAAGTTTATTAAATCTGTAATTGAAAACTTCCACTTTCACAAGTTAATCTAAAACATTTCATTTTTCAGAAAAAGGTTCATTTTTGGAAACATATGCTTCAGTCCAGTATAAGTTTTTTTTTAGAAAACACTATGCATAAGCAAAATACTATAAAAATGTAATTAAATTAGTGTTGTCACACAAGCCCACACCTACCGGGCTCGATTAATGTAAACAATACCCCACTAGGGTGAGAGGGGGCACTGTCACTAGCAGTGTTTTTATTCTTTCCAGCAGCACAGATAAGATACCCCTTGAACCTGCTTAAGCATAGAGCTCCACACGACAGACCCGCTCTTAAGAGTCACTGACTATAATAAGCCAGATAGACTATTTATGTTAAATATGTTTTGCCACCTTGTGCATCTGTCTTGTTTGACAGTTGTTACAGTTTACGGGTCCCCGTGACCCCTTGAACCCTCAGACCAGACGTCACGCACCAGATAAAAATCCAAAATGTTATTTATTATAATAATAAATGCGCACAAAGCACCCTCCACTCCACTATACTCCAATAAATCAATAATCACAAATAAACAATCAATACAATCCTCCATTCCCAGACGCGTTGCCACCCTTCCACCCAGCTCAGCTCAGCGTCTGGGATTTCCCATCGTCCTTTTATATTCCCTGACCCGGAAATGTTTACAACCCCCCAGTCCATGTGACTTTCCATCACTTCCGGGTCAGATAAAAAGTTCTCTTCTTCTTCATCCCGGAAGCACATCATTCCTCCTGTCGCTGTGACTAAGACGTACTTCCAGGGTGTAGGGCACGTAATAATCCTTGGACCTCCCTGAAGCGTCCTCTAGCAGCCCCCATGGTATCCAGCAGGGCTGTGGATAAAAACCCCATTGTCCAGGATTCTCTGCTGGCCTTCGGGGCACCTCCATGCTGCAGGGAGAACTCCACTTGGCGGCTTGGGGGTATTGGCCGGGATGAACGGCCGGCCATATTCCACACAGTTTACATTGCAATTAAAAGAGGTGACCTGGCTGACACCGCAACATTAATTTGGACTCACCCTGTGTTCTTTCCACCCGTCCACAGTATATAATGAATATATTCAAAAAAAGTAAAATATGGGGAACCAGAATACAAAAGACAAGTAGGAGGCAAAACCAAGAACAAAATTACTCCCAGAACACATATCAAAGAAAATCATGAAGAGTGCATCAAAAAAAAGATGAAGAAGAAGCTGCTAACCACTGCAAAGTGCCTCTTTTCAACATTGACTTCTGTTTATGTCACATGCAGATTAACTGTTCAGGGAAGCTGATGAAGCACGTCATAGCAGGCGCAATCCCAAATCATTGCAGTGATGCAAGTCAACAAACTGAAGTGCATTTAAGTTCCAGCTGAGTACAAAGGTTAACAGTAAAGAAATAACTCAACTTAAGTGAAATGCTTGGATAACACAGCCAACAGCACATCCTCACCTTGCCAAGAAGGATGTTTGGAAGGCTGCAAATATAGTGATTTGTTCGTAAAGGTAAGTGAGGTGTCGGGCAGCACAGTGGTGCAGTGGGTAGCACTGCTGCCTCGCAGTTAGGAGGCCTGGGTTTGCTTCCTGGGATCCTCCCTGCGTGGAGTTGCATGTTCTCCCTGTGTCTGCGTGGGTTTCCTCCGGGCGCTCCCGGTTTCCTCCCACAGTCCAAAGACATGCAGGTTAGGTCGACCGGCAATTCTAAATTGGCCCTAGTGTGTGCTTAGTGTGTGTGTGTGTGTGTGTGTGTGTGTGTGCCGGGATTGGTTCCCTGCCTTGCGCCCTGTGTTGGCTGTGATTGGCTCCAGCAGACCCCCGTGACCCTGTGTTCGGCTTCAGCGGGTTGGAAAATGGATGGATGGGTAAGTGAGGCTTATCATGTTCTTAAACAAAATAATACATCTAAACTGGATAGCTTACACTGCACAACAAAGTTTTTGCTTCTTGAACACTGTTGGGTGTTGATCACGAATATCCATCAAAATTTACCCATCACATACCGTTTCAGTGAAATCTTCAGTTTTGTCATGATTTTTTCTTATATTTGTATCTAAACATTTTCGCTCCTGTAAGTGACTTATCAACAACGGTTCGTGCACCCTGGGTATGTCCAGGCATGGAATCAGGCCAGGTTGGAAGCTGTTCTGTGGAAGTTGACATCCTGGGCATGCCTGGGCAGGTCTGAACGAGCTTGACGCTGTCTCAGCATGGTATGAAGGTGGCTTGCACACGCTGATCCTGCTCATTTGGTTAATATAGATAGTCAGTGTGTATGTATAGTATCAGTATAGTAAGGTATTGTATCTGTAGCAAGATAACAGTAAGTAAGCTTGATCCTATAGACGTTTTGGTGTCGTGCGATATGTCTCATCAATGTCATAACAGCCACGATACATTCTGCTATATCTGTGGCGAATATACACTTGTGCCTCAGAGACGTTGGATGACTGCTCTTGTGAAGAAAGCTTATCATCTGTATTTCGGCTGCAAATTGGTGATCAAGACAAGGAATGGGCGCCTTACATTTGCTGTGCGACATGTGCTGTCAGTCTGAGAGCCTGGCTCAGAGGCACTCGAAAGACGATGCCGTTTGCTGTTCCGATGATATGGTGAGAACAGAAAGACCATGTGACGGACTGTTACTTCTGTTTGACTAATGTGTCTGGTTTCTCTGCCAAAAACAAGAAGTCAATTGAATATCCTAATCTGCCTTCAGCAATGAGACCCGTGCCACATGACGACAGTCTTCCAATTCTGAAACCACCAGTGGATTGGATCTTAGACAAGCCAGATAAAGAAACTGCAATGCAGAGTACTGACAGTGACATTGACCCAGATTTTGAACCGTGCTCATCAGGCGATCCACACCTGATAACACAGTCTGAATTGAACGATTTGGTCAGAGATTTGGGTCTGTCAAAAACAAAGCCGAGCTGCTGGGTTCGAGACTGCAGGAATGGTGTTTGCTGTCACCAGGTACGAAAATTTCTGTGTTTCGAGGCCAACATCATGATATAACCAAATTTTTTGCACAAGTCGACAGTCTCTGTTTCTTTTGTGACATTGAAGGATTGTTCTCGGCCTTGGGTTGTGATCACAACCCAGAAGAGTGGCGTCTCTTCATTGATTCGTCAATGTTAAGCCTGAAAGCAATTCTGCCACACAATGGCAACATTTATCTTTCAGTATCTGTTGGCTATGCAGCACACATGAAAGAAACATATGAGAATACGGAACTGTTGCTGAAGCACATCCAGTATAGCAGGTACAACTGGAATATCTGTGGAGATCTTAAAGATCGTTTCACCAGGACATTGCTACGATGGAGAAATGATACCGTCGAATCCGTCAATGCTTGCTGACTACTGTTGGACACTGCAACGTGATGCACCAGACATTGAATACAAAAGAAAATCAGGAGCAAAACACTTTTAATTCTGTTGAATTTAATAGCTTATGTGAAACATAAATGTGACTAAATACGTTATTGTTAGTAAACATATAAACGTCTATTTCACAGAGTTTCTACATGATGCAGTAAAACCAAAACCATATTTGTGCATACCCCGTAGGTACCTGTCACAATCAGCAAAACCTTTTCAGGAACCAAGACTTTTCAACAAAATTGTTGTGCAGTGTTATATGACAGGTCATGTTTTTCTAAAATATGATTATAGTATCATATGAGATTCTTGGTCAATGATCCACCTACACCAGTGGTTCTAAATATTTCAGTATGGTGGTTATGATGTTTTGTGGTGAATCTCTTCTGTTTATTTTGTTAATTCTCAAATCTCATATACAAACGTAAAGGCCATGCTTATGTGACCCAATGTTCAGGTTCTCATGGAGTACAGTATAATCCATCAAAGCATTCACTAGACATACATTATCCAATTTTAGTGTTGTAATATCCCAGTATTATGGCAGGAACCAACCGTGGATAGATGCTGGTGTGCCTTGTAATACCAGAACTGTGTTAACTTATTGTAAGTCAGTTCAGTTCCATTTGCAACATCATGACATGGACTCACCCCAGTGCACGTTTTCATTTTTGGTTGTTATACAATGTTGAATAGCAATGGGTCTAATTTGGCTTTCTTGACTTTGAGCAAAAGGAAAAAAAAGACTCTTTATTGTCAAAGTGAAAAACAGATCTATGCAAAGTGATCTAAATTACTTGCATATATGAAACACAAAATAATTGACTGCATATGTATTCACCCACTTCAAGATAGTAGTCATTTTCTTGCCGAATAACAAATCTCCCAAGGTGCAGGTTTCTTACAGGATTTCCCTGTATTTTGCTACTTTCATTTTACTCACTACCCTAACAAACCTTCCAAGATCTGCTGGAGAGAAGCAGCCCCACAGCATGATGCTGCCATTACAATGCTTCATGGTGGGGATGGTGTGTTTCTGACAATGTGCAGAGTCTGGCTAACACCCAAAATGGTGTTTAGTCTGATGGAGAAAAAGCCCCATTTTGGTTTCACCGAACCACAGAACATTGTTCCAGCTGAAATCAGAGTCTTCCATGTGCCTTCTGGCAACCTCTAAGTGCATTTTTAACAGTTTCTTTCTATTTGCCACTCTACCAAAAAGCTGTGCCTAGTCAGGCACATGGGCAACAGTTGTATGCTCAGTTTCTCCAATCTCAGCTGCTGTAACTTGTAACTCCATCAGATTTATCATAGGTCTATCCCTCGATATTCTTCTTCTTGCACAATCATGCAGTTTTTGTAGGAATGTGGTTTCCAATCACCTTTTCACAGAGATGTCCGAAGTATCCTTTTGTCTTCATTCTGTAGGTTAGGCCACCATACTGATTGACCACAAGTTGGACCATCTGGATAAGGTGCATTTATACTAAAGTCAATTGAAACCTATTAAATACAGACCAGTTATCTCACTGCCACACTGCCTATTTTTTTTTTATGTATTGTGCCTATGTGACCACACGGTAATACCCAAACTATTCCGAAGCAACGTTTGCACTGATTTGTGTTTTTGTATCTCACACCCTCATACACCTCTATTGTAAGAGCATCCCTTATCTACGATGGAGTGCTCGATCAGAAGAACATATGAAGTTGGTTTTAAATTAAACGTTGTTGAAGTAGAGAAAGACATTGGTAACTGTGCTGCTGAAACAAAATTTGTTGCATCTGAGAAACTGATTCAGATTGGAGGAGGCAAGAAGATGTAAAAAAAAAAATGTAAGTGTCGGATTTTTGAATGGGTGTATAAGTTGGGGTCTGATTTATGATCGATTTTTAGGGTTTCAAGACCCAAACTTATACATGAGTATATACGGTATTTGTCATTTCTCATACATAGACTGACTTGACTAGAATAGCTTGTCTAATGTACTGTGCTCTCAAAACATTGTAAAGCTCAAATTACATAAGAACATCCATCCATCCATCCATTATCCAACTGACTATATCCTAACTACAGGGTCAGGGGGTCTGCTGGAGCCAATCCCAGCCAACACAGGGTTGCAAGGCAGGAAACAAACCCGGGGCAGGGCGCCAGCCCACCGCAGACCTAAGAAACATTTATTTGACAAAACTGAGAAAGCCTGCACAAAGTCAGTTCTTCAATTATTGACTGGGTTTCTCATTTTTAAGTACAATGAGAAGTCTTTGAAAGAATACTAATATCAAATTTAGTGTTACTAGCTCTGTTAAACTGCAGTTCTAGCACAGAAATTTGAATTTCATGTGGAGCTCTCACTTTATGAAGAGCAGACTGCTGTTTCGTAAATTTGCTTTAATTTAATACAGAGTCTCCAATATGTGATTGTTCATCTGCTTTCATGGGGGTGTAAATGAGAAATGGAGAGATTGTGCTGAAGGTTGGGTACTGTCTGCATACCCCATTTGATATAAGAAAATAAACAAAAGAAAAAGCCCCAAATGGAATTGTTGGACATCTCATCATCATCTTCTGTAGATAAACGCTAACAGTTCTCAAGGACAGTCCCTCTGATGTGCTGTGTTTTCCTATCTTGGAGCTTCATGCTCTTAGAAAGTTGGTTCCTGACTGGACAGTGACTTCTGGCACTGTTGTCTCTTAAATAACTTCTGGGATGGAAGAGGAGGGATCTTCAGAGACAAACTAGAAATAACATCAATGTTCATCTTGGAGTTCATTCTCTGGTCTGCAGGTGAGAGAGAAAAAATCAGTAAAAGTGCAATTCCGCAATCAGTTGGGGTGGTGGTCTTACTGTATAACAGCCTTGTAGATACTCTTTCTCCCTGTGACACAAGCTAATGGGGATGCAGGAGGACAATTGTTTGAGGTGGCATCTGAAGTCTGTTTCCTTCTCTAAAGCCAGAAAATAGTAATCACAGAAGAAGATCCATGACTGCAGCTAATGTCTACCCATCCCACCACCTCTGTAATTAAACATATTTTGAAAACACCAACACATCTTCAGTCTGCTGACACATGACCAGATGACAACAACTCGTTCATTTACTGTAGGTATGCTGATGGCTGAACCAGTGCTGACCCAAGGCTCTTTCATTGCAAATTACTTCACCATGTTTCATTAAATGAGGATTTTTACACTTAGACCCCTGTTCATTTCAAAACACAAGTTAACTATTCCCAGATACATCACTTAGAAGGTAATATTTATGAATGGTTAATAAAATATGGATGTATCAAGAGTTCTGATACATTGTTTTCACCACTTTTGTGTTTGCTTTAGTTGAAGTTTTACCCAGTGTTGTGTAGCTCAATAGTTAGCTGTCTCAATCCCTGAAGTCTCACAGTTGTACTACTGACATACTTAGTTGTGAACCAAAGATTGCAATACCAGCCTGGAGTTGAGAACTCTACCTCAGCTTTCATCTTTATTTGTATAAAAAAATATCAGTTGCTTCTCAAAAGTCAAGGAGAACTCTTGAACACCACTAACAGGTTTGAGCATTAGACATGTTACATAAGACAAATAAGACCCATAGAAGAAAGATGTTTGACAAATGAAAGAACAGTCAATCAGCCCATCAAGGTTGTTTGGATAGGACAGTTGTCCTATCTTAGATGTAAAAAAATGAGTAGACCTCTTCAGGCTAAGATTCATTAGCAAGAGAGAGTGAACAATGTATAGTCAAGATCTTTGCATTTAAGATGTCTCACTTAAAGATTTACCAATGCTGTTACTTGTCCTAGTTTGTATATAAACACAGAGATTTTCAGTTTCTGGATTACAATCTTGCTTGGAGAAGGGGTCTGAGTTGCCTCTAAAGCTTGCAATTGTAATCTTTTTAAGTTAGCAATAAAAGGGTCATTTTGCTTGACTTCTCACCAGATGCTTTTGAAAACACTCTGTGGTGTCCACACTTTATGTCACTGGAGGAAAACCTTAGGTATTTGGCTGGAAGAGGAAACGGTAGTCCATTGTTCGGCATTAGAAGGTACAACTTGGACTCTGCTGTGCATCTGCAATCAGGAGGTTTCTTTGTTACCTGGCACTTTCCTTATTAAGCTTGTAGTGTTTACTTGTGCTAAGGTATCAAGAATATAGTATTTGAAGGCACTGTGACCAGTTGGGTCCATATTTTTGATGAACTGCCATTTTCACTGAAATGACTGTGGAGTAAAGCCCAGAAATGTAAAGTGGCCATTCTTAACAGAATGAACTCACCTTAAATTCAGGGGAAATACAGTAGGTCTCTGGCAAAGAGTAACAGTAACATGGTTCAGGATGCAAACAGAGTATGAGAGAAGGCAGTGAAAAACATTAAGAAATGAAAGGAAAAAGTGAAACAGATGGGAAAAACAGGCCAGCTACCCATTAATTATACAGGAATCCAGTGCCACTTCATTGTGTTTTTGTTTTTACTTACTCAAATTCATGCTGGCTTCGTAAAAGAACGTACCACCCAGTCCATGTCAGATTCTCACTCCAAATCACTGCTGACAAACAATTTTGCCAATTAATGTACTACATTTTGGGAGGCCATGCAGGGAATGCAGTCCATCTTTTTAATGGTTAAAAATATTTGCTGATTTACAGTGGCGGGCTACTCATAAGTGAAACATTGCAGGGCTTTTATTGTAAATATTGATATTTAAAATTTTTGTAGATGCCTTCATCCAAGATTAGTGAAAACACAAACCATAATACATAAAATATGAGTGATTCCATGGAGAAAAATGTATCATTTATTAAGGGCAGTATCTCATATCTGTATATTTTTCTATAGATAATAAAGCAAGTCTTATTAAAAGAATGTCAGGCTGAACCTGGGTCTTGAGTTAACTTGAAGTAAGCTAAAGACAGCTACAATATATTTCCTCTTGCTAGATGAAATGCTTAATCTCAGCCTCTGATACATCATGTGCTACTTAGCCCAAGTTAAAACTACAAATAAGTATTGTAGGTTAAGCACTCAAAAGCCTTTCTGCAATCATCATATTGTAAAAACAGTAATAGTTAACTATTTAGCTACACATGCAACTGCTTTACTAGAGACATTCATTCACTTTGGCCGTTCCCAGTCTTTTGACATACTGTAGTTGCACCTTACCTGGTTGTGTTGATGCTGGCTTAGTGACAGGCAGAATACTGCAGGTTTCCTACCATTTGTTTTTAACATTTACATTTTTTCAAGTATGAATGTTTTCTTGCCTATTTTTGTTGCCCACATAGCGCTGCCACTGAAAATGGTGTCATAAATTGGCCCGAAAAGTGTTGACCATAGCCTACAAATGATTAAATACATATGGAGTTTTTTTTGATTTTAAACTCTTTTCTTTGTTAGCAGTATGATGGCTTCACAGTTTCAGCATCTTCAGTTTAAATTCTGGGCCTATTCATAATCCAAGTGGCATTTGCATGTTCTCCTTATTCCTGAATGGGTTTTCCCTGGATTTCCTGTTAGGTTAAGTGTTGGTACTAAACAGACCCCCTCTGTGTGTGTGTGTGTGTGCGTGTGCGTGTGTGTGCGTGTGTGTGTGCGTGCGTATCACCACACACACAATTGGTTTCCACCTGCAGCCCAAAGTTGCCAGACCAGTGATGAGCAGCACAGGCCTTTTAGTTGGCAGAGACTCAAAAGGAGAGAAAACGTACTTTACAAGGCAGGATTTACTACCTTTTAATACAAATTAGTACTTTTATTGTTGTGTTTTTAGTTTCACTGAAAATTTGGGTGTAGGTTTAAGGATGGTATAGCATTAAAAACACAGTACAACTACCTTCCATGACATTATACAAAATAGCATGACCAGCACACAGATATTCAGTATACGTCTTTATTGGAATTTCCATATAGGATCGTAAATAAGGAACATTGCTGATTGTTGTTTTTTCTGCGTCTGTTACAATGCAAAAGGAAGTGTGCGCTATGCTTGGCAGCAATCAATTATGTCACAATGTGAAAAAAGAGCACTTGAGCCAATGAGGGTAAAGGGAGCAGAGACTTTAGCCACTGTAGCCAGCCCTTTGTGCACGCCCCCTACTCCAGACCCCCCCCATAATCCTTCACTGGATTAAGGTTGGCTAGGAATGTTATTTCACTATTTTATCCTTTAGGGTTTGACTGTGAACACTTCTATAGATACCCCTGTGAACTATCTTTGCCACCTAAATACAAGCATTAAATTGCTTTTGAGACTCTTTAAGAAAAGAATGTTATTATGGGGTGCCTAAAAAATACAACATACTTCAGTTTAAACTTGGAAAAGGCAAGTATATCAAAAATGTCTAGATGTTTATAGAAAACCAAACTTAAGTTCAGTCCTTTAGCTTTTTAAAATGTGTTATTTTTGCCAGTGTCTGAATTACTTTAAGAACTTCACAGATAAAGTGTTTTGTTAATTTGGCATAAGGTAATTAAAAACTCTACAATTGACAATTAAAATGAATAAAGCACAAAGTATTTGCAAGATCTTTTAAAAGCTACCTTTGGCAAATATAGTTAATATATAAGTTAATACATTTGCAAAATGCAGTTATGAAAACATTGATATCCATGTAAGTGAAAAAGTTGCATACTCCTTTCCTCATAAAATATGAAAGCTGATGTTTTTCTGAAAAGCTAAAGTCTAAATAAACAAAAAATAAATAACAAAAAGAGCAGCACTCTGTTAATTAGCCTTGGTTACTTACTCATTGATTGACAGAGTAATTTTTGTAAAGAAAGCACAGAGCAAAAGGTAGAAGTCTCACTAGAAAACTTTGATCAATCAGATATTTTGTTTTAATGAAGAGAAGTAACAAATGCAAATCATATCTAAACACAGTACACATGATTGCAGCTTCAAGTGCAGTTAATAAGATGCCGGGCTAATGCTCCGTTTTTGTTTCCTAGTCATGTGTTTCCATAGCAACAATATAGTGCACTTACATGGCTTAACATCAGCAGAGGGCTTCAGTGCACGCTAATCAGTCACTATTCACTGAGATCCCCTTGATTTGACTTTTTGTCATCGGAGCACTCAGCTTCCCCTTAACTGTACTTTTGCAAGCCCAATCCTTGTCTCAATCAGCACCAATAGTTTGCCAAGAATTCTGGGTTTTTTTATAGTAAAAACATAATGCAGTTAAACTATAATATATGCTTTGGTTATAAAAAGAAAATGAAATGAAGACTCAAATTGGAAATGAAAAATTGAGTGTTGAGAAATATTTAGACTTGAAATATAAACCTATGGGATATAGCACTGATTTGATTCTTATTCACTGTAGTGAAACTTGCATAATCAATCAAATTAATCTTAGACAAAGAATATAAAATGAAATGATTCCATATTTCAAATTTTGATTTACATAGTGTCTTTTATTTAGTTGAATTCAAAACTTGGAAGACACAAAGCATTTCTAATATGTGTGAATAATCTTTAACTGTCTGTACTGAGCATAAGGGATCGTTTTTAAACTGAAAAGTCTTATCTTTCTGTCTTTTTCTTTGGATCCTTGTTCAATTCATGATTTTTGGATAGCTGGAGCCTTTCCCATCCAGCACTGGGCACAAGACAGAAGCCAGGCGCCCAGTCCATCACAGGGTACATTCATTTACATAACCACAGTCATTCACACTCGTCCAATTTAAAGCTGACAATTAACCTCACACACGCATCTTTGAGATATGGGAAGAAAGTGGAATTCCTGGAGAAAATTCCATGCAAACACAAGGAAAATGAGCAAAAAAGGGAGAGTCAAATGCAGTTCTTTAGAGTTAACCACTGTGCCACCATGCTTTTCTTTAATTTAACTCAAATTATGTAGCTGTTCTGTAATCAAAGATTATAAAGGATCCATAAAGAAATTACTTACTTTGAAAATTGGCAAAATTGTGCCTTTGCCCTATGCAATAAAAATGGATTTGGTCTCAGCTGTGCTTCATAGTGATTAAGAGGCAAAAAAAAAAGAAAACACTAATACATAATATTCTTAAACACTGTGGGAATCATGTAGCATAAATGGTAGCTTTAATCGACGTCCATCCCATAACTCCTCTGGGAAATGGCTTTTTAAAGTAACATAACCCTTCTTATGCTCTGATTGGCTTTAGTCCACTAACCACTGTCCTGTGGTTTGTTTTTTCTCTTTTCTTTTTTTGAGGAAAACCACAAAATGTAAACAAAAAAAAAATTCTATAACACTGCAATTTAACTACATTCAGCGAGTACTTCACTCGCATGTATCTAATGTGTTTTATGCTTTAACTGTCAAATTGCTGAAGATTCCATGGTCAGATCATTTACGCTGTTAGCCAATTAGTCAAGCAAATGTGTATTCCACAAGTAAGACTCTTGAATAATAAATAGTCATTAAAGTTGTCCACAAGGAGCAAATCTTTTGTTCTTTTGGGATAAAAATACAGTTTGTTTATAATCATTTTTGCTTAGCAGAATCCATGATTTCTGTACTAGTTTGGATTTTAAAATGCCAGATGTTTATTTAAAGTGTTACCCTAAATCTTATTCCCTGAAACAAGATGCCAGCAGGGGACACACCTAGTGTGGCTGGTTAACAGTCTACATGACTCTTAATCTGAAGAGTGAGTACCATGACACATTGGCTGTGCAGAGTTACACAGAGTTACTGTGGGAGTGCACCACAGGTAAAGAAAATCCAGGAAAATTAAAAGGGAAAGCCGTGTGCAGGTTTTGACTTTCACATAATGAATGCATAACACCCAAAGTCCTTATGCTGTTATGTTATCAAAGGGTACTCTTTACGATACTGCATTATTTAGGGTAAAATTACCTCCATCTTAAACAGATTGTGGCACTATTATTAGGACAATGAAAAAAATATGATAAAACTATGATCTTAGAAAAAAACAACACTTTGGAAATCAATTGTTGTACTTATTACACGTCACTAGTATAGATAAAATATTAGGAAAGGCTGGTTAAAATACAGGAATTGACTGGTTAGCTAGCCTGGGGGAATGCAGTTGTCTGAGATGAAAGATCAATCTAGCTGGGGACGGAATGAGGCTAAGTTGTGCTGAAACAGGACTGGAATGAAGCAGGGTGTCGTCTTGCACTATGATATCCCGTTGGTCCGGAAGGTACATCAAGGAAGCCAGACTAACATAATGACAGGTGTAACAAATAAGCTCTTTCTCTGCCTTTTTCCATCCTGAGGAGACAGTCTCTCTCAGTGACCATATTCAGACAGCCCATGGTGTCTGTTTCTGCCACTCCCATCCATGGGCAATGGTGGACCATTTTGGAACACACCAAGGCAGAGCCCTGCATGGCAGTCTAAGCAAGATTAACTATCACCCATGTTGTATTACTTTGCTAACAGTACATAAATGTGAATTTCCCCCTGGGATTAATAAAGTATCTATCTATCTATCTATCTATCTATCTATCTATCTATCTATCTATCTATCTATCTATCTATCTATCTATCTATCTATCTATCTATCTATCTATCTATCTATCTATCTATCTATCTATCTAAATAAATGTGTAACTTTTACTCCTGTCTATTCTTGTATTCTGTCTATTTGACCGGAATTACAGATGTGAAAGAAAGGGTGAGGTATTCACCCTAGGACCCTACCACGACAAAACAGGCAAACTAGAGCTCCACCGTTACAAAAGGAAACAAAAAATGATGGCCTAACAACAACCCAATTTCAGTTTTTCATCAGTAACTATTTTACTGGTATTTACACATTCTCACAGTGTTTACATGGCTTTTCCTTTGGTACTCTAGTCATGTTATGATGCAGAGTCCCAGACATGGCAAAACAGGTGAGAGGCCTCAAAAAAGACCCCAAAAAATCAGACGGGGTCCTTCCTTAGCCTATCTGAAATAGACTTCACACCAGAGAGCCTTTACCCCCAAAATCTATTTGCCAGCTTCAGCCTACATGATTATGCAGGAATGGGCTGTGTGGAATATGGCCAGCCGTTCATCCTGGCCAAGACCCCCCAAGCCGCCAGGTGGAGCCCTGTCTGCAACATAGAGATGCCCCGAGTTCCAGCAGGGCATCATGGACAATGGAGTTCTTCATCACAGCCCTGCTGGATACCATGGGAACCTCAGGAGACGCTGCAGGAAGGCCCAGAGACTTTTGTTTCACCTATAACCCCGGAAGTGCGTATTAGTCACGGTGACAGAGCGAATGACTCACTTCCGGGTTGAAGAAAAGGAGTTTTTATCTGACCCAGAAGTGTTAACAATCACATGGACAGAGAGAAACACTTCCGGGTCAAGGACTATAAAAGGGACTATGGGAAATCCCAGACGTCGAGCTGAGCTGGGTGGAAGGGTGGCAACGCATCTGGAAGTGGAGGATTGATTAGTGATTGATTATTGTTTATTTATATGAGTATTGTGGAGTGTAGGGTGCTTTGTGCACTGTTTATTGATAAAATAAAGTCATATTGGACTTTTATCAGGTGTCTGGCGTCTCGAACAAGGGTTCAAGGGAGCGATAGCGCCCTCTATCTGTTACAGCTGCCATCAGTCAGGATTTGGCCTAGAAGTTGACTGACAGCATGCCAGGGCGAATTGCAGAGGTCTTGAAAAAGAAAGAAGGGCCAACAGTGCAAATATCGACTCTTTGCATAAACTTAATGTAATTGTCAATTAAAGCCTTTGAAACTTATGAAATGCTTGTAATTATACTTCAGTATACCATAGAAACATCTGACAAAAAGATCTAAAAACACAGAAGCAGCAAACTTTATGAAAACCAATACTTGTGTTATTCTCAAAACTTTTGGCCACAACTGCACATTGTAATTTACCTTAATAAAAACTTACTAACATATGTGTGAAATCTGCCCTTACCAAGTTTCCAACTGTGTCCAGATGTTCTTGTTGAAGAATATATTTTAAAGTAACAGCTGGGATCCACTGTACTAGTGACCTTCATAATATTAAACACTTCAGCCATGTCACTTCTTAAACTGTGTTTGTTTAATGTAATAAAAGAATAAAAGTTAATCTCACACCACTGGTGCTGCTATAGCAGTCTGAAAAAAGTCTGAATTAGTATAAGCCACCCTAATTTGTAGTGTTCGTAAGAAATGTAATATTCAATTCATGAGGTCAAAGTACATAGAATTATATACATTTTCTAACTTTTTTTAAAGCAGCCTCCTTTTGGGAAAGCATCCAAATAGTAGTAAACAATCTGCGCCTCAGATGGATATGCTACTATTCTTTTTGTTAATGGAATACTTAAGGGTCACATAATATGAACTGAACAATAACAACCATATGAATACAAAATACAAAAAAATTGTGACGAATACAAAAAAAAAAAAAAACACTAATGAATTTAGAAGAATAAGGGGAAGTGTTTGCAGTGGGCTGGCGCCCTGCCCGGGCTTTGTTTCCTGCCTTGCGCTCTGTGCTGGCTGGGATTGGCTCCAGCAGACCCCAGTGACCCTGTAGTTAAGATATTGCAGGTTGGATAATGGATGGAAGTATTTCAGACTGTGAATTTTACATTTTAAATATTCACACTTCTGACTTGAAAAAATGTTTGTTGAAATTGGGTCAGTTAAAAACCACAATAGAACAATTTTGCACTACAATGGGGTCAGTTTTTATTGCACTTTTTTAAAGTTAGAGCAGCATTATACTTGGTTGCTGATGTATTGATTTGTTAAATGAGTGCCTTTAAGAATTAGTGAGAGAAATGAAAAATATTCTTTAAATATGCTATTCTACACCAAGGAAGGTGATCTTGTGTTATTTTACTTATACAAGCTCAGCAAATATGTAATTTGCAATCACTTCATTTTTTGCAATCACTTTAGTATTTACGTCAATAAAAATGGTTGGTAAGCAAGTTTAATGCATATTAATATTAAAATATAGATTCTACTATGAAATAGGATTTGGAAACTTATGTGCCATTTAATTAATGTACCTGTATTTTCCTTTACTGTGTCATGCAAATCTAAATTTATCAATAAAAGACATTAAATCATCCGGGCTAAAATCATGATTATCAGGTTTGAAAATAATTTTTACTGCTACTAATGTAGAATATTATTTTCAAAGTTTCATTGTGTTGGAAATCTCCATTTATTAGTATTGGATGAAATGCTACTGAAACAAATTACCCTTGAGCTCCATAACTGGAGTAACTGTCAAATTCTAGATTGCATAAAGGCTAATCCTCACAGGTGGCACAGTGGTAGTGCTGCTGCTTTGCCGTAAGGAGATTGTAGGTTCGCTCCCTGGGTCCTCCCTATGTGGAGAGCGCTTTGAGTAGTGAGAAAGCGCTATATAAATGTAAAGAATTGTTTTTATTATTAACACCAAGCCCTGATCAACACACAGTAATTCCCCTTTACATGCTGCACTAAACTAATAAACGACTACATTCTCAATTTTATATATCAAAAAAGATTGTGACTGAAACCCATTGTGTAACACCAGTTTTTAACCAATGAGAGGTGCTACCAGATGAGAGTAGGTACAGAAACAACCTGAATTGCTCAATGAAACCAATGTGGAACTCCAAGTCACTAGAGGAGAATATCACGGTGTGGTTGGGCTCATCAAAGACAGCCTTTCTGGGGCTCACCAACTTATATTTTTGGTGGGCTGGTGTGGGAGTACAGAAACACCTGGGGCTGCTATATCAGGAATGTGGGCACAGGTCTTCTTAACATTATAAGCTTCTGGAAAGTAGTGCATAGCTGAGGTTTTAAAAGCAACTTCTGGCTGTAAGGGCTTAGAGCATGGAGTTAGGAGTTCCATGAGAATTTATTAATAGAAATGTATGATTTTAGGTATAACCGCTCACAAACACTCTGTCTGTACACCTACTACACATGAATTGTACATCACAGTAGAACACATAATACCTAAACATTTGATTATTTTATTTTGTAGCTCCCTTAAAATAAGTATTAGAGGACAAAACACTTAAACATTATCAAAAACTAGCATTTCACAAAGACAGCTCTGAGGAGTCAAACCAGTGTAATAGATAGACAATCAGCGAGCATGTAAGAAAGCAGAAGTGTGTGGTAGCTGCTCTTTATTTATCATCAAATCCAAACATTATTTTAAAAAGCAAGTTCAAATAATGACCCAATTCGAAATGCTTCAACTCCTCTTTTCCCACTCCATAACCAAAATATTCCTGCATGGTCTTAATTATACAAAGTAGTTTTTATACTGGGCCTTCAGCTCTGTCTTGTTTCAGGATGTTCATGTTTGAAAAGAGCCTTGGTATCACTGTTGACATAAAATTTATTACAACTTGTACAAGCTAAAATGTTTTTTATGTGTGCAGAAATGTGCAAATATGTAAATATATATATGATATATGATATGATAAGGATGACTCTGAGACATCATAAAGGTTTGGGGCAGCCACCCGTATATTGTGTCCTGGCTGCGAATGCTTTTGAAAATAATAAACAGATCTTAACAGATCGGAGTCCACAATTGAACTGAACTCGTTGACTTAAGATGGCGGCTTTAAAAGCCAGTGGAGGAAATAATGTTATCAGGGCCGGGACCGGAAGTGACGTCATCAATAGTGCCAGAACCAGGCAGAATTTCCCGAGAATGGTCTGTAACGGATTGAGAGAGACAATTAGTGCACCTTGCCGCCGCCTGGTCAGGCATGAAATTACAGTTATTGAGGCCCTTTAGTTGTTTCTTATTCACACATGTGTGACAATATATATGTAATACCATTTCAGTATCATGCTAATTGTTAATTACATTGATATTATGATATAACATGCAGTCCTTAAAATCCTCTAATACAGCTTATCTACAACCTATGGTAATAATTTTTAATTTTGTATTGTGTTACAGTACCCTTACACCTTAAAATATCCTAACAAACACTTTCTAAATTTATTTTTTCAATGCAGTGCCTCAGGTATCAAGGGTTTATATTTACAACTTTGGAATAAAGCAGAAATCAACCTTGGATATGTTGTTGGTTATTGCCACTACTGAACCTCATAAGCATATCTGTAGATATGTAGGGGCAAAGTACTCAGAAAGTGGAGTGTCCAGCCTGGACATCACACCCAGCTCCTGCAAACTAACTCACACTAGCTGCCCATTACATAATAGTGAAAAACATACAAAGTTACACTTTGCAAAATAATATGTTGCATGCTTTTGATAGCCTTCGTTTTTGGGTGAGTGTCCTTTTTCTCAAGCTTCTTCTTTAATGAAGGGAAAACTCTGCCAAGCATTTATAACTATGATCCACAAACCTGGGTTGCATTTTCATGAGGCCACATTTTAAGTATACTGTAGAAAAAAGAAAGTTTTGCCTCAAAGTTATATTTTAACCATCAACTCTGACACATGCAGTCTTCCGTAGAGATCTGAGTTATTTCAGAATATTTCATATAAAATATTCAATAAGGAAAGTAAGTACTTGTGCCCCAAAACAGGGAAAAAGGCTAACAAAAAATAGGGATCTTCTTTTACCTTGAAAAATTAATGTCTTCAGTTACAACATTGAAACAATATTAACATATAATTTTGAACAACTGTTTTACCAACACTGCTTTTTCTTGTTATTTTTTTTTTCAGAATTAATAGACCCAATAGCCTTGCTAATACAATGTCACTTTCAATTGCCCTATTAGAATAATGTTTTCGTTCTGTCATTTTTATCACTCCCTCCTCCCCAGATTTTCCTTCATGGTTATTTTTAGTATGATTTAAATTTCACTGTCAGAAGATCCCTCCCTATCTGCACAACAGAGTATGAGTCTAAATCCTAAACACACAAATCGGCTCTTGCATATTGATTGATCAAATCTTAAGAGGAAATGATCAGCAAGGCAATTGGCTACTTAGTCTCTATTAGACGTGTCATTATTCTGACATGTGGCTACTGTTTTTTTTATTTTTCTTAATTTAAATTAATGCTAAATCATCATTTTTTCTATAATTTAACTATATGCTTGAGTATTTTCTCACGTATTCTATTGGTCTCAGAATTTTTCCTACAGCTTGGGTATAGGTTTCTAAATCATTACCTTTTTAAGTGTGTTTAAGCATTCACATAATGCATGAAGCACCTACTGCAATATTCCGCTCCTGTCAGTCTGTCAGTGCACATGAAACATCTTTTTTCCTGCCGGCAGAGCAATTTTGTTACAATGTAGCACACTTACTCTTTAAAGAAATTTGTTGAGACAGCTCAATTCAACTGAACTGAACAAATTGTGCAAAGTTTTGAAATTTTAAAATTTCCCATTGACAAGCACTGGCGAGTTTGCAAACTCATCAATCTTAAAATGGAAAAACGTTCTGTGCGACTTTAACTACGAATTTGTTTAGACTTTCAGTTTTACCATGAGAGCAGTTGCTTGAACTTGAATATTTTGTATATTTTACTCTTTTACATGTCTGACAGCTGCTGGAATGTACAGTGGAAGTGAAACGGACGCTAGTCACAGTACACACGTAAACAGCTCGCACAACAGTGTCCTTCTCTATACGAAACTCTGATCCCTGCAGATCACTACAGACACCCCTGGAAATGGAAGTGCAGCTAATCTGTGGGCAGAAGATCAGACCACACTTGCCACTAATGGTGAGGAGGGAGTAGGACTACCATTTACTCGGTGCTGATTACTTACTGGTATAACATACAAAAGGCAAAGCACGCTTTATGGTTTATCCACACCTGAAAAGCCACTTTTACTTCCATGTATCTTCAGACTGAAATTAAATAAAATCTTTATGATTACACAAGGCTAAAATTGACTACTTATTCACAGTTTATTCTTTACCCTTATAAAGATTACTGTCACCTTTTGTATTCCAGTTATTAAATAAATCAGTTTTTACTTATTTGTATGATTTAAATGAATGTATGTGTTATAACTAATATTAGTAACTAAATGGAGATCTTATTTCAGTTGCTTTTCTCTTTTTCATTGCTAATATTTAAAGTGATTTCATACTGGTATTGGTCATTTTGCATTAATAGTGTGCAAGATGAATGTTCTCTTCGTTCCCTTGTACTAATCCTTGTCAAAGAAGTTAAGCAGAAGTAAGCTTTAAAAACATGCTTTGCTGAGCAAACAGAACAATATTTGTCCAAAGGACTCAAGGTCTAAGCTTTCTACACATGAGACTGCCTTATCACGTTTTCCCTTAGTTTACATCTGAACGCCATAACAACGGGGCCAAAAAATCAAGTTGCACAAGGGGCATTGAAGGGGCTCAAGGATCGTGTATAATAAAAGTGTTGACTGTTGCATTTCATAATGATATTAAATCACGCATTCTAGGGGTATAAAAACTTTGCCCCACCCAACAGACGGGGTTCAGAAGAGCCCTGAAGCTGTCAAGTAATATTGATTGCCTGCTTTCTGAAACTCTGCTCACTGTGACACTGAAGAATAAAAGCTGCTATATAACCACACCTGCTGTCTTGTCTGATGTCTTCGTCCACAATAGTTATTTTCAATAGCTAACTATTGGATATTTCTATTGGGTATACATAACAGAAAATATTATGTTCAAGAAAATTGAACAACAGTTAGTCACAGACCCTTCACCACTAACACACATCAGTCAATGCAATTTTCACGTCACTGGAATTGTCATCTGCTATGTATGAATGTTATTGAGCCACCACAAATCTATTTGAGCTACATTTTTTAACTCCATTGTAAAGTGCTGTTAGAAAGCACATACTGTATTTAATGTACAGTAATCCCTCTCTATATCGCGCTTTGACTTTCGCGGCTTCACTCTATCGCGGATTTTATATGTAAGCATATTTAAATATATATCGTGGATTTTTCGCTGGTTCGTGGGTTTCAGTGGACAATGGGTCTTTTAATTTCTGGTACATGCTTCCTCAGTTGTTTGCCCAGTTGATTTCATACAAGGGACGCTATTGGCAGATGGCTGAGAAGCTACCCATGTAGAGCATGTATTACGTATTAAATAAAACTCCTCAAATATATTGTGAACAGGGGGGCTGTTTGCACCCCTAGAAGATATGGACGCTCCTCAAAAAACGCTGAAAGACTACCTTCACATTGCTCCCTTCCTTGCTGGGCTTACTTGTGGCTGCTTTGTTGCGCGATATGCTTCCCAAAGGTGCTTCGCATACTTAAAAGCCCAAACAGCACCTATTGATTTTTGATTGTTTGCTTTTCTCTCTCTCTCTCTTGCTCTGACATTCTCTGCTCCTGATGGAGGGGGTGTGAGCAGGGGGGCTGTTTGCACCCCTAGAGGATACAGATGCTCGTCTAAAAAATGCTGAAAGACTATCTTCACATTGCTCCCTTCCTTACTGGGCTTACTTGCGGGCTGCTTTGTCAAGCGATATGATTCCCACACTGTGCTTCGCATACTTAAAAGCTCAAATAACACCTATCGGTTTTTGATTGTTTGCTTTTCTCTCTCTCTCTCTCTGACATTCTCTGCTCCTGACGTGCACTCCTTTGAAGAAGAAGATATGTTTGCATTCTTTTAATTGTGAGACGGAACTGTCATCTCTGTCTTGTCATGGAGCACATTTAAACTTTTGAAAAAGAGACAAATGTTTGTTTGCAGTGTTTGAATAAAGTTCCTGTCTCTCTACAACCTCCTGTGTTTCTGTGCAAATCTGTGACCCAAGCGTGACAATATAAAAATAACCATCTAAACATATGGTTTTTACTTTGCGGATTTTCACCTTTCGGGGGGGGTTCTGGAACGCAACCCCCGCGATCGAGGAGGGATCACTGTAATCTAAAAACACATGTAATTTTTGAAAATGACTCATTGTTACAAAAGTATTTAATAAACTAAAATGTGATAACTGACACTTGGATGAAGTAAATATAAAAACCTGAAATGCTCCAATTTTCATATCAGTTAACTTAGTCACAGAACCAACGCATCTGAATGTTACGCCATGCATACATTTTCTAACTTTTGTTAAAGCAGCCTCCTTTTGGGAAAGCATCCAAATAGTAGTAAATAATCTGCGCCTCAGATGGATACGCTACTATCTGAACTTATATATTCTTTTTGTTAATTGAATACTTAAGGGTCACATAGTATGAACTGGACAATAACAACCATACGAATACAAAAAAAAAACACTAATGAGTTTAGAAGAATAAGGGGAAGCGTCTGCAGTGGGCTGGCACCCTGCCCAGGCTTTGTTTCCTGCCTTGCACCCTGTGTTGGCTGGGATTGGCTCCAGCAGACCCGTGATTCTGTAGTTAGGATATAGCAGGTTGGATAATGGATGGATGGAAGGGGAAGTGTCACAGTGGAGCAGCATGATGGTGGGGAGCCATATCTGTTTAATTTGCATATTCTCCCCATGCTTGTGTGGGTTTGCATTGTTGGCTTCCGTCTTTCACGAATTTGCTAAAATCTGGCTGGCTAAATTAGCTCATGGGGTTAACAGTGGGTACAATCCTGATTGTTCCTCATTCTGGGCTGGTATCCTATCTACATTAACTTCCTGCTTGTCACAGATACCAAGATGTACTCTGTCTCCTTAGCATCCTGCTCTTACATGCTGATATATATACTGTAATATTGTTCTTAGGTTCACATACAGACACTGAGGAGGCAGCAAACAGACTATAAAAAGACCTGAAAAAGCTTCAGATCTGGGTGAACATGCAGTTTAATGTTGACAAATGCAAAGTGCTACACATGGCCAACAGGAACGTCAGTTATAAATACAAGATGGGAGACACTGTCATAAGCAAGAAATCTCTGAAAAGGATTTAGGGGCTCATGATGACACATTGTTTTCATTGTCTAAGCAATCTGCAGAAGCAATTAAAAAGGCAAATGAAATTTTAGGTTATATTGTAAAAACTATTGAATATAAAGCAAGCAATGTTAAACTAAGACTATATAACGCACTAGCGAGACCACATCTGGAGTACTGTGTGCAGTTTTGGTCAAGTCAGACATAACAGCACTTGAAACTGTGCAGAAGAGAGCAACCAGGTGCATCCCAGGATTTAAGGATATGCCCTGTACCAACAGACTCAAAGAATTAAACCTGTTTAGCTTCGAGCAGAGGAGACTGAATGGGGACCTAATCCAGGTTTTCAAATTTCTCAAAGACAATGATAAAGTAGATCCAATAAAATTCCTTCATCTTAAGGTTGAATCACATACTCAAGGACACCAGTGAAAATGAAGGGTAAGAGCGTTTAGGAATGAAGCCAGGAAACACTTCTTTACTGAAAGAGCTGTGGGAATCTGGAACAAACTACAGAGACATGTAGCTGAAGCAGAAACCTTGACAGCTTTTATGAAGTATCTGAATGAGATATTGGGACAGCTTATCTATTAACTAAGAAAACAAACCTGAATGGTCTCCTCTGGTTTGTCCAGTTGTTTATGTTCTTGATTGATGAAATCATCAGGATAAATGATTGGTTTCTTTGACTCTATCTTGATCATTGAGTACCTGAATAAGGACATGCTGTCACCTCTTCTCACATTTTTTAGATTAAAAAGCAAATTGCTGGGTAATTGTGAGACTTTAAAATAAGCTGCTTATTGCCAAAGGAGCTTAATCTAATAACAAAACTGACCTCTAGTTGAGAATTAATTTGGAATGAAACTTGTGAAGATATCCATCCATCCATTATCCAACCCGCTATATGCTAACTACAGGGTCACGGAGTCTGCCGAAGCCAATCCCAGCCAACACAGGGTGCAAGGCAGGAAACAAAACCCTGGCAGGGTGCCAGCCCATCACAGGGCACACACACTAGGGACAATTTAGGATCACCAGTACACCTAACCTGCATGTCTTTGGACTGTGGGAGGAAACCCACGCAGACACTGGGAGAACATGCAAACTCGATGCAGGGAGGACCCGGGAAGTGAACCCAGGTCTCCTAACTGCGAGGCAGCAGCGCTACCACTGCGCTACCTTGCCACCCTGTGAAGATATGATGTTATTAGAATTTATTTATTATTTATTAGTCACACAAAAATTTTAATGTAGTGGCACTGTGGCTAGTGCAACTACCTCATACATTATTATATATATATTATAAGCATCTGGTTTCAATGTTATGTGTGACCATTTCCCCATGTCTCCCCATGCCTCCCCATGTGGATTTTCCTCCATCTACTACAGCTTTTCTCCAACATCCCCAAAAATCTATGAGTTTGACTATTTTTCAATTATAATTTGCCCTGAGGGGTGGAGTGTGTGTGCATGCATGAGTGGGCCCTGTGCCTTGCCCAAAATGGACTCTCTTAGTGTTGCTGGGATAGGCTCTGGTCCTTAGCAATTCTGGGTTGAATTAAGTGAGTCTGAGAATATATGAAATTAATATTTAATGTAATAAACAAATGTCACACCATTGAAACAATTATGAAAAATGAAAATGATAAACAGGCACTCAATACAGGAAGAATATGTTATTAATAAAGTATAACTAATCTAACTAATATATACAACCGATGCATTCTTAAAATAAACATGGAAATATGTATTAATAATTTATAATCACATTCATTATCTAAAAAACTTTACAATTCTTCATCATACTAATACCTTTTTTATCATAAAAATAATTAAATTAATATGCAAAATAAAAGTATAACCTTAAAACTTAAAGACGTGCTGGTGTAGTGGTTAAACCTATGGCCTAATAGCCCAGGGACTCAGGTTCTGGCTTTGGCATGATCATTGTCATGGAATGTAATTTTTTAACCTGACCAGTGTCACTTTGGGGCTGGAGCCTACCCCAGCTAGCTTAGGGCATAGGGCAGGAACAAATTCTGGGCAAACACACACCCACACACCGAACACACACTAGGGTCAGTTTACTGTTGCCAAACCACCAAACCTGAATGTGGTAGGAAACCCACACAGACACTGGGAGAACACGCAGACTCCACTCAGGGAGGACCTGGAACACAAACCCGGGTTTCCATAGTGCGAGGCAGCAGCACTATGACTGCACAGCCATGCCACTCCTATAGGGCATTCTGCAAATTGCTCATGTAAAGAAAAGTAATTATTGTTTGACATCAAAATTAAAGAATATATTCATTTGATGACATGTTTTTTAATTTGCTTGTTCAAATGGCAGTTTTCACTTTTTTGTGTGATTTTACAATCAAAATTTGTGTCTGACTTTGACAAGTGAAGGCTTTAGTGATTTTTTGAATGATAAAGGAAGCAATGAACCAAAAAATGACTTGATATATAAAAGAACAGGTGTGAGATGCTGGTGATGGCAATAGGAGCAAAGCCTGCAGTTTATATGGGGCAGTGCAATCTTTACATTAAGGACACTCCTTTCTAAAAATGCTAAATGCATTTTTTTTTATTGGAAAAGCAAAATTAATTGATTTACTAAATAACAGTGCGGTGATGTGACTCCAAAGAATGGAGAGAAGGAAAAGGAGTCATGTTTCTTTACCAAGTAACCCTTCGGGAAATGTCAGGGAGTTTCCTATTCAAATCTTACTTCTGTACAGGATGTCTACTGCAGAATTCTGCTTTCATTGTACAGTACTGGCATGCGGCCAAAAATTTGGATTTCTTTTTTTATATACTGACATAACATAGTCTGTGAGACGCCACCTCTAATTTCAAATTATGCCTTGTTCATTTATTTAGCATTACTCACTGGGCACAGAATGACAAGAAATGTTCCCCTGCAATCTCTGTGGAATTAGCCAAGATTGTCAGTGACATTCACATTTTCTCTGATACTTCAGCATGGGGAATGGCTCCAGCCCCCACAACCCTGAAATGGTTTAAGCGGGTTTGAGAATGTTATGTTATTTTAGAATGGGTTATAATTGTCTTAAAATTGCTTCTAAATATGTCATCAGAGATGATTTTGTAGTATGCATTAATGCCAAGAAAAAAATAACCACATTCTAAGTATAATTTTCAAATTATGGTGAAGAAAATTAATTAATGTTTGAAGAAGTCAATAACTTATCTTCACCAAAGACAGTGCTTGTTCTTCTGTCACTTGATTTGGAGATGTCGTTGTAGAATAACTTACAAGAGGCTTGGTGGTGAAGTGCTTGGCAGTACTGCTCTACTGCAGATGGGTTGAGTACAAGTGATTTGGGTTGTAGCCTGCATGTACACCACCATGGGCTCTTTTTATCTTGTGTCCAATGTTGACTCCAGTCCACACAATCCTGTGTTAGAATGTGAGATTTTAGAAAATGAACGGATTGATGAATAAATAACCTGTAAAACAGTGTAATGAGTTATCATAAGGGCAGTCAAAAGGCATGTGATTGTTTACTTTCTTCATAATCACTGTACATTCATTTGAAAAATATTTAGCTACAGCTGATAGCTGACATATAAATATCAATTTTGCTCATATTGCTTGAGGGTTAACACCAATAGATGATAATTTAATAACACATTTTTTATAATTCATATGAACGTTTGCAGGGCATAGATTATACATAGCATATATGTGTTTGAAATGGAGGAGGAGGTACCTCAGTCCTAGACATTTGGTTATGGTTATGGTATGGTACCCGGACCAATAGTTCCTGGGTCTATAAAATAAAGCATCCGTACCACTTGAGCTTGAGAAAAGATCATTCACGTGATGCTAAGTATGCACTTGGAAGGAGGACCATCTAGGACAAGAATGAGTTGCTGCTAGAAGTAGAGCTCATGGGGCTTACCCTGTGGTCTGTGTGTGGATCCCAATGCCCCAGAGCAGTGACGGGACACTGTGCTGTAAAAATCATGCTGCCCTTCATATGAGACATAAAACTGAGGTCATGATTCTCTGTGGTCTTAAAAGATCCATGTGCACCCTTCATAAAGAGTAGGGTGTATCCCGATGTACATGCTGAACTGCCCTGCATGGCCTCATCCATTCTGGCCCCCCTAATCATCCTCTGTCTCTAATTGACTAACTACGGCTCTCACCCGTTCACCACCTGACAGCTAGTGTGTGGTGAGCGTACTGGTGCAATAACGGCTGCCTTCACATCATCCAGGTGGGTGCTGCACATTGGTGGTGGTTAATATGGCTAACCACTCACTGTGTAAAGCGCTTGGAGTAGTGAGAAAAGGGCTATATAAATGTAGGCAATTATTATAAGTTTTTATTTTATTACATTCCCTCCTGCACTGCCAACTCAGCAGACTCTCCGATTTGATTATAATGATCTGAGACTGATATATCCAATATATTTGTGTATCTTATGAGCGCACTTCCAGCTTGTAGCATGGAATAGCACTTCTTGTGCAAATTTTTAAAAGTCTGCACACTTTTTATTTATTTATTTATTAGGGGGCTTTTTCCCCTGCTCACTTCGCTCGCCAACCCCCCAGTCCAGCGCTACTTGCAAGCCTCTTTCTGGTTCTGCTGCTCGCGTATGGGGATGTGGATGTACAATTTAAACAGATTGTTATTTTCATGGGAATTGTTACATATGAATAATAAAACTATTTTACATTACAACGAGTAATTAACCATATTAAAAAAAAGTAAAATGTAATAATTTTAAAGTAAATTACTGTATGTTTCATGTTGAGTTTGAGTTTTTCATTGCATTATGCGATTTCGTTCTGTTTGGTTTTAAAATTAACACGCAAATATTTTTTAAACTTACACTTTTACTGTAAAACTTCAGTAAAAGCAATTTTTTTAATTAAATTTTCATCAATATCACATTGAATTTTGATTCTATGTTTGGACTTACATCGTGACAACACAACATATAACAGCCTGTGAGAGAATTTCATTTCTCTCTAATAAATAAACCGACTTTTTCGAATGTTTGTCTCTGTGATTTGTTAACTGTCTTTGCAAAATTTATTCTAACAGGAAACGGTTAACATTTTAATACGAATGGCATATCAAGATCTCCTTTGTTGTCTAATGTTATCCTGGGATGATGTACTACATTACTTTTCTTGGATACATCCTTCTTTCAACAGTAATTCAGGTGGTGGAAGACCGGACAGTGTTAATGGTTGTAGATATACTACGGAATATTGTAAGTTGATCACCACCAACGCATTTAACCAATTTGCTGTGTAACTGATCGACAATATTCACGTTAATTCATTTGACTTCATCGTTTCTCGGTGCTAGGATTGCCCATGTACTCATTTCTTCTGTTGATAGATATCCCTTTCGGGATGAAATTCATCAATAAAATTTGGACATAATACATGTTCTTTAATTGGGAACTTAAAGTAAGGAAAACATAAAAATTTAAAAGAGCGGAGAGAGCAGGAAATATGTCTGTCAAAAGCATTCACACAAATGAGATATGAGTGGACCGTGTGCGTGCTTGAATATGGTTGAGAGGAGGGCATGACTTGAAAAAATCTCATATCAGAAGTCTTGTCTTGCGGGACTTGAAAAAATCTCTTCAAAAATGTCTCGTCTCGTTGCATGATTTTTTTTTTTATAAAATAGAGAGATTTATTTAATTGTGTTAGAGACATTCAAATTAAATACCGCTCAATATTTCCTCCCTCCTTCTCAGTATATTCGCACCAGCACCCTAGAAGTTTCTAAATATATTCAGGGGAAAAAAAAGCTTTTAGCTTCTTACCAGCAAAATGATGACCTCTAAGCGTGTCCTTGTAGCATTTAAACAGTGGACTGCTGGCTGGGTGGTTGAGAATTTCCCCTTTTGTGTTTTAAAAGATGTTCTTGGTATGGGCAGCCATGTGGGGGCTGACATTTTCATGCAAAAAAAGCTACTTGATTTTTAAATATCTTATATTTGTAATACCTGAAAAAATCTCATTACACCCCTGTGATCTTTTTTGCAGCAAATTTGACGTAGCTATTTTCAGAACACAGTCATCATACTGGCAGTTAGATACCAAACTATCAGACTAAGAATTACAATGTTTCAAAGCCTCTGCAAGCCGCTTCACAAAAAGTGCAAAAATGTTTTGAAGAATTCTCATAAAATGGGTCAAAATATTCATATTTAGCACAACCACAAGAAGAAGATGAACTTGTATTAAAGCTGAAATACACTATGAAAAAATGAATTTCAGGTGTAGGAAGACATTTTTAGAGCCACTTAATTCATGCTCATAACATGATGAAGCCTGCCATGGGAGCATCAGGCTAATAGCAGGAACCAATTTAGAGTTGACAATTGACTCTGGTTGGAGCTGCACGTTGATTCTGATGGATTTTATATATTTTTATATTTGTTATTGTGCAATGTTTAATTATTTTGTTTTCAACTAAAAAAAAAAAACAAAAAACATGTGCCATTTGACCTAACCTGCACATCTTTCGATGAGAGATAACACAGAATCACCCAGAGAAGAACCTGAAGAGGCCTGGGTAGGTTACAGAAAGCGAACTGGTGTGGGATTCATACCCAGAACATGGACCAGTTCACCAGCTTAATTCCACATTTGCTAGATAACGTGTTCATGCTGGCAAATGGTACAAGTACAATATGGTTCCTGAAAATAGATGATTGTCTAAGAGCAAAAATATGTGTAAAGTCTATAACACCTTTGTGTAAATTTATTTAATATTAAACAAATAACTTTCATCCCTTCATTCCCATAACAACTGTAGGTGTTAACCTCTTCTTCTTCTTCTTTCGGCTGCTCCAGTTAGGGGGTCGCCACAGCGGATCTGTCACACCCATCACCTGCATGTCCTCTCTCACCACATCCATAGAGCTTCTCTTAGGCCTTTCTCTTTTTCTCTTGCCTGGCAGCTCTATCCTTAATTACCCCAATAAAAATGAAGATTATATTTGGAGAGAAAGATACGAAAGTGATTTAACTCAATGATAGCTCCTAATACTGTATACTGTTATGAAGAGTTCATTTTTAAGAGGACTGTGTAAATAAATGTTGAGCTTATCAGAAAAGAACAGATGCAAATATGTAACTAATGAACTACTTTCACAGCTGTGCTTACCTCAAAATTTTAAAATAATTTTTTTGACTTGTGTTTAAAATGCAGTTTTAGCAGCTTATTTAATACAAGAGAATAAGAGTAAACCCCATTCCCATAATCTTGGCTTCAGAGTTGGACTCAATTCTTACAGCAAAAAACCTTCTCATCAACTGAGGCCAAATATATTTTTAACAATTCAAAAACTTTCATGCGAGACTTCCGGTAGATATCCTGCTTTTCAGCAATCATCCAGTAATTTGCGCATGCAAATGTGAAATCTTACAACTAGAAACTAATTATCAGTTAGTGGTGTAAGTAGGGGGGGGGGGGGTAGGAGAGGAAAGATTTAATTTAAGATTTAACCAAGGCATCCATCAATGCTGTTATATTCTCTATAAAAACATCTCACTCAAAATTACAAGCTTTTTTCTTATTTTTGCCTTTCCAGGGACAATAAATTAGTATGGTTTGACGGTCAAAATACCACGTGCACTGTATCAAAGTGTTAATTGTGGCAGGGTTCTTTGGGAAATGTGCATAAAGTTAAATTGTATTTTAACATTGTGGCTGGACATAAGGCTGATGTTTTATAGGTTTTGGCGTGAGTTTGACATCGACCCCACAAAAGAGTGGGAAAAGATGAAGAGGAGGAAAAAAGCTGGACATAGGGCATCTTTGACAGATTTATGCCAATATTTTTTCCTTAATCTCAGAAGATTTAACTTTTGGGGCTCACTTAATAGGTGGTACAGTGATGCAAGAATTAAACTACTACTATAGCCATTCGATTTCAGTTAAATTTCAAGTGGCAATTTACTTGTTTTTCCTGAGTTCATTTGAGTTTCCTCTGAAGGCTCAGGTTTTCTCATTTATTTTAAATTAGGATTGTTTAATTAACTAAACAAGTGGTAGTTTTATATCAATAGAGCCAATGGGAATGACTGCAGTATTTAATTCCACATATTCTTCTGAGGGTATCATAGTGGTGAAGTGGTTAGTAGTACCGATTTATAGCTGTCATGTTTTTTGTTTCAACTCCAGCCCAGTCACTGTATGGGATTTTGTCTAACTATGCCAGTTTTCTCTCCACATCCACAAAATTGTTCATGAGAGGTTAACAGACGACTTTAAAACTGACTCTGCGAGATGTTTACTGGGCGTGTAAGCATGTATGGTCTGAATTCTGTTTTTTTATCCATTTTGCACCTAATGCTTCCAAGATAAACTCTAGTACCCCAAGATCTTATATTTAAATTACTCTGGATCAGTACTTCTGTATTCAGTATACGTGTCCTACTTAAACATAACTTGACTAAAATATTGAAGACTAAAGAACACCATGGACTACTGCATATGTTTAAATCAGACAACCGGCTAAAAACAGTTTTTTTATGTATAGCCAAATCAACTATTGTAATATTTATTGTTTATTGGGGACTTCAACTCTGTATTGTTAAAAATGTGTTGATTGTTACAATAGAAAAAACACTACATGACCTCTTTTGAGCTCTTTCACCAGAAAATGACATACTCATAGTTTTACCCTCAGGGATAAATAAAATAATATCTATCTATCTATCTATCTATCTATCTATCTATCTATCTATCTATCTATCTATCTATCTATCTATCTATCTATCTATCTATCTATCTATCTATCTATCTATCTATCTATCTATCTATCTATCTATCTTTTACATAGTGTCTTTATATCCCACTCTGCCTATATCCATTCTGGTTTCTGATCGATTCTTAAATTATTAAGGTTTCTCCATGTTCTGAACCATTATATCTATAAATACTTCAGAAATGATTGCCATTCTTCTGTCATCACCTCAGTTTCAAAAATTTGTATGTCATTGAAATGCTCACCTTGCAAAAATTCTTACTCAGTTTACCAAAAATGTACACCTCGTAAACTTTTCAGCCGAATATTTTAGGGGAAGGTTTATACCATGCAAGCAACCACATCAAGGAAATGCAAAGAAAGCATGCACTTAGTTATTTTGCAGGTTTTCAGCATCTTGAAGTTTTCAAAATATGCTATGAAACTCTGCCCAAGTTATAAAGAACCTCATGATGTTTAGTTTCATCTTAGACACACTGTACTACAGGTGCTGGTCATAAAATTAAAATATCATGACAAAGTTGATTTATTTCAGTAATTCCATTCAATAAGTGAAACTTGTATATTAGATTCATTCATTACACACAGACTGATGTATTTCAAATGTTTATTTCTTTTAATGTTGATGATTATTACTGACAACTAATGAAAGTCCCCAAATTCAGTATCTCGGAAAATTAGAATATTGTGAAAGGTTCAATATTGAAGACACCTGGTGCCACACTCTAATCAGCTAATTAACTCAAAAGCCTTTAAATGGTCTCTCAGTCTAGTTCTGTAGGCTACACAATCATGGGGAAGACTGCTGACTTGACAGTTGTCCAAAAGACGACCATTGACACCTTGCACAAGGAGGGCAAGACACAAAAGGTCATTGCTAAAGAGGCTGGCTGTTCACAGAGCTCTGTGTCCAAGCACATTAATAGAGAGGCGAAGGGAAGGACAAGATGTGGTAGAAAAAAGTGTATAAGCAATAGGGATAACCACACTCTGGAGAGGATTGTGAAACAAAACCCATTCAAAAATGTGGGGGAGATTCACAAAGAGTGGACTGCAGCTGGAGTCAGTGCTTCAAGAACCACCACGCACAGACGTATGCAAGACATGGGTTTCAGCTGTCGCATTCCTTGTGTCAAGCCACTCTTGAACAAGAGACAGCGTCAGAAGCGTTTCGCCTTTGGACTGCTGCTGAGTGGTCCAAAGTTATGTTCTCTGATGAAAGTAAATTTTGCATTTCCTTTGGAAATCAAGGTCCCAGAGTCTGGAGGAAGAGAGGAGAGGCACAGAATCCACGTTGCTTGAGGTCCAGTGTAAAGTTTCCACAGTCAGTAATGGTTTGGGGTGCCATGTCATCTGCTGGTGTTGGTCCATTGTGTTTTCTGAGGTCCAAGGTCAACGCAGCCGTCTACCAGGAAGTTTAGAGCACTTCATGCTTCCTGCTGCTGATGAACTTTATGGAGATGCAGATTTTCATTTTCCAACAGGACCTGGCACCTGCACCCAGTGCCAAAGCTACCAGGACCTGGTTTAAGGACCATGGTATTCCTGTTCTTGATTGGCCAGCAAACTCGCCTGACCTTAACCCCATAGAAAATCTATGGGGGTATTGTGAAGAGGAAGATGCAATACGCCATACCCAACAATTCAGAAGAGCTGAAGGCCACTATCAGAGCAACATGGGCTCTCATAACACCTGAGCAGTGCCACAGACTCATCGACTCCTTGCTGCAGTAATCCAGGCCAAAGGAGCCCCAACTAAATATTGAGTGCTGTACATGCTCGTACTTTTCATGTTCATACTTTTCAGTTGGCTAACATTTCTAAAAATCCTTTTTTTGCATTGGTCTTAATTGATATTCTAATTTTCCAAGATACTGAATTTGGGACTTTCATTAGTTGTCAGTTATAATCATCAACATTAAAATAAAATAAACATTTGAAATACATCAGTCTGTGTGTAATGAATGAATCTAATATACAAGTTTCACTTTTTGAATGGAATTACTGAAATAAATCAACTTTGTCATGATATTCTAATTTTATGACCAGCACCTGTATATGTATTAGTTTACAATGCTTATATGCAAAGGAACCAGTGTCACCATATCACTCTATCGCAACTTGTATTAGCATGTGAATTTCACTGTTGTGAATCATGACAAATACTGTATATTACAGAGTTTTAGCCTGCAATAGCGACAAAACATTAAAACCTTGTAATTCATAGATAGATAGATAGATAGATAGATAGATAGATAGATAGATAGATAGATAGATAGATAGATAGATAGATAGATAGATAGATAGATTGATAGATAGATAGATAGATAGATAGATAGATAGATAGATACTTTATTAATCCCATGGGGAAATTCACATTCTCCAGCAGCAGCATACTGATACAAAAAAAAAAACAATATTAAATTAAAGATTGATAATAATGCAGGTAAAAACAGACAATGACTTTTTCTAATGTTAACGTTTACCCCCCTGGGTGGAATTGAAGAGTCGCATAGTTTGCGGGAGGAACGATCTTCTCACTCTGTCAGTGGAGCAGGACAGTGACAGTAGTCTGTCGCTGAAGCTGCTCTTCTGTCTGGAAGTTCATTGGTTCATTGGTTCACTCTTTCCATTTTTCCATCTTTATTACTATGTCTCTTCAGAGAGTCCTTGGGTACAAAGTTTGACTTTGTGTCGAATGAGCGGTTGCTCATGGAGTCTCAAATGAGGCACATTACCTTCATTGTGAGGGAGTGTCAGTAACAGTACTACGGTCATGTGGTGTGATTCCCCAAGAGTGATCCGGCTCGCAGTATCATCATTGTTGAGGACCCGAGTGGCTGGACCAGGCCAAGGGGACAACCATGTAACACCTGACTGTGGCAGATAGATGGTCATTTCTGGAGTGTGGGACTGGACCGTGTGTCTGCCTAGGGGGTTGCCAACTGGGATCCAGAGCTGTTTCATTGTGTGGTGGGTGCAGCAACGCACTGTACCAGTGCCTGCTCCCCAACCTGACCTGGCCTGACTCTTTCCATTCATCAGGGAACCAATCTATCAATAATAGTCACAGTCCTGACAAGGACTGGAACACATAAGCAACCAGCCTTCTACAGTACTGATACTATTCCGAGCACATTTCTCCAGTTTTGATGTCACTACACTGGTTACCTGTGTCATTCAGGATTGACTTTAAAAATTCTGCTTATGGTTTTATAAAGCCTTAAATAATTTCGCCCCATCTTATATATTGGAATGTATGACATCTTATATTCCAAATCGCAACCTCAGATCCTCAATGAGTGTCTCCTTAGAATTCCAAGAGCAAAACTTAAAAGAAGTGGTGAGGCGGCCTTCTGCTGTTATGCACCTAAAATCTGGAATAGCCTGCCAGTAGGAATTCGCCAGGCTAATACAGTGGAGCACTTCAAAAAACTACTGAAAACACATTATTTTAACATGGCCTTCTCATAACTTCACTGTAATTTAATCCTGATACTCTGTATATCCAATTCATTATAATAACTATTCATGGTGGCTCTAAAATCTGTACTAACCCCTACTCTCTCTTCTGTTTCCTTTTCCGGTGTCCTTTTGGTGGTGGCTTGCGCCACCACCATCTACTCAAAGCACCGTGATGTTCCAACAATGATGGATGGATTAAAAGCCTGAAGTCTGCATGACCATCATCATCAAGTCCTTCCGTGAGAACCCTAAATACAAAGAGGACTATTTCATTTATGTTAGGTAGAATGCCCAGAGGGGACTGAGAGGTCTCTTGGCCTGGAACCCCTGCAGATTTTTTTTCTCCAGCCTTCTGGAGTTTTTTTTTTTTTTGTTTTTTCTGTCCCCCCTGGCCATCGGACCTTACTCTTTTTCTATGTTAACTAATGTTGTCTTATTTTAAATTTCTTATTTTGTCTTTTATTTTTCTTTTCTTCATTATGTAAAGCACTTTGAGCTACTTTTTTGTATGAAAATGTGCTATATAAATAAATGGTGTTGTTGTACAGTATTTGCTGGGGTCACTGGCTTACACTTGAAGTGTAATGCAGTGTAAAGTACATATACTTATTTGAGTTCAAATTAGTTAATAAGGAGAAAAGTAAGGCTAATGGCTGTAGAAAAGTTGCCTGCTGCTGTATATATTTGTCACATGTGGACAGAGTTAACAGTGTACAACAGACAGGAATGAGGTATTAAAAAATGGATCATTTGTCTTAAAGAAATTGTACAGTAGAAAACCACTTGCATCTAAACCATATTCCACATGTCTCCATCTCGCATAGAGTCGATGGACTTTATGAGGACAGGGGGCTAATGTGCACAGCTTAATATGTGTTGCATATCAGTGCTTATTATCATTCCGTATAGACCTTTTGAGGCATTAGTGCTATCATGTGATCCTTTTCCATGCCGTCTCTATCACTTTATCACAGCCTCAGGGGTGGATTTTAGAGGCAATGACATTTTTTTCACTGTCTTAATGATGGAGTAAAAACTCTTGCACCCTATGGTTGACATAAATCTCTTTCACATTGTCATTTTTGTTTCCCAGGCCTACTGTGTTTTCTACGCTCTGCACTCATGCCTATTTGCACTTACCTGCTGGGATTTGACTTGATCATTAGAATATACTATTAATTGAGATTTGTGAAATTATAATTAGCTGGATGAAGTCATCTGGCTAAGTGAAACTGGCTAACTTGAGTTAGGCTGAAGTGTGTGACACTTCTTTGATGTTAATGTGTGGTAGTAAAATGGGAAAGAAAAAACAGAAAGTTCAGTGCTTTAACATTGTTTGCTAATGCTTACCATTCATCTTCAAGCTTTTGTGAAGCAGCGTATCAAGTTCCCCATTGGGTTTTCTGTGATCGTGGAATGATATTAAAAGCAGACAACAGTTTCCCCATACAACAGGCTCCATCACATGTTTGAAAGTTGTGGCCGCAAGCTTGTGAATGTCACAAAAATGTGTCAATGAATGCCTTGCCAGTTCCAATATTGGATCACATATTAATTTTCTGTGGTCAGGATTAAGGTGGTTTGGGACCATCCTGGGATGGGATGCCAGTTCATTAAAGCAGTCACTCATAGCTCACCAGGCGTGTTTGGTCAGCATTTAAAATAACAGGGTGTTTTTGGAGCATTGTTGTTTTGAATGTTTTAATGTTAGTTCCAGCCCCTCCATCCCTCCATTTACTAAAGCGACTTAATTCAATTCTAGTGTCTCCACTTATCTATTTTTTAGGAGTAAAGCATACACCAAGCCTGGGCAGGACAAACGTCAATCACATGGCATACCCACACACCCATTCTCTCTCAAACAAAGCCAAGTAACCTCACAAAAATGTGGTATGAAATGAGGAAACCTGGAAAAAGATTCCAGACTTGGGGAGAGGTGTTCAGGGGTCTCAATTATAAAACTTTGCATGGATTTGATTGTGAAAATATGCACATGCCAAAAAACTGGAACATGCCTACACTAAAAAAAATGATTTATAAAAAAATGGTTAACACACATTTCAATGCAATTTACCTTTATAAATCACAATCATCTTGTAAATGTGTATTCATGAATGCACCTTGATGCTAATCAACCTCATACATATGCAGTCATGATGCCGCAGACATTATTTGACTAGTTGAGCTGCCTCCCACCTAATGCATTGAGACCCTGCCACCTGCATTCAAGAGTATCTGGCTGGGCTCTGCAACTGAGCACGAAAGATCTCGTGCAACATTGTAGTGCCTCTCCCACGTTCTCTGGAGGTCCAGGAAAGGCGTAAGGTGTCAGTGTCTGAGCGGGTAGCCACTGTCATCAGGCACATGTAATGATATGACTGCTGATATAATGAATAGCGCAGGAGATATGAAACACTGAGGGGTCAGCCAGTTACCTTACCAACAAGCCAGCCACCACATAGAGTACCATCACATCTGTTAAAGCCAGAGTGCCTGAAAATAAATAGATCATAGGCAGACCCAGGCCACGGAGACATGATATTTGTCAGTCTCATTGTGGCATCATAGTTGACCTGGGTGTTAATGGAATGTCACTGCTCCCGGTTAACTAAAGCAGATTCATTCTCGCTGGTTGCCCTTATTGCAATATGAGTGCAGTGATCCGATTACATTAGGAGAACTGGACACTGCTGCAAATTGCCTTTTTTTTGTTGGTAATGACATGTTATGTTTTTTGTATGTGCACTCACACCATATGAAAACTGAAGGTAGCACCTTCAGTTGAATGGTTAATGACTTCCGGCAAGTGGGCACGATGGAGTGAAGCTTGGTTCAGATATTCCCGGATTGATGTTCAGTTTCCTGAGAAGTGACAACAGGTAGCCGATATAAACTGACGAAAAACAAAAAAACGTTCTTCAGTGCAAATGTGCAGCACTGGTCCTCTTATTCATTACTTTTGAAGTGAAATATGTTTGTCACATCAATGCACATTATAATAACAACTCAGTGATATGAATAATTATATGCGTGAGTTTGTCATTTAGCTGATCTGGCTGTATTTCTCTGCTTGATCGAGGGTGTCATCATTTCCCAGATTCTGTGAAATGTCAGAGTTGCCATAAATATACACAAGCCTTCATGTCAAGTTTACTTTCATAAATCCCAATGTTTGCTTGAGAAGTTGTGAACGTACATTTCGAGCCTCTTTTTCTGCATATGCAAACTTTATAGGTGAGGCCCCAGGAAGAGGTCTTTGTTTTGTCTCTATGGAACTGGAATGATGGATGGAATTGTGGATCATCAACATTTTTTTTTTAATTACATAACGTAGGGATAAACAAAATAAAGATTAAGATCAAATGTAAAGAAACAGTAGAAAAAAAATGTGCTGTGACTGCGGAAAGCATTCCCAACTGTACGAACCCCTTTCTGTCCGGTGTGGTGGCTTATTCACTTGTCTGCCTGCCACTATACCTGTACTTCTCTCTCTGTCTCTCTGATTCGACTGGCCATTTTCAACTTCTTCCCACACTCTAACATTTTTGGCATAAGGCAACCGATTGGGGTCACTATTGGGGTCAGGAGTATAGATTTTTCAGGATATTCCTTCCCTAGTGGTTCCATGTGTGTCTATACTCCTAAGACTTTGAAAACCTTAAAAGGCCAAGTTCCTGGAGGAGACAATATACTGCCGCATAATCTCTCCCAAAGGGTAATGACCAAAGGGAACAAATCTAAAATACCAAGGTGAAACATTTTAAAATTCAGTTTGCTGAACAACAACAACAATATTTATTTAAATAGCACATTTTCATACAAATGATGTAGCTCAAAGTGCTTTACAGGGTGAAGAAAGAGAAAGAAGACAAAATATAAAAATAAAATTAGGGAACACTAATTAACATCGAATAACAGTAATGTCCGATGGCCAGGAAGGACAGAAAAAACAAAGAAAAACTCCAGACGGCTGGAGAAAAAAACTAAATTTGTCGGGGGGTTCCAGGCCATGAGACCACCCAGCCTCCTCTAGGCATTCTACCTAACATGAATGACCTCAATCAGTCCTCATTGTATTCAGGGTTCTCATGGAAGAACTTGATGATGACGGTCATGTGGACCTCTGGCCTTTAACCCATCAATGTAGGGACATCATGGTTCTTTGATTGTATATAAATGCAAAGAATTATTTGATTAGGTGGTGGTGCAGATCGCCAGCACAGAAAACTGGAAGAAGAACAGCAGAGAAAGTAGTGGTAAGTACAAATAATAATGATAATTAATTGAATATAGAGTATCAGGATTAAACTACTGAAGTTATGAAAAAGCCATGTTAAAGTAATGTGTTTTTAGTAGTTTTTTAAAGTGCTCCACTGTATTAGCCTGGAGAATTTCTATCTGTAGGCTATTCCAGATTTTAGGTGCATAAATGCAGAAGGCTGACTCACTACTTCTTTTAAGTTTAGCTCTTGGGATTATATGCAGACACTCATTTGAAGATCTAAGGTTACAATTTGGAGTGGAATTTGAAAGACATTTTGAAATATAAGATAGAGCGAGATTATTTAAGGCTTTGTAAACCATAAGCAGTATTTTAAAGTCAATTCTAAATGGCACAGGTAAACAATGTAGTGACATCAGAACTGGAGAGATGTGCTTGCATTTTCTTTTATTAGTTAAGATTCTAGCAACTCGTTGCAATCAAAGTCATTCGTTGCTCTAAATACAGTACACCAGCATCTGGTACATGTTTATAAATGTAAAGCTTGTATTGTTTTTCAGTGCAGAATTAATATCATTTTTGTACAGGATATTGCATTTTTTACGTAAGATAGCAAGCAGGTATGTGACTGAGAGTGTGCCCTTAGATGGGCGGCCTTGTTGTCCCAGCATAGGCTCCAGCCTCCACACCCTTGAACTACAATAATTTTTTTAAAATATGAATGGATGCATTTATATAATAGAAATGTCATCAAATTCTGTGATTTGTAATACCTGCTTGCTTTTTGTCAGTAAATACAAACCTATGACATGACAATTCATGTCTTGTGTATTTTCCTTCATAAAACTGGTTCTGCCATGTCTTCCCTCTGAGGTTAAAGAAGAATTCTTGTCCTGGCACAATCAGTTCTGTGGTTAATTTAAAGCGGAATAAGAAAGGCCTGCATGTGAACTGCAGCTGAAATTGTGTGGTTTTAAAATATTCTTTGGCATCTGAAACAGTCACTGCTGTGGCAGGCCTTCATCTCAGAATGCCCTCACTGTACTGAAAGTGATGTGCCATGCTGACAGAGGAGTCTGCGGCATTTTAGCAGGCCTTTGTCGTGCTGCGGTATTTTTGTGCTTTCACATAATGAGAGTGGGGAAGAGCCACATACAAGACTCAACATTTTTGAATGTTTTAATAAACCATGTTGCCATTCATTTTTGATACACTGTCATTCCAGTGTGGGATTGACTACTCTCAGATCAGCTTTTGCTTGTAATACTTTACATTTTAATAAAACGTTCCCAAACCCACTTATCCCAATCCATTGTTTTAGGAAGCTGGGGCCTACCTGTGCAGCTTTGGGTTCAAGGTGAGAACCAAGCATGGACCCACTCACATTGGGCACTTTAGCTATTTCAATGTTTTATTTTTCTGTTTTTAAAGAAGCAAACAACTCATGCTTTACAGCAATTGAAGATGCTCCATGTGCTAAATGTTCTTTTCCCTCAGACCAATTTAATTTTGCAGTACTCTCAAAAATGCTCCACTAATGTTTCCTGCTGTGGAGGCAGGCATGCATTGTATGAAGTGTTTCATCTGACTTCTAATGGTAATAGCAGCCTATTATTTCGGTTCTAACATTGTGCCTTAGGTCTGACCTACATCCTTTAGTTTGCTTCAATACCTTTGAAATGAAGCTGTCAAGCTATGTCGTGAAGTATCAGAGATTTGTAACATTTTATCTGGGTAGACAAATGGCCTACAGGAATTCAAAGAGAGTTTACAAACTCCTTGGACTGTCGACCCAAGTAGGGATGAAACAGGCTTTACTCTGACCTTTACACATGCCAAAAAAAAAAAAAAGAAATTAGCACCCAAGGACAACTAAAATGATTGATATTTGGTTTATTTGTAGTTACAAAATGATAAAAAAAATATACAAAAACAATGACAATTGCTGACAAACCTAACAGGCAAATGCAATCTGGTGTTTGAAATGTGCCTTTTTTTAATGAGCATCTCAAAAAACATTAAAAATGTTAATATATAAAAAAAAAAACATTTTCTGTTTTCCGTACCCACATTATCCTGCTCAGAATTGCAGGGCAGTTGGAGACTATGCCAGCAGCAATGGGCGCATCCCTGGACAGGATGTCTTCAGATACCATGCACATGGACACTCTAACGTGAGAAAACCGGCTTTATTTTTTCAGGCAGAGGCTGGATAACAAGAGAACCCAGAAGAAAAACCTACACAGATGTGGCACATTAAAGCTCTGCAAGGGCAGCTTTTTTACAAATTGTGATATTTAAATCAATGCATAAAGAAAAAAACTGAAACTGTACATAAATAACTAATTAAGATTTTCACTTTTTAATTGTGCTTCTTGGTGTCTGTTTAATGCAAAAATACTGAACAAAACATAACAAAGTAACATAACATTCTTTAAATATACGTATTCCAGTTTAGGGCTGCAGGGGGTCAACACTGTCCACAAGGCAAGTAACAGCCCTGGACAGGGTGCAAGTCTATCGCAGGGCACACACCCATTGGGTTCATTTGGTAATTCCAATTAACCTGACCTGCGATCTTTGGGAATATGGAAGGAAATCCAGACTTACCAGAGGGAATTCCACACAGACTCAAGGACAACATAGAAACAGATAACACCTGCGAGGGACCAGTGAGGCAGCAGAGCTAACTGACGTGCCACTGAGCCACCCAAATTAATACTGCAATGTAAAAACGTGTTTTATGCTCCTGTTAATTCCAGTTAGGCAGGCTTAGAAGATCATGTTCCTTGAGCAGTTTTTGAAGGACACCACTGAACAGCTAAAGCAGACATTAACATGCTGCAGGGTTTCTGGGGGATGGGGGGTCATTTGTTGGTGGAGCAGGTGAGCAGGGAGGACTCCGTGATCTCTCACATGACAGTGGGAAGCGAGTGCAAAGTTCATCACCTTGAGAGCACAGACAACATTTTTAAAACACTAAGTATGTGATGCAAATTGAAGAAGTTCTGATTACATAAACACATATACAGTTATATAATAGATTTAGGCCAGAATTAGCCCATTTTACCAATTGTTCAACAATCAATGAATTGCAATTTAAAAATCACTACAGCAACACATTAGGCACGCTACTAAAGGACTATGTGAGGGATGCTTGTCTAATTTACCTATTGCACTGTAGGCAGAGATGAAACCCATCAGGCAGAGTGGTACGCAGTTCTACTGCAAGTAAAAGGTCGTAATGTTTACATGGAGTCACATTAGGCGACCATTTATTATAATAAGGAAACAGAAACATAACTGTAAGGGAGAAAATAAGAGTATCCTAAATGGTATATACAGTAGGAAGTGATATACTATAGGGCAGCAGTGCTTAAAGAGGAAATTTTGGAATCCCTTCAGGTTAAATCTCTTCATATTAGTCACACAAAGTATTTGGTAAGGTGCTTGTAACAGAAGTGTAAGGCTGTATATTTTTAATTACAGATATATAGCCTTCCACTGTGCTCATTTTCAAAAAAAGTGCTTAAAGATGACCTGTAATCCAACATATTCTGCTTCTCTAGCTGCTTAATGTTTGGAGACGCTCTTGCCCAAATACTTTTGCAGACTAATGCTTACAGTGGCGTCTACCCTGTGATACAAGTGCTGTAGTAGACAGCACTGCTGGCATCCGACAGTGCGGATATCAATGGGCTCTCCTCACAGGATACGTGTCTTGGGGTCATCTTGTTTAAAGATATGTTATAAGCCTGCATCGAGCCATCCAGACGAGTCCTGCTCATGTTTAGATATTGATCAAACTCGTTGCAGTCAACTTCCGTCCAGATTTCCAGGTGTTCTCCACCTTCAACCTGGGGAGCATCAGGTGGGGGAGAAAGCTGCCCCAGATGGCTGGTAAAGTTACCCTGAGGTCCAGAAAACAATTGGTTGTAGTAGATACTGCTACTGTGAGATGATTTTATGACATCCGCAATGGTGGCTGTGCCCTGAGGATACGACATGTGTTGTATTTCTGGCTTCTCCTGTAGGCACTCAGAAACTTTTTGCTGCTGCTGCTGCTGGTGATGATGATGAAGATGATGATGTTGGTAATTAATCCAAGGGCTCAAGTTTACATCTTCACGCATGTGAGGTGGAAAAAAGACAGGATCATTCTCCTCCAGCACATCAAGAGGTGACATCTCAGGGGTGGGCAGCCCATAGCTCTCAAAGTCTGACCCCATAGAGTGCAGGTCTCTGAAGTGGTTTAGCGGAGGCAGTTGGTGTTGACCAAGCTGGGTTCCATTCTGGTGATTCATGCTGAAACTCTCACCACCGCAAGTCTGGGAAAGGCCACGAAGAAGGAGGCTCGGCTCCATCCGTTTGATTTTCTTGGCTTGCTTCTTTCTCCTTGGGCGGTATTTGTAATTGGGGTGATCCTGGAGGTGCTGGACTCTGAGTCTCTCAGCCTCCTCTACAAAGGGACGTTTCTCTGCTGTGTTCAAAGCTTTCCAAGATTGGCCTTTAAGAAATAAATAATTAAATAAATAGTTTGAAATGTTAATAGCTCTATATTTGCTCCTGTTCTGCATGCACTCACTCTCTAATATATATATACAGTACAAATATATATATATATATATATATATATATATATATATATATTTTTACTGTAGGCAATTTATACCAATGAAGTAGTCTAAGAGTCTATTGTGTGCAATTAAGTACAAAATGAAAGCATATTTTTGTTTTTCCCAAACGTGCATTTCTAAGTTAGTTCTGCTCTGATACTACTTTTGTTATGCTTTTATTCTTCAATCTGGCAAGAAATAAATTAGACACAGGCCTCATAAAATTATATTTTTTTCCCTTTGATTGTACGTTTTGCCAAAGAAAAGGACAAAGACATTGAAGAAAAAAACTGATGTGAAAGCTTAAAAGTAGTACACTATAGTAGAAGCATTTGGATGCAGAGCCTTAAAACCAAATTTCTCCATACAGTACATGATAATTACAATATGATTGTAATTTAATATAATTGCAGCACTGCAAACAATCCCCAAAGCACTCTGTGTATAAATATACTGCATTTTTGCATCTGTTTCCTATAAGAAATGATTAAAAAGAGGAAGACATTGGCTCTTAAAAATTCCTGAAAATTGTTTTCAATGAAACATCTTCATACCTAGCATTTTGCTCAGGACAGCATTGTGGAGATCAGGGTTTTGTTGAGCCAGGCGTTTCCTTTCATCCTTAGCCCAGACCATAAAGGCATTCATAGGTCGGCGAATCCTTGATTCTCCCCCGGACTTCCCTTCTGACCTTCCGGGGCTCACACCTAATTGATGTCCGCACTCAGAGCTGGCAGCTCGACCCTCAGTTGCAGCAACAGGACCTGGATCACCCACTAGGCTCTGGTTGAACCCCAGCCCAGGATCAGAGCCTGGGCTGTGGGGTGCAACCCATGAACAGTCGCCCCTGGGCTGAGAATTCTCCTCTCTACAATAACTAGACTCAGATATATTCATTCCAGCAAGAAAAACCTTGTTTTCACAAAATCTATTATTTGTTCTTGTTTTAAATGGAAATGCTCGTTAACTATTGCCTAAGCCTGGATTGCTGTCTGTACTTTCCTTTAAACCTTTTTTTCCCAAGGATATGAAAGTTGTGGTGTGTGTTGATATGTTGATGGTGTAAATATAGCAATTGTGCACCAATCAGAGTTTGGGAAAGGAGGAGTGAAGTCAGCATTATATTTGAAAAGGGGAGTTGCAACAACCATCCCCACCCCCACCAATCCAATGGGCTTGTGAAATATGAGAGGTGTATTGTTCATGGGACCAATAAAGTCCTGCAGAGAAGGACGAGAGTTGAATTTAGATTTCCTGCTCTAACTTTTGTCAGGAACTCAAGCTGATGTTCAGGCTGGTAAAACTGCACCTAATAGTTTTGTTAATATAAGCTGCCTTACTCATCAATATTCTGTACAGGGACTTTCATGACAGACCTTCTGTAGTGTTACTTCATATGATGAATAAATATTTACATGCTAGATGCAAGATCCTGAAGTCACTAACAGGAGTTTCTTTATTTCTTGTGGAATGATCATTTTTATTAATCTTTTACAAAATACACACAGATCTTAGAATCTTCATTTGGTGAAAGTAGTTTCCACTTTTGTGACCCTAGGAAAAATTTTCTGGCTTCAAAGCTTCAGGTACCTGGGCTCAATTCAAAGTTGATTTTTCAGTCTCCATGTCTCTTTATTATTCCAGTTTCATCTCAAGTCCTGAAGACTTGTGCTCAGTGCTGTTTGGTATAGGCTTGTAAAATGGAAGGATTATTGTGCTAAATGTAATTTTAAAAAATCTGACACTAACTGATGAGTAAAAATAATTTGACTAGCTATCTACTAAATGAAATCTTGAATATGGGTATCAAGATTGGTAAAACTTGTGCATTTCAGACTTAAGTCTTCTGACCATACTGTGGACTATACAATGCCTTCAAAAATATGCTGACAGGCTGATTTGAAAAACTGTTTCTGCGCTACTGCACAATGCTGCAAACTGTCTAACTCCCCATGACATTGAATGTGAATGTTGTATAGGCTGTAAATCAAATCAAACTTTATTTGTCACATACTGTACAAATTATACATTCAATATGTAGTAAAATGTTTGGTTGTTCAACTCCAACGACTGTGCCTTTAAGAAGAATATAAAGGGATAAAAACAGTAATAAATGACTATATAAATATAAAAATCATTATTAGAACTTTAAATATATAAAAATAATAAATAATAACTAAATAAATAACAAATAATTTAATGTAAGAGAGTTAAAAATAGGGCATCATGTCACTTTAGACACATATTTGTGATGCCAAGCGGCTGGGGACATTAGGCTGGACTTTAGGCAGCAGTGCTGTTTATCTGACTGCGCCACAGAGAAGAGGCTGTTGTTGGGATTGCAGGTATCATTCTTTGCCCTTTTCCAACATCGCTTGGTGTCCTCAAAATTAAAGGAGTGCTCACCCAGTGATGCATTTAGCTGATCACACCACTCTGTAGAGTCTTGCAGCCCTGCGGCATGCAGTTCCTAAACCAGACAGTAATACTTGCTGTCAGAATGCTTTCAGTCATGGATGTGTAGAAGTTCTTTAGTAGTGGTGTTTGATAAAAACGTTTGCTGTGCCTTCTTTCCTAAGCTTTCAGTGTAGTTGGACCAGGCCAGGTCCTCTGTGATGTGAACACCAAGTTATCTGAAGCTGTCCTCCCTCCTCTCCACCTGAGTGCTGTTAGTGCTGAAGGTGTGGTAGTGTCGTGCCTCTGCTGTTTTCTCCCAAAGGCCACAATCAGATCCTTTGTCTTATTGATATTTAGGAGTAGAGTGTTCTGCTGAAACCAATGTTACAGACTCAAGACCCAAATGTTGATAATGGCTCTCGCTACTTCTGCTGCCTACCAGGTCCACATGAACATGGTCGAAATGGCGAGCAGGCACTGGGAAAGGTTTCAGTGGGGCTTTAACACGGCAATGTATTTTAGCCTTTTGACATATAACACAAGCCACTGCCCAGCTACGAACATCTTTTTTGAGGCCCTGCCAAACAAATTAGCTTCCCACCAAACGTTGGGATGCCTTTCATCCTGGATGTGAGAAGCTATGTATGGTGTCAAAGACAATTTGGTGGTGACAATTTGGTGTGGGTAGCCTGTGCTGGTGTTACACAGGAGCTTAGCAGTGCTGCTTTCTAACTGTGCCTCTGACAATTGCAGGCCAGTTTCTGCCAAGTGAAGAGCTTGGATGTGTATGGTTGCTAATGTGGGCTGAGAGAGACAGTGAGCCACCACATTGTTCTTACTCTCGACATGCTGGACGTCTGTTGTGAACTCTGATATTTAAGTCAGATGTCGTTGCTATTGGGCAGTCCATGGCTCAGTGACCTTGGACATTGAGAGAACAAATGGTTTGTGGTCAACAAATGCAGTGAATGGCCAGCCTTCAAGCAAGAAGCGGAAATGTCAAATGGCCATGTACAAACTCAGTAGTTCCTGGTTGAAAGTGCTATACTTGCGTTCATTGGGCCGTAAATGTCTGCTGAAAAATGCCAATAGTCTGCCACGCATCATCAGCCCACTGTTCAAACACCGACCCCACTGAATGGTCTGGTGGAGCATCAGGCAATGGGTGTGCAAGCATGCTAAAAGCAGCTAAAGTACGTTTGATGTTCGTAAAAGTCTCATCCAGGTCTTTAGACCATATGAAAGGGGACTTCGCGGACTGGCCCTGTAGTGCCTTATATAAAGGTTGCATAATGAGTGTTGCTCGAGGAATGAAGTGGTGGTAGAAATTGACCTTGCCCAAGAATACCTGGAGGACGTTTACAGTGCAGAGCTGTGGAAAATTGGTGACAGCAGAGACTTTGGAAGGCAAAGCAATCACACCCTCTTTTGAATTGTGATGACCCAAGAAATCTATGACAGGCACTCCAAATAGACACTTAGCGGGATTGATAATCAACCCATGCAGGCTTTGAAAAGATTACTTTCCCAGAAAGCTGTGCCAATAAATCTTGTATGTGTGGAATTAGGTAGCGGTCTGGGACAGTGTGATTGTTCAGGTGGCGGTAATCCCCACATGGTCGGAAACCTCCACCTGCTTTGGGCACCATATGGAGGGGCAATGCCCACAGGCTGTTGCATCGGCGCATGATCCCTAGCTATTCCATGTCGGCAAATTCAGCCTTTGCAATAGCCAGCTTGTCAGAAGCCAGCCGATGGTTGTGGCCGTGGACCAGTGGACCAGAAGTAGAAATGTAGTGGTCCACACCATATTGGTTTCTATTGTGGAAAAAGTGTCTCCAAGACCTGGCAACATTAGAAGCCGCATGCCCACTCTGACTCCGTGAGGCCGTATGTCTCTAATAGGTATACCTTTAAGGTTACATACTTCTCTATGTCCGGGGAATTTTCAGGCAGACTCACCAACCTGGACGCTGTAGAGCCATTGAGAGCTGTAACGATGTCATCTTGCCGTAAAGTCCTGCTATGCAAACTGTGCCTCTGCTTGGACGAACCACACTGCAGCTTGCTGTTCCCAAAACTCCGGTAACTTTAACACCACCGTGTTGGCAGACATGATTAACATAACTCTGGAATCATCCAAGAGTGTCAGAGTCACCATTGTAGTGCCCTGCGAGTAAAGAAAACATGCCGGACAATGTTTTCTTAATGCAGGCAAGAAGTACTGTTTATTGAATGTGCTTAAACTATATACAACTGTTGCCTATTCCCTCATCACCCTGCCTCCTCCTACATTGCAATGCATGTGAATTGTGTCTTTAGAGGCGCAGTGGTTCCAGCCACTACACTTTCATTGCAGACTGAAGCTTCAGCCCGTATCAAATGTCTTTTTTGAGACGTTGCGAACTTGAGAGATGACACAGGGTGAGTACAGTAGATCTAAAGCTACCTTATGTCTACAATATCTGAGTGTGTAAGAGATTCTGAGGAGAATAAACAGGAACATAATATTCCCAAACTCAGCTGGTAGCACTGCAATCACTTCTGCCAAATGAGATTTTACATACCTTATCGGAGGAGCAGATTGTTGGAGGATGGAGAGGGTAAAGCTCTCTATTGTGGATAAAAATAGGGTACAAAGGATTCAAAACTGGCCATCCTCCATATAACAAGGGATGTTTGATCATTTTTTAAGTTATATATGTATATTGTCACAAACATGCTCATGGGAGGCAGTCGATGAACTTAACTAAATGTCTTGATATGCCAGACCAAGGGTTGGCAGTGCACACTAACTCCACTTCTCTTTTCTTTATGTATCCTCAGAAGGAAAGCCTACCTAACCTCACTTCCAGTTCTAGCACAGACCTCCAATCCAATCCCACTCCTGACCTCACTTCCGGATGCAGCACAAAAGACATGCCTCTTCCTGCTTGTCCTCTATAAAGCCAGCATTCCCTCTGTATTCCAGTCAGTCATGTTTTGGACTCAGCATCAAATGGGGTAGGTCCACAGACCTTTTTTGGTCTATACAGAGTTAGCATTTGGGCACCTCAAAACTTTTGTCTGTCTCTTACATTACAATGGCGTAGTCAGCAAGATTCTTTGAACGTTGTTGGCAGATGGAGCAACAGGAAAAAATGACATTACTCACTATAATGTTGGGAAATCCAGGCTTTGAAAATCCAGATAGGACAGCAACGGACAGAGCTGACTGAGAAGGAGGTATCTAATCAAACCCATGCTATTCTCCAAAGGGAACAGTCGATACTGAGAATTTTTTTCTAGTGTTCAAATGCACCACATCCCATCATCACTGGTAGCATGCAGAGTGGGCACACATACTGGCATATTTGAGGGGACCATCACAGCGGGTCTGTTATGACCTTGATGAGCAGGCTGTCAGTGATTATGACCAGCTCAAGCCCAAAGTGTTGCTAACATATAGCATCATCCCGGATCAGTAGGTGAGGGCACGCCAGGAGTGGCATTTTGACCCAGAGAGGCCTACGTGCTCCCAAGCTATCAACTTATGGGGCAGAGTAGGGCACTGGCTGAAAACAGAGAGTAATACTCCCAAAATGATTGGGGAGGTGTTATGTGACTACCTAATCATCAATACCATGGAAGGTCTCATCACAAGCCTCAAGTGACACCCCACCTCCTTGTTACTTGAGGATTCAGAAAAGCTTGCTGATCACCATAAATCTCCAATATAGCATGTCGCTATTTCCAAGCCTACCCACCTCGTAACGGACCCGGTGATAAGACCCCAGGAGATGCGCAGTGCCTCTCCCCGCTGCTACACATGTGGGGAGATGGACCACACCATCACCTACTGCCCCTATTTTGATGAGGAGATGAACTGCAGTTGGGGGCAAGGAGAAAGGTACTGTTTAATGGCCAACCCTGTGGCACTTCCTTTCACCAAGGTGGTTGTAGTAAATGGGCATAAGGTTACCACATTTATTGATTCTGCCAGTAACATATTAATTGTTGCTCACTGTTACATGCTTCCAAGACAATGAGAGTCAAGAGTGACCAGTCTAAACTCTATCCATGGAGAAACTTGGTGGTACAGGTCTGCCTTCTGTATCATAACTATCAAAGGAATAACCTGGAAACTTAGGGTGGCTGTCATACACAGCCCACCTTATCTGGTATTTACTGGGGCGAGATGGGTCAAATTTTAAAAACAGAGAGATCCAAACCACCCTGGTAAATCTTTGGGCCTTAATATAGACACAGACCATCATCTCAAGCTGTCCCCACATCACGTCAGCAATTGGCAACAGAGCATGATCACGTAGCAAACCAGTGTGACAAGGGCAACATAACGCTGTCTCGCGCACAGACATCTCTACTGACACTGATAGCGAGACATCACAGAATATCGTTCTGCCTATGGAGGATGGTCTGGATCCACTGGATAATTTACATTTTCAATTCAGGCAAACTCCAGCCTCTTTCAAGAGGGAACAGTGGAATAACGATTCCTTTAAGTTTGTCAAGAATGTGGTCATCTTGATTGATGGCCAACTCATGCCTTATCTGATGCTACTGGTCCCGCAATTTGTAATTAATAACAATTTATTGTATCACGTTGCAGATCATGAGGGCAAGGTGAGGTCATTGCTGAAAGTTACATAAGCTTACTAGTGTTAGGTTTGTGAGTTAGCTCATGCCCACCTCCTAGGTGCCCATCTGGGAACCAAGAAGATACTAGAACTGATTAAGTTGTGACTTTTTTGGCCAGGCATAAGCAAGGATGTCTGCCGCTTTTTTGGGTCTTGTCTGGAGTGTCATCTATGGCAGATTCCTCAGAAGAACTGTGCTCCTCTTGATCCCATCCCACTCAATGACATCCCATTTGAGCAATTAGGGATCGATATACTAGGACTCCTAGTAGAACTCCTGCATGTGGTCACAAATACATTTTAGTAATCATTGACTACCCAACACAATACCCTGAGGCAATTCCTCTGAGACTTGACAATTCCAAGAACATTACATGGTAGTTAGTTGGAGTCTTCACATATATCAGTATCCCCTTAGAAACCTACACAGACCAAGGGATGCCCTTCACCTCAAAAACATTGTTAGGTTGCCAAGTTATTCTACATCAAGTACTTAAAAACAGCAGTTAGGGGATAACATTTGGGTGTCCCAACACTTTGTCTGTCTCTTATACGATAATATATATAGGTGTTATATATAATGTTTTCCTCTCTGTCTGTGTCTCTTTAGATTCTGTAAAGTTTTAATTTCCCCATGGGGAAAAATAAAATACTGTATAATAAAGTACATATCATATTTTTAGTAGTAGTATTGTTACTGTTGTTATTATTATAATGGCTATCTCTTTGACCTCCATCTCTGTTTTTGTTTATTATCATTTCTCATTATAAGATGTGCATGCATAATTTATTCTTCACTGAGAAGAAGATGGTGCAGCAAGTGATGTTAAACTTATTATGTTGACACTCCACAGTATCTTGACCTTTTTAATAGTGACATTCAAAAAAGAAAAATTAAAAAACAATGGTTAATGGTTAGATGCATGGTTGTAACACTATTGATAAAGCAGTACCACTAAAGCAGTAGCAGTTGGTTTATTTGGCTTTAATTATGGCAGAGAAAATATTTATATAAGACTTTATAATCCACAATTTCTTAGTGTTGGACAACTTTGATTACAGCAGTTGTAAAAATAATTTTAAACCGGTGTGCCCCATCTAAAGACAATGAACAGTGGAAAAGAGCAATGAAAGGAAATCTTCAGCAGCAGGCCTGAGACGAGCAAGGCTTCAAGAGGGTACATGTCACTTTGTGTTGTGATTCTTTTTATCAAACTATTTGCCCCTTTAATTTACATAAAGTGGGTAGCATTTGCCCTATTATGTGAGACCATGTTCACTGAAGAGAAGGTATTATATTTTCTCACCCTTTAAAAATTATTAGAGGGTGTAATGCATGCAGGGGTCAAGAGGAGGCAGCTTTTCTAAGAAGTTATGAGACCTTTTTATTATATGAGAAGTAACCTTAATGTGGGAAGGAGAAACTAGAGTGGGAAGTGATTTTCCACTGCCAGCAAAAAGAGTACCAACGACAAAAGTGTGGCTATGTTCACGGGTTGGGGTATTTTAAATGTTTAAAATAGGGGCAAGTCTGAAAGCTTTCCTATTCTCTTTAGAGGATAACATTTTCTTTATTAAGAGCCAAAGAGCACAGGTCCTGTAACTATCATGATATATACTCTGATTCTACTGTATGTGAAACACTTTGTGGACTTATAGGTTATTCAAAGACTTTGTGTGAGTTTTTCAGAAACAAAACAAAAAACTGTGGTTCGATCATACACTCGTAAATTTTAGGTTGGGGCCATAGGTAGAAATAATGGTAAAAGAATAGATATTTAAAAAATTGACAAGTTTTGATTTCTGGTGATTGAACCAGGTAAAGCTACCCTTTGCTAGGGGGTGTACAGCCTCAACAAAAGAATAAAACCTTTTTAGAAAAGGAGAAGAAGAGGAGACATAACTGAAGCCACGCAATGATTATTACCCAGGAATCAACTTAAAACATAAAAAATTTGACAAACTTTCTTTAATATTTAATTTTTTTTTTGAAAGGTCTTAAAGGAATTCCAAACAAAAAGCAGAGGCTGAAGCAAAAAATCAATGATAGCAAATAAATTTGCCAGAAAAGGAAACCTAACACAAACAAATTTCAAAGACAGAAACAGATTGGTGGGGTCAATGAAAAGAAAAAAATATAAATACAAAAGATGCATAAACCAAAAGTCAGAAACGATCACAATTCTGAAATTTCGGTACAAACAGAAGCTGTTCTCCATTTATATAGCTGGGGCAGCCCCCAGTCGCATCATCAGGTGAGGTGGCCCTACCTCCTCATTGGTGTCCAAATGCAGAAGGTAGGACAAGTATCACAAAACACTAACACAGAGACATGTAACATAATGCAATATTGAAAAATAAATAGATAATTTCATATTAATAAAAAATCATATTATACCAATAATGGCGCACTGCATGATAACGTGCAGTGAATACACTTGACTTGCGCATTCATAGTTTTCATACTATTTCTCTGTATGTTTAGCATTCATTTGCTCAGAGGTTGATACACTTGCCGCTTCTTCTCTACTTTCGTTGGCATCTTTTTGCGTTAAAACTGATTAAGTCAGTGTTTGTGTTGCAATTGCTTAGGATGTTTTCTTTAATTTTTCACTTAAGCTGGCACTTAAGTCTTCAATCTGCCTCAAGAATGATTTAAGATATGAAGAGGTAGGGGAAGTGACGGCAAAGGTGGTAGGGAGTGAGAAAGGTGCACGTATGCATGCACCGCATGGCCACCCTGCTGGCCACTGCCAAGAGCTGATTCTACAATAAAATAAAAATAAAAAGAGGAAGAACCTTGAAGGTCAATCATCACCCCAAAAGCGGATAGTAGACGTCACGTAGTATATGCTTATCAAATTTCAGGTCAATAGATCAAACAGTTTGCGAGCTACAGGTGATTTAAAATCCTGGACAGACAAACCAACAGCCACGGTAGTGTATTATATATAAAGATAAACAGTCAAATGAAACAAACAACAACATTTATTTATATAGCACTTTTTCATACAAATAATGCAGCTCAAAGTGCTTTACATGATGAAGAAAGAGAAAAAAAACAAAATAAATAAAAATTAGAATAAGGGAAAACTAATTAACATAGAATAACTGTAAGGTCCGATGGCCAGGGAGGACAGAAAAAAAAAAAAACTCCAGACGGCTGGAGAAAAAAATAAAATCTGCAGGGGTTCCAGGCCATGAGACCACCCAGCCCCCTCTAGGCACTCTACCCAACATAAATGACCTCAATCAGTCCTCATGGTATTCAGGGTTCTCATGGAAGAACTTGATGGTGACAGTCATGTGGACTTCTGGGGGGTATTTTTCGTACGTCGTTTAAATCATCTGAGATCAGGTGCCTCATCTTGGATGAGTTAATGCCAGTGAAACTCATCCAGATAAGTCGGATTTTCAAACGCTGCCGTGTATTAGATTAGTCTAGCTGGATCTAATTATACGAGATGAATGCGCGCGCCCGCGCTGATTGAAAAGCTGATATATATTGAGTCTAGAAAACATGATCAGCAAGTCTTTGATAGGCTGTAACAAAATGACGAAAGAACAGGCGCATTTTTTTTTCACACACGCGGCTCAAGACCTTCTATTCGAAGGACATGAAGAATTTCAAGATTTAATATGTACAAGGGGTAACACTGCAAAAGCAGCCCAGACCAGAAAAGACGGCTGGCAAAAAGTGGCCGACAAATTAAACGCTAAGTAGTGTGCATTGTACTTACTGAATGCAGCATTTCATTTCCTATGTGTCAGATTATTTATTATTTCATATGTCATAATTCCAGATCAAACGTGAGCACAAGGAGACATGGGAACAGGTTAAAGTGAAGTACAGTGATCCCTCGCTATATCGCACTTCGTCTTTCGTGGCTTCACTCCATCGCGGATTTTAAATGTAAGCATATGTGAATATATATCGCGGATTTTTCACTGCTTCGCGGATGTCTGCGGTCTACAGTACGTGTGCTTCCTCAGTTGATTAGCCCATTTGAATTCAAACAAGGAACGCATTTGAATTCAAACAAGGGACGCTATTGGCGGATGGCTGAGAAGCTACCCAATCAGAGCCTTCGGTTAAGTTCCTGTGTGCTGCTGATTGGCTCAGCGACGGAGTGCTGCATTAACCAGGAAGTCTAATCTCACTCATTCAGCATTAACGCACGTTACTGCTACTGCTGCAGGAGACCGTGTCCAAGCGCCAACAGAAGATGCAAATGATTGCAGAAAAGGTAAAAGTTTTGGATATGTTGAAGGAAGGAAACAGCTACACTGCTGCAGGACACCATTACAGCATCAATGAGTCCACGATTCTTTTTATTTAAAAAGGAGGAAAAGCATATAAGATCTACGGCTGCAGTGTCCTTTAACCAGGGCGCAAAACGAGTTTCAAGTGGATGTGATAAGGCAGTAGTCTGTATGGAATCTGCTTTAGGGATTTGGATTGAAGAGTGATGGAAGAAGTACAATGGCGGTGCTAAACAGTCACCTGAAGAGGCTCCTTTAGAAGAGTTGTAACGCTATCCTTTGTAGTGCAGTAAAATTAAACTCATCGTTATCGGACAAGTCGTCGTGTCATTGTTGGTGAGTAACCATAATTAATTATTTACGTACAGTACTTATTACATGTACATAGTTTAGTGTCACTGTACACACATTTTACTGTATACAATTTTTCTTGCATTGTACGTATTTATTGCTGGTGGCCTGTCTGTCATAATGGCTGTAACATATGTGATATCGGAGACGCTCGATATCTTTAAAATAATATTTAGGTTTTACTGTATGTAAACTGTGTTTACATACATAATTTCAATGAATCTTACCTAATATCTAAGAGAATACAAAGGGTTTATGCTGTATAATTGTGTGTGAAATGTTTATAATAGTGTGGGAGAGTTTGTAAGGGCTTAAAATATATAAAAATAACCATATAAACATATGGTTTCTACTTCGCGGATTTTCTTATTTCGCGGGTGGCTCTGGAACGCAACCCCCGTGATGGAGGAGGGATTACTGTACAAGAATATACTTCAAACTGGTAAATATTGGTATATAACTATTTAAAGAATTGTTGACATAAATAATCATATATAATATAAAAAACATTAATTTTAAAGCTAATAAGAAGGCAGACAAGCAAAAAACAGGTGGAGGTCCACGCGGTCCAGACCTAACCCCTGCAGAAGAGTTGGCTCTCCAGCAAAATGCCCATTGCCCTGTTTCTGAGGGCATTCCAGGGGGAAGCTCCTCCTCAGAACCAGTGGCAGGATGCAGTGGTCACTTCATTTCAGGTAAAGGATGTTCATTGCATATTTTTGTCCTCCATGTGTGCCATAGGTATGTTCCATACAGCCCTCTTTTTTGTTGGGTCAGTTGCAGGAAATTATTCATCAGGAGGAGAGGTACATTTTTCAAATAATGTTTGATAAAACTCCACTCTGATAAGTCCCATGTGCCCCAATCACATTTGGAAACCCTGGTAATGAGAATGTTAGGCTGATTGAGATTCTTCATGGAACTGTGGGTGTTTGTGCCTGTGTATTACCTACCTGCAATGGCATGAAACACCTCTTTTGTTGTCTGCACACACAGGTGTCCAGGAAACACTATGAAAACCCAAAAGAAATATTTCAGAGCCAAACAGACTTTACGAATTGCCTGGCAAACTGCACTTTTAGTTAGATTTTCCGCATCGCCTACAGTATATAAAAAGTGCCGCTTGTAAAAAACCTCAAAGCAATGCCTACTGTCTGTGTGGTTGTGAGAGCCCGACTTCATCTAGTTTGACTTCGAATATAAGGTGCTGATAAATCTTTGAGGTACAATATTCCCCCTCAGCTAAAGCGGTATCTTTCAAAAAGAATTTCCTCCGGGAGCAATAAAGGATCTTGCCGATCACACAAAACCCTCTCTATATGAAATTCTCTTCGCATAATTTGCGCACCAATATCAATTGGTCGCTCATTCATGAACGGCGAAGCCATGACTGGATGGCTTCCACGCACCGTCACTGATTATGTGTGTAAATGAATCCTTGTTTACGTAGAACAAACCTGCTCGGAGCTCTGATCTCGGATGATTTAAACGACGTACGAAAAATACCCCCCAGAAGTCAACATGACCATAAACATCAAGTTCTTCCATGAGAACCCTGAATACCATGAGGACTGATGAGGACTGAGGATTAGGATGTGTTGCTATGACAACACTTCCAGCAAGAGTTTCGAAAAACCAACAGATCCAGGATCACGCCAAATCGTCAACAATTACATCCGGGTAAATGACTAATCCACGTACAAAAAATACCCCCCAGGTCTTTAATCCATCAGTGTAGGGACATCATGGTGCTTTAATCAGGTGGTGGTGGTGCAGGTCGCCACCCCAGAAACCCGGAAAAAGAACAGAAGAGAAAGTAGGGGTTAGTATGGATTTTGGAGCCACCAGGAATAAACATGATAATTAATTGAATATACAGAGCATCAGGATTAAACTAAGATGAAGCTATGAGAAAGCCATGTTAAACTAATGTGTTTTCAGCAGTTTTTTAAAGTGCTCCACTGTATTAGCCTGGCGAATTCCTATTGGCAAGCTATTCCAGATTTTAGGTGCATAACAGCAGAAGGCCGCCTCACCATTTCTTTTAAGTTTAGCTCTTGGAATTCTAAGCAGACACTCATTTGAAGATCTAAGGTTACGATTTGGAGTGTAAGGTGTAAGACATTCTGAAATATAAGATGGAGCGAGATTATTTAAGGTTTTGTAAACTATAAGCAGGATTTTAAAGTCAATTCTAAATGACACAGGTAACCAATGTAGTGACATCAAAACTGGAGAGATGTGCTCACATTTTCTTTTCCTAGTTAAGATTCTGGCAGCTGCATTCTGCACTAGTTGCAATCGATTGATGTCTTTTTTGGGTAGTCCTGAGAGGAGAGCATTGCAGTAATCTAGTCAACTGAAAACAAAAGTGTGATTAATTTCTCAGGATCTTGCAATGTTATAAGGGGTCTAACTTTTGCTGTATTTCTTAAGTGGAAAAATGATGTCCTAGTAATCTGATTAATATGTGATTTAAAATTCAGGTCAGAGTCAATAGTTACCCCTAAATTCCTTACCTCCGTTTTGACTTTTAATCCAAATGCATCAAGTTTATTTCTAATAACCTCATTATATCCATTATTGCCAATCACTAACATTTCTGTTTTCTCTTTATTTAGTTTGAGAAAATTACTCATCCATTCAGAAACACAAGTAAGACATTGTGTCAGTGAATCAAGAGAGTTGGGGTCATCAGGCACTATTGATAAGTACAGCTGTGTGTCATCAGCATAGCTGTGGTAGCTCACGTTATGCCCAGAGATAATCTGACCTAACAGAAGCATGTAAATCAAAAAGAGCAGTGGACCCAGCATAGAGCCTTGTGGAACACCGTATAGAATATCATGGGTCTTTGAAGTATAATTACCACAACTTACAAAGAATTTTCTACCTGCCAGATAGGATTCAAACCAATTTAAGACACTGCCAGAGAGGCCCACCCACTGACTAAGGTGATTTCTAAGAATATTGTGATCAATGGTATCGAATGCGGCACTCAGATCTAAGAGGATGAGAACAGATAAACGGCCTCTGTCTGCATTTACCCGCAAGTCATTTACTACTTTAATGAGTGCAGTTTCTGTGCTGTGATTTGTTCTGAAACCCGACTGAAACTTATCAAGAATAGCATGTTTATTGAGGTGGTCATTAAGTTGCATAATGACTGCCTTCTCTAGAATTTTACTTAAGAAAGGCAGGTTAGAAATAGGTGTAAAATTTTCAAAAGCAGAGGAGTCAAGATTATTTTTCTTGAGCAGGGGTTTAACTACAGCAGCCTTAAGACAGTCTGGGAAGACCCCCGTATCTAATGACGAGTTTACTATGTCAAGAATACTATCAATTAGCATGCACGATACTTCTTTGAAAAAACTTGTTGGTATTGGGTCGAGGATGCAGGTGGAGGGTTTCAGTTGAAAAATTATTTTATATAAATCAGTTAAATCTATCCTGGTTAAAGAATTTAATTTGTTTAAAATGGAGTACCAGGGTTTAAGTGGTTCAGTATTGGGGAAATATACTATACTATTTCTAATATCATTAATATTTTGATTAAAAAATACAGCAAAAGCCTCACAAGTTTCACTGGAAGTATTTTGGAGTCATTCCATTGAGTGACCTGGATTTAGCAGACGATCAATCATAGAGAATAAGACTCTGGGATTGCTAGTATTGTTATTTATAATTCTAGAGAAAAAACAGTGCCTCTCAAGACAGACTATGTTGTTGTATTCTGTTATTTTAATCTTCAGTATTTCATAATGGACAGTCAGTTTAGTTTTTCTCCATTTACACTCAGCTCTCCGGCATGTTCTCTTAAGATCATACACTCTTTGGGTCTTCCACGGTATAACAGTACTAGAAGATTTTTTAACTATCTTTTCAGGTGTGACTATGTCAGCAGCAGCTCTCACCTTAATATTAAAAATTTCCACCTTACTATCATTATTCTCACTATTGTAGTAAGCACTACAAATAGACTGGTTGCTTAAAGTGTTTGTAAATTTTGAAGCTGCTGATGAATCAAAGAAGCGTTTTTTAACAATATGCTTCTCATCAATATTTTCTATTATTATTTCTATGTTAAATAGTAACAGAAAATGGTCTGATAGACCAGTATCAATGATGTGCTTCACATCAACTTTTAGTCCTTTGGTAATTACTAAGTCTAACGTATGACCTGCTTTATGTGTAGGCTGACTAATGTGCTAGCTCAAATCAAAAGAGTCCAGGAGGTTCATGAATTCTTTTACTTAAAGTTAAAGTCACCGACTATTAGGAGCATGTTTGTAATTACAATTGACACCATGTCTGAGAATTCCTCAAAGACGCATTGTATTTAGGAGGTCTATACACGGATAATACTAGAAACTGAGAAACTCCATGAATAACAACGGCAAGATACTCAAAGGACTTGAATTTGCCAAAGCCAACATCTTTACACTTTAACCGGCTCGAGTAAATGTTTGCTAAGCCGGAACCTTTCTTACCTTGGTGATCCGCATGAGCAAAGCTGTAATTTGGAAGCGCAGATTCGATTAAAACAGCCGCACCATCTGAGCTAAGCCACGTTTCACTTAGTGCAATAAAATCAATTTTCCTATTACTAATAAGATCGTTAATGGAAAATGTCTTGTTTTTTAATGCTCTAACATTTAATAGAGCCATATTTAATGTTTCGGAAGAGCAGAACTGAATTGTATGTGTGTTATGGGTATTTGACACAGAAATTAAATTATTTTTATTAGCGCCGCTCTGTGCATATTTTTTATTTAATCTATAATCTGGTTTTATAGTTTTCATTGTTCATCTAGAGGTGTAGTTATAATTAAATTATTTGTATTTATGCCGCACTGCCTAGATTTTTTATGTGCACTGAAGTTAGTTATTAGAGTGTTAATGCAGTGCACTTTTGAGGAAGATTTTCTTACATCATAACGGAAGGGGTTAGAAGTAAAAATAGAGAGTCAAGAGAGATGAATTTCCTTAGCGATGTTTTCGGAGAGGACCCAGGCACTGAATCTATTTGGATGCAGACCATCCTGCTTAAAGAAACGCGGCCTCTCCCAGAAGAGGACCCAGTTGTCTATCAACCTGATGTTTTGACTCTGACAGAAGCCTTTCAGCCATATGTTTAATGCCAGCAGTCGACTGTAATACTCGTTTGATCTTCTAACAAGAAGTAAGGGACCCAAGATGAAAATTCTTGCAGCCGGGGTCCTCTCCTTCGTGGCTTTAATTAGTGCTGCGAAGTCCGCCTTGAGAATCTCTGACTGTCTGTGTCTCACGTCGTTAACCCCGGCATGTATCGCAATGGATCCCACTGCCCTGTTCTTCTGCCTCTTGAAGACTGTCGGTGCATGTCTCATAACATCTCGGACACAAGCACTGGGAAAAAAACAAACCAAGAATTAATAATCAAATATGACAGCTTCAATTGCTTCATCCTGGGTATGATGTTAATCTGCATCCAGCTCTACATGCAGGTTCTCCAACTTAAAGCGGAATCTTGGGGGTTGGCGGCAGGATTGGCACTCCAGCCACTGTAAAAAAAACCTCACACTGTTCCAGTGTGGTTCCACCTGCTGCACTCGGGTCCCAATCCAGGTGCTATGTTGTGTGGTGGGTGTGGCAACACACTATCAGCGCATCCTCCCAACTCCTCCTCCTCCCATGACAACTAATATTTAAATAACAACAAAAAGAATAAATAATCAAGAAATCAATTTGAGACATGTAATAACTCTGACTGAAACATAATACTCTCTGTTTTATAGTTTTTAAAATCCTTAATGGCACAGTCATCCAATCAGGTAAAGAAAGACTTTAAAACTGAAGTATGTGTATCTTTCTGTATGGTAAAAGTATCTACAGTATCTACAGTAGTTTCTCTTCTTGTATAACATAAAATAAAAAGCATCCTCCAGCCTTTAAGAGTTCCACAGATGTTGTTAGAAGCATCTAAAGTGCCATAGCTTGTTACAATCCCATGCATGTTTCAGTACAATAAATTAAGTGCATTTATGTTCACCAAACATAGCATTATGCAAGACAAAGTGAGAATTTACTACAGAGCTTCGTATGTGTGTTAAATAAAGTAAAATTGACTTAAAGATTGTACAAGTTTGAAACAAAAATAAAAGACTCCTTTATTCAGTATTATCTTTTAAAATAAACTTTGTCCAGATCCTTTTGAACTATGAAATTTTCTATTTTTAAAATAACAAGTAATTTTTTTTATTATTTTAAGTTCTTACTAATGCCATTTTTCATTTTATTAAGAGATGTAGGGTTTTTTGTTTTTTTTTTGCTTTTTCCATGGTTGCTAGTCATGTGACTAACGTTTCGCCCCATTTGACTCTTGGCACCACAAGAATAAAACATGGTGGTACTGTTTAAGATTTTGGATCCAAGTTTCAAATGACTACTGAAGTTCATTTTTCCTTTGTTGCTTTTTTGTTTTGACTCTTTGATTTTGATCATCTTAGCTACTGTTTTTTACTTTGATTTTAGATTCCTGTCTTTTTTTTTCATTTTTGGTTTTGCATTGTTTTTTGGCATTTTTATTTTTTTTCCCTCATGTCCTTTTAGTTCTTCTTATTATTGTCCTTCTCGTGAAGGAGGTTCAGCTTGTAACTAGTGAGGCTAAGTTACATTTCCATTTTGCAGTATTTCCCTTTGTGTAGCACTTTGTGATCGTGCTCAAATATAAAGGTGTGATATCATATATAGCCTGGTTTACCCTAAAATATGACTTGTAGGTGCAGTACCCTGGGTTTAAATCCTGGCCTAAGGATTGTGTGATATTTGCAAGTTATCTCAGTGTTTGTGTGGGTGTTCCTGCCACATTCCTTGCTTGTTAACTGGCGACTCTTAACTGCCCCTCTATGAATTTAAAAATTCGGTGTTGAACCGATGTCCTGTCCAAAATGTGGCTAGTATATGCATTGGCTTTCTGCATCTTCAAATAGGACAGTTGAGATGGAAAATTAATGTATTTTTAAAATAAAACAATTTGACAAAACATATTCCAGAAGAGTACATGACAAAAAAATGGCACAAGCCTTTATCCAAATAACTTTTTAGGTCAGGATGCATTACCTACTTTTTTTTTTACAATTGGGGCACAAGAATGTTGTTCAATATATGGAACCAATGTAGGAAGCATATTAAGATGGAGAATCTTTTATCCGTGGCACCTCTGCATGAGAACCACCTTTTTCAACCCTCACAAACATATGCAGTGTGGTGGGTGGCTGGGGGCTGTGCCCAGCCGGGACGGCGAGAAGAACTGAGAGAGGGATTGTGCCTCCCCCGGACCACAAGAGGGCAGCCACCCTGGTTTGTGTGGGGGCCATGGGAATTGAGCATGGAAGCTCAACCCTATAGGGACCCGTGGCCACAGCCAGGGGGCGCCCAGACGAGTAAGGAGGCGCTGGCGGAAGTAATACCAGGGACACCCGGAGTGCTTCCAGGTGCTCATGCAACACTTCTGCCACACCAGGAAGTGCAACAGGAAGCTCATCAAGGGGCACCTGGAACACATCCGGGTGGGAATAAAAGGGGTTGCCTCCCTCCAGTTAATGGCCGGAGTCAGGAGGAAGAGGACAGAGCTCGGAGGGGAGGAGGTGAAGGAAGACATTGGAAGGCCCGGACTTAAGGGTGATTGGTGCTGGGGCACTGTGTACTGTGTGGGACTTTAGTGTAGATATTATAAATAAACACGTGTGTTGGAACCATCGGTGTCTGTCTGTCTGTGCTCGGGGCTGAGTTACCACAGCAGTTTTTAATATCTGGAAAATATTTGGGGTTAAATCACTTAGAGATCTGTATATAGACAACGTCTTTGCATCCTACGAACAATTACATTCCAAATTTAACTTTCCAGCAACACATTTATTTCGTTATCTTCAAATTAGAAACTTTGTTAAACAGAACCTGCCTGGTTTTCCTCATCTCCCACTTTCCTCTATACAAATAACAAATAACATAATGTGTGATACAAACATAATCTTCCTGAGCACCTGGACAGAAAGGGTAAACTGATTTTTCTGTGCACTCCATGCCATTCGTACAACATGGCTGCAGAGAGCATAAACAACGCAGCACGATGGCAAGGGTGAGCTTTCTTGAAGGCACTTATCAGATGTACCTCGTTGTAAAAAGGCGAGTGATTTCCAGGGTTGAATTGTGACAAGAGATGCATGTAGACAGAGGTTCAGATTGCTGTGTACCACAACTAACCAGACACAGTGGTTTACATACCTTAAAGATACATTTTGGAGATGACCAAAGCAAGAGATAAAGGGGTGCCTACGTGAGACACAAGGAGCACATTGTATTTAAATGTCCATGAGACCTACCTGCTTCACATGAGCTTCATGGACATTTATAACACCACTGTGAGTGTGAGATGTGATTGACAGGTGTGTTAATAAATGAGAAGACAAAAAGGGGAGCAAAGTTCAACAAATAACAGTAATGAACACTGATTAAAAGGTCAGAATGTCAGGGTAAGTTAAATGATTTCCTGAACAAATAAGCTTTAAGTTGTTTCTTAAAAGAATGAATTGAGTTGGCTGATCTCTTTAATTTACGGAGGTCACTACAGCACTGAAGGCTCTGTCACCCACAGAGCGCGGGTTCATTTGAGGCACGGCAGTCAGGAGCATGGTGACAGAGGAGGTTACTGATGTAGTCTGGTGCAAGGGCATTTAAAGATTATTGATTGAATTTTATACTCAGTTCTGTAAGACACAAAGGAGCCAGTGATGGCAGAGCAGGATGGGTGTTATGTGCTCGCTGTTGCAGGTCGGTGTAAGGACTCGTGCAGCAGAGTTTTGAACCAACTGGAGCTGTGATGACAGACTAGAAGGGGCACCTGTCAGTGGGGTGGTACAGTAGTCGATGCGGGATGAAATAAAAACATGGACAAGTTTCATAAAAGGAGAGGAATGAGCAAACATGGGATATGTTACAGAGGTGGAAGTAAGAACATTTCTGATTATGACATTTTAAAGGTTATTGTCCTATAAGCACTGATTTAAGAATAAAAACTAAATGGACTGCAGTAAATCCATTTACTTAGTTCATATCTCTGTGACGCCCCAGGGCCCACAGCAACAGATACAATCTATCTATCTATCTATCTATCTATTGGTTGTATAGTTTCTTTCATACTGATCTACTGTATCTACCTAAACTACATTCGCACTTGAGCCTAGAAGGTAGGAGTGTACAGACAGAAACAATGCATAAAAAAACAAGCAAAAAACTAATTAAATCAGAGTAAAAAGAAAGCTTCCTTTTAAAATCTGTTTTCATTGAATCACCAAACAGTGCAGAAAAGTCAATATAACATAAGCAAGCAAAAAGCCTGTCTTTGGCTACAATTCAGCATCATGCAACATAACTTCGAGTTCACAGGGTGAGTCTACCAAAGCATAGGCGGAGGCTGGAAGTGAACTTGAACTTAAAACTGCTTTCCATTTCATATACAGTTACCTAAAAACATGTCAGTGTAATCCTTTATACTCTAGGAAGTGCTGCTCTAATACAGTATTTGTTGACTCGCATCAGTAGGAAAGTAAAGCGGAATAATTTTGTCTACTGTTTTGATTTTCTAATTAAATACTTAAAAGATTTTTGCTATCCAACGAAAGATAAATGCAAATTTATACATTGTATGTATTTTTTTTTTTGCTAAAGCTGAATACACAACTGGGAAAGTGGAAAAAGGTCATCTGTTAACATTTCTGTTTCCAGGACCTGTTAGCTTCAGAATGTGTTGCTCGGATATTTTCTTATCCGCTTGCCTTGATGGTTTTTCCAATTCATAAAGTAGATTCCTTTTCACGGCCAACAGACCAACCTGTTATTGCTGTTTTTCTTTCCAAAAACCCTCCTTCATTTGACCTTTGCTTTAATATTCATTTTATTGGCATTGCTCTATTCCTCATCAGTATGTTGCTTTCAATGCGGGAACATTCTGCTCAATACAAAGTGCTGTGAGGTGCCTTATAGTGCTTTTTAGCGTGTAATCTGCAATAAGAATGAAAGTGCTGCTTAACCGACCTTTTCAATCTAATCAAATCACAGCGAGCAAAAAAATGGAAAGTGGGAGAATTTTAAAGTGAAATGAAATAAAAAGTAAGTAGTCGTCCAGCTCGAAAGTCATCAGGCTGAAACTGGAACATACTCCTCATTCAGCACACAAAAAAAGCTTCATTTTACATCCTGTAGACAAACTGAATTGCACCAGTGTTTGCTATTTGTGGAGCTCTCTGTCTGCTGTATGTTTCAGAAGTTTTATGAGATTGAATCAATCACTCTTTGTTCTTAAACTAGGATAATCATATTTTTAAAAATGGCTTAAAGTTTGATTGATCTTCAAATCAGTGACCACTGCCATAGTATTTATTATACTGTATGTCTGTAGAAAAATGCTCTTTTGTCGAGGTCTGCGGGGGTGAACATATATTAATATATTCTGTCAGAATTCACCCACACCATTTTTGTACCCTGGATGGAAGGCAGTCCATGGCAGAGTTGACACCTTCGACATACTGGGTTCAGATCCTCGCCTGGACACGGCCAGCATGTGTTAAGTCCACATATTCTGTCATTTTCCCTGTAGGCTTTCATCTGTCTTTAGATTCAATAAAACTTTGTTTTTGCACTAACATCCAAAGGAAATGCTTTTAGTTTAAACATTAGCCTCCAGAGGGTAAAATAGAGAAACAGAGCGTCTACATTGTAGTCTAATTGGTTAGTAATAAAATGAAAAAAAAAAAAAATTGTCCAGCGTTAGGTGATGAAAGAGATGCTTTATAATTACAGTAAGTATAAGCACGTACAGTATATGTAGATCATGTTCGTGAAATTTTAGCTTCAGGAAAACAAAATGTACATATTTACATTCTCAAATTCTACCTCCAAATCAGTATCTTTGGGATCCAGAACCAATCCCATTATCACTGGATGTAAGGCAGTATGCAGCTCTGGACAATACACCAGTCTATCACATGGCATACCTGTTCAGAATCACTGTTCACTCATTACACACTTACCTGTGGAAGAACAACTATAGCACCCAGAGCAAAATCAACGTAGACATGATGGGAAAGTGCCACCTACACATAGGTAACAACTGGGTTAGAAACTTGAATCCTGAGCACTGGACTGGGCAGCCAGCAGCACTTGTCTGCCTTCCTAAAGAAGAATATTTTTGTGTATGTTTACTATGTTTTTGCATGAAATAGATAGATAGATAGATAGATAGATAGATAGATAGATAGATAGATAGATAGATAGATAGATAGATAGATAGATAGATAGATAGATAGATAGATAGATAGATAGATAGATAGATAGATAGATACTTTATTAATCCCAATGGGAAATTCACATTTATAATATAATATAATCACGAATTAGCCCTGCTTTTTACATTAACAGCATTATGAAAAGAATCGTGGGTGCCAGAGCCAATCCTGGCAGCATTTAGACATAAGGCTGGAGCCAGATCTGAACAAAGTGCCCATCCATCATAGGGCCCACTCAAATAAACAAGTGGGTGACCAGACAGATTTAAATCCAGGGTGCTAAATCCAAAAGGCAGCATCGTGTTACTACTACAGCACTGGGCTACCATTTAAACCATATAATATAATGTTCTCAGATCCAGCTTAGGGTCATGAGGTTTTTTGAAATCCTATTCCAGTAATAGTGAAAGCAAAGCAGGAAACAGTGTTGGATAGGGAGCCTATCAACCACAAGGCTCACTAACACACACACATTTGTGTGTCCAGTTTAAAAGTACCAGTTAACTTAACCTGCTTGCCTTTGGGGTTGCAGCAAGAAAATCAGAGCAGGCAGAAAAAAACTCTGGGGAAATGTGCAATGGACAACAGCTAGATAATGAATCTGAACCCAGGTTGTTGCATCCATGAGGTGATAATACCACATTTCCACCTTCTGAATAAGAGCTATCATAATTGTAATCTGCAGATGCCCAATAACGCCTAATAATCACAACCTATTTTATGAGTAGTATATAGCATGTCTTCTAATTAAAAAATATATATTTGGCTGAATATTTGATTCTTGAACAGATAACAGAGAGGTAAAAGCTAGTTTATTATAAAGAAATACATGTATGCCTCCAAAATGAATGTCAAGTTAAGTAGTGGATGGGCTGTGAGTACCGAATGCATTTTATCTCTGTTACTACTGTACTGGGTTACAGAAAAACTCATGCACATGTGTAAATATTCCTTAAGCTGAAGTCCCTTAACTTTAAAATTAGTTACAGCCATATCACTACTACTACTACTACTACTACTATTAAACTGCTCAAAAACCTTAAAAGAACAGTTTGAAAACACATCAGATCTCAATGGGAAAAAAAATCATCCTGGATAGCTATACTGATATGGACTGGGTAATGTGTTAGGAACAAACGGATGAAAATTATCAACCTACAGAGGGCTTAATTCAAAGACACCCCAAAAATCAAAGTGAAAAAATGATGTGGCAGGCTAGTCCATTTTGCTGAAATTTCATTGCCGCAACTCAAAATCATACCCAGTAGTTTGTATGGCCCCCACATGCTTGCATGCTCCTAATGAGACAATGGGTGGTGTCCTGGGGGATCTCCTCCCAGATCTGGACCAGGGCATCACTGAGCTCCTGGACAGTCAGAAGTGCAACCTGACAGCATCGGATGAACTGAAACATAATGTCACAGAGGTATTTTATTGGATTTAGGTCAGGCGAGTGTGGGGGCCAGTCAATGGTATCAACTCAGGAGGAACCCAGGACCTACAGCACCAGCATAGGATCTGACAATGGGTCCAAGGATTTCATCCCGTTACCTAATGGCAGTCAAGGTGCCGTTGTCTAACCTGTAGAGGTCTGTATGTCCCTCCATTGATATGCCTCCCCAGACCATCACTGACCCACCACCAAACTGGTCATGCTAAACGATGTTACATGCAGCATAACGATCTCCACGGCTTCTCCAGACCCTTTCACGTCTGTCACATGTGCTCATGGTGAACCTGCTCTCATCTGTGAAAAGCACAGGGCGCAAGTGGTGGACCTGCCAATTCTGATACTCTATGGCAAATTTCAATCAACAAGAACAACAACAACATTTATTTATATAGCACATTTTCATACAAACAATGTAGCTCAAAGTGCTTTATATGATGAAGAAAGAGAAAAAAGACAAAATAAATAAGAATTAAAATTAGGGAACACTAATTAACATAGAATAAAAGTAAGGTTCGATGGCCAGGGAGGACAGAAAAAACAAAAAAAAAAACTCCAGACAGCTGGAGAAAAAAATTAAAATTTTCAATCTCCACGGTGCCGGGCATCAAGCACAGGGCCCACTAGAGGACATCAGGCCCTCAGGCCATCCTCATGAAGTCTGTTTCTGATTGTTTGGTCAGAGACATTCACACCAGTGGCCTGCTGGAGGTCATTTTGTAGGGCTCTGGCAGTGCTCATCCTGTTCCTCCTTGCCCAAAGGAGCAGATACCGGTCCTGCTGATGGGTTAAGGACTTTCTACGGCCCTTTTTGAGCAGTATACTTTTACTAAAAATGATGATAATAATTAACAGATAAAACTATCTATAACTGGAAGAAAAACAAATAAAACCAGAGATATTATTGACATTGCCATGCCAAACACACAACACTTACAAAATATAACCCCAAAGGGAAAAGTTGGGCTAATATAAAAAATCTCTATATATAATCTTCATTTGGATCTTGATCTTTGTTTGTCCACGAATTAATTAGAAGAAGAAGCACTAGATGGCAGTAGAGAGAATTAAGAATCTCCTCCAGGCTTATACTACTGAAGACTGTAGTACTCCAGTCACACCTCAAAACACAGACATTCAAACTAAACAAATTGTTGTGCTTTAAATTAACTAATCCTTATATATAATCTTCATTTGGATCTTGATCTTTGTTTGTCTGCGAATTCCAGGCATGCGTAGACCACCTTCCAGTTTAGTACGTTGTTGTTACTCACGGATGTCAACAATGTGCCGGAATAACGAAAGGGGTGGTGGACAGTGTTACGCTGGTTAGGTCTTGAGGCCTGGTTAGAGAATGAGATTGCCGAAGATAAAAGATACGTGCCTACGTAACATATGAATGAAAGAAAGACAGTGGGTAAAATGAATGACAACGTAATAGCACATTCCGGAAATTATTATTGTTACGTTGTAGCCGGCGAGTGCTGCGCGTCTCACAGTTGTACCGTGGCTTGCTCACGTGTCAGTGAAGTGATCCCTATTTATGCTTTAAAGAGCCTGGATACCTATGTGTCCGCCTTTTATAACCATTGCTTCGTGTATATTGCCTTACTCTTTGGATTGCCACAAAGCAACCTGCGAGATTGGGGAAAGATTGAGAAGAGATCGTGAGAGGAAACGACAGCGTCGTGAAAATGAGACGGACTGTGAATGGAGAGAAGCAGAAATGCTCCTACACCACCACATAATTACTATTCGGACAGTAATTCCGAGTAGGCCGTTCCTATCGAATCAATGTCCAAGGGTTTTCTTTTGTAATTTTGTTTCCCTTATAAAAAATCACAATGCTGTGCAACGAAGGGCCCAGTTCACGACTGGCAGCCACGTTGTAACGGCCGACCTCTTACCCGGCCGGCAGCTACACTTCCAAGACCAGTGGCCTGGATAATTTACTGAGCTGAATCTAAATATCAAGCCGTACCTCTAACAAATAAAAATTTTCCCCACAATCGACGGTTTAATTAAGCTCACAAAAACAGGTGATATGTAAAATAGGTGAGTAATTATATTAAACGGACAACAAAAAACAAAATGCACAATAAATATATATATATATATATATCCCTCCACCAAAGCAACAACACCATATATATATATACACACAATAAACCCTCCCTTGCCCCTGTAACATATAACAAACAACACAAATACCAAAAACTCAATGAGATACGGAAACGAATGTGAACTTGAGTCCGGTTATAAAGAAACTGTCCTGAATGCGGTTGACTGAACTAGTGAAAAATGAGTCGTTTGATTTTCCCCGGACAAAATGGAGCAGTCTCACCGTGAATCCTCGGTGCGTGGTGGATGATTAATTCCGACCCCGGGGTCTCTCGTGATGAGGTTCTTGAAGCAAGTCCGGCGATAGAAAAACAAACTGGATGGAAATGCGCGATGTGGAATATAACAGGTACAGATGGCTCGTGGTCGTGAATGTGAAAAATCTCCTTCTCTTCTCTCCTCTCCTTTCTCTTCTCTCTTCTCCCTTCTCTTCTCTCCCTGATTACTTAAATAGTCCTGAGATGGATGTAATTGAATAATAGCAAACAGGTGGTTTTCCAGGATTGGGGTTGCGGTCTCCTCCCATTATCTGTCCCCCTTTACGGGGACGACATTCACTGACACACAAACAGCAAACGGGATGATGGAAACAAGACACACATGGTACTAACACTGACAACACTATTACTACTATGTAGCCCCGCTACAACGTTTAAACAGGGAGCCCTTCACAGACAACTTTAACACATGCAACGTAGTTGGGCGCACATGGCTAGTGTGAATAAATAAAGGAAGTAGTCATTTTGAAATTCACTTTGCCTTTTAATCCATCACAAACAATATAAACACAAATATATTTAAAGTTTAGTCTGGTCAACTTCAGCTTTTCATAAATATAAATCAATTCTTGCCATTGAGAGCCTGCAACACATTCTAAAAAATGTTGGGATGTGGCAATTTAGCACCAATAATGGGTTAAAAAAAGAAAATAATGATGTGAGTAGAAACAGATGATGTTAAACAGTTGATGGCAAACATGCTTTGGCATAAAAGCTGCATCCAGGAAAGGCCTAGCTCTTTATGAGCAAAGACTGGCTAAGGATCACCAATTTTCCAATAATTGTGTGAGAAAATCATTCAAAAATTTAAAAACAACGTTTCTCAAAGACACCTTGGAAGGGATTTGGGAATTTCACCCTCAACAGTTCATATCAAACCATTTTCTAATCCTGCTTTATTCTGAGCAGGGTAATGGGGGCTGACGCTTGTCCCAGCAAGCATAGAGTTCAAGGCTCTAGAGAACAATGCATAGATAGGGCTACGGTCCATCAAAGGGTGTTTGCACTCACATACATACATCACCCACATATACTAGGTGCCAATTTAGTGTTTCCAGTCCACCTAACCTGAATGTCTTTGAACTGTGGGGAGAAACCAGAACAGCCAAAGGAAACCCATGCAAACATGGGAAGAACAGGCAAACTCTACATGAGGAGGATAAAGAAGGTGAACTCAAGTTTCTTTACTGCAAGGCAGCAGTGCTACAGCTGCAAACCCATGCTGCCTTACAGGGTATAATATATACAGTATTGTAAAGATTCAGGGAATATGGAGATATTTTGGTATGTAAAGGTCAAGGGTGCAAGCCTAAACTGACTGCCCATGATCTCCAATCCCTCAGAAGGTACTACATCAGGTACTGCCATTCCATATTGGGCTCAGGAGTACTTTGACAAACAAATCTAAAAATGTTGGTTACAACTGTACTTAGTAAAAAAAGGAAGCCATATGATAATAGTGTCAAAAAGCGCCTTCGACTCATTTGGGCTCGAATGGACCGTCGCACAGCAGAAATTGTGGCCAGTCTTTTTTGGAAGAAATGCATATTGTGACCTCAGGACCAAAGAAGAAAAGATCCATCCGGACTGCATTTGTGATGGTATGTGGTTGTGTCAGTGCCCTGAACAAGGGTAATTCTAACTTCTGTGTAGACACAATTAATGCCAAAAATTACAAACAGATTTTGAACAAAATATGCTGCCTTCAAGACAACATCTCTTCCATAAACCTCCATGAGTATTTCAGCAAGACAATGCAAAACCACATTCTGCATGCATTACAAAGACATGGCTGAACAGGAACAGGATGCGGGTGCTTGACTGGCCTACCTGCAGTCCTGACCTGTCCCAAATTGAGAATGTGTGGCAGAAGCTCCCATATTGTTGCACACCTTCAGACTTGTTTGCAAGAAGAATGGGACAAAATTACACCTGAACACTCAATAAACTGGTGCCTTCATTACCTAGGAAAGGCAGTGTTACAAAGTGGTAAATTCTTTACTGTCCAAACTTTGTTTGGGATATGTTCCAACTATCAAAATCAAAATAAGTGTTTATTTTCAAGAAAACAATACATTTTACTAGTTTTAACATCAAATAATGGGCTGTTATATTATTTTCACATGGTGCATCTAAAAATTAAAACCTTTCTTAAAGAAATAAAATTGAAACTCATCTCAACAATTGAACTTCCAAAGCCTCATGATCCCAAAAAAAATTCCAAAGCACATACAAAATTCCAGTTTGATCAGAACAGTCCATTCAGCCCAACAAATTCGATCATCCAATTCACCTACATTCTAAAAAATATCAACCTAAAATCTGAAGGTGCCTAATGTCCTACTCTCAACCACATCCCATGTGTTTATTTAGGTTGTGGCGGACAGCTGGGTCTCATGCCCAGTTGGGACGCCTGGAAGATGGAAGGACTGGGGGAGGAGCAGTACCTCCCCTGGAACACGAGAAGGCAGCTGTCCTAGTGGGTGTTGGGGTCACGGGAACAGAGCTTGGAAGCTCAACCCTGTGGGGGCCTGTGGCTACCATCACGGGGCACATGGACATTGGCTAAGCCCTGGACTGCAGCACTTCCACCACACCAGGAAGTGCTACCAGAACAGGAACCATGTACACCTGGAGTGCTTCCAGGTGCCCATGCAGCACTTCCGCCACACCAGGAAGTGCTGCAGGAAGGTCATCAGGGAGCACTTTTAGCACATGAGGTGCATTATAAAAGGGGCCACCTCACTCCGTTCAGGGAGCCAGACTTGGGAGGCAGAGGATGGAGCTTGCAGAGAAGAAGAAAAGAAAAGACTGTAAGCAATAGTGCTGGTGGGTTGTGCACTCCGTGTGAGGTGCAAAGGACTGTGTAGTGAAGAAACAAAATAAAAGCTGTGATGGATGGCCGGCAAGAATTTCCGGCCCTCACCCCCAGGCCGCCAGGAGGAGCTCTCCCGACGGCATGGATGGGCCCCGAATTCCAGCAGGGCCTCATGGACTTTGTAGTTTTTATGCACAGCCCTGCTGGATACCTTGGGGACCACTGGGAGTCGCTGTAGGGATGCTCGTGGACTCTTACGTGCCCTATAACCCGGAAGTGCGTCATAATCACATGACAAGAAGAAACGAGGTGCTTCCGGGTTGAAGAAATGAACTTTTACCCTGACCTGGAAGTAATAAGGACTTGTGGACTGTTGGGAAGGAACACCTCCGGGTCAGGGGGTATAAAAGGACTATGGGAAAGCCCAGACACTGAGCTGAGCTGGGAGGAAGGGTGGTGAAGTGTCTGGGAGAGGAGGATTGGTATTGTGATTGTAGAGAATAGTGTTTATTGATTATATGAGTAGTGTGGAGTGGAGGGTGCTTTGTGAACTGTATTATTATAAAAATAAAGAGTCTTGGACTTTTACCTGGTGTTTGGCGTGGTACCTGAGGGTGAAAGAGGTCGATAACTACCTCTACTGCTACAAAGCATTTGTTTGGACTTCTGTGTGTCTTGGTGTCAGTCTATAGTTGGGCTGATCTTCCACAATGTTTATTTGTGTGAATAAAAACTGACATTTGTGCAACTTTTGCCTTAGCACTGTTGCCTAATGGGTCTAGAATACTGGTCTCAAATTTCATGACTGCTTAATGTAATTTTCATGTTTTCCCAGTGTCTATGTGGATTTTCTACCCACATCCCCAAAGATGAGTGTGTTAACATAACTGGAGATTCCGTATTGGCCCGGTGGGAGTGTGGGTGTCTGCCTAAATGGACTATGTGATGGACAGCCGCTCAGTCCAGAGTCTTGTGCTGATGAGATCCTCAATTGGATTATGTGGGTTTCAGAATGTTAAAATAATAAATGTAATATCTGGCAAATACATCCTTAATACAAGCAATAAACAACAATAAGAACACTTTGAACTGCAAATTACAGGATCTGTATGTGGTAAGAATACCTAGAAAGCTTGTGTTAGTGCAACTTTTGATTTTCTTTACAAGTTAAAGGCCGATTCACATCTTATCATGTCACGCAGGTCTAGGGGAGAACAACTTCGTCTAAGGTACCATTTCTCTTCATGAAAAAAATTGTCTTCTGCCAGTTGAAGGACTCTCATGCATAAATTACATGGCTGAAACTAACAATCTAAAATCTGGCAACTATGAAGTTGATACACAATTATTAATGATTGTCAAGTTTCTCTTGTTATGTTAAAGAGTAACAAGACTATTGTTGGCAAATGTCACCTGTTGATTGTTTTTTTTTCTGCACATGATATGTTAATTGAGACTATTTGAAACATGCATCTTTGTTACTTGCTAACTAGACTGAATAATTCACCCATGCTATTTAAAGTGTATTTGCATTGTTTTGCATGTTATTCGAATAATTCTGATGTGTTATATTGTTAATTTGATTAATTTATTGTAAGGTTTGCTTTTTCTCTTCATTTTAATGAATGATGGTTACTTCAATATTCCCCCGGTACGTGTAAATGTTGAGCTCATACAACAGTTGAGCAGGAGGCTGACAGTTGAGAGAAGACACTGGGGGCCTAAGGACAGGAGTTTCGTAGTCATGCTTCCTAATTCTAATAAAGATTCTTACAGCAGTATTTTTAATTAACTGAAGGATACCAATAGAATGTTTTGGAAAGGCTTGGAATAACATAGTGCACCAGACCTTTCTAGTACAAATCAGTTCATGAATGAACTTTTCAGTTTCTTCCATACTTAGAAAACACCTAATGTTACCTATTTTTGAACCTGAAAAAAAAATTTTAGCTTAGGTAAACAGAGGTGTGATTCAGAAAAAGTAATGTCTACGCCTAGTGAGTTAAAAAGCGACAGGATCTTGTCACTGTCTATATTATCTCCCCAGTTAATAACATTTTTTTTTTTGCATGCAAACACAACTAATTATCACTCCAATCCATTAACTCATAGACCTGATGAGAGAAGAAGTCCATTTCTTTAATAATAATAATAATAATACATTTTATTTATATAGCACCTTTCCCATGCTCAAGGCACTGACAGAATATAAGAAAGTACAACAGGGTATACAGTATATACAGGTAGCATTGTACAACCCAGATAAATAAATAAAGAAGATTACGACAGTGAATTCTGAGAAAAAAAAGCCTAACAAACATCATAATTGATGGTCTAGCACACACATACAGGTTACATGAGCATCTTGACATAAAGGTAAACTGAGAGAAGGTTAATAAAGTCAAGTAGAGCTAAAAGTCTACCTGAACAGATGAGTTTTGTGTTGTTTTTTAAAAGAATTAATGGAGTCAGCTGACCTGATTAATTTCGGTAGGTCATTCCAGAGTCTGGGCACTATACAGCTGAAGGCCCTGTCACTCATGGAGTGTAGATTAGTGTGGGGCACAACAAGATTCAGAATCAGATGACCTTAGTGCGCGGGCAGGCACATAGTGATGGAGAAGGTCACTGATGTAGTTTGGCGCGAGTTTATTTAAGGCTTTGTAGGTTATTAGTAGGATTTTATACAGTATTCGATTCTGTAAGACACAGGGAGCCAGTGAAGATGGATCAGGATGGGTGTGATGTGCTCGCTGCTGTTGGTTCGAGTAAGGACTCTTGCAGCTGAGTGTTGAATAAGCTGGAGCTGTGATATAAGATTAGAAGGGGCACCTGCCAGTAGGGAATTACAATAATCGATGCAGGATGTGATAAAAGCATGGACAAGTTTCTCAGCATTAGAGAAGGAGCGAACACAGGATATGTTACCGAGGTGAAAGTAAGAAAGTTTCTTAATGTGATTTATGTGGGCGGAATAAGTGAGGGAGGAATCAAAAATGACACCAAGATTCTTTACAGTAGAGGCAGGTCTGATGAGATCACTGCCAAGATGGACTGGGAAAGAGCTCATTTTATTAAGTTGCATTTTAGTCCCAGTTTGCAGGAGTTCAGTTTTGTTGCAATTTAATTTTAAAGAGATCTGCTCCATCCATGTTTTAATTTCACTAAGGCAGGTTGTGAGCTGAGAAAGCTCTGATGAAGTTCCACTTTTAACATTGAAATAAAGTTGAGTATCATCTGCATAAAAATGATAACCCAGTTCATAGCTACGAATAATTTGGCCAAGGGGAAGCATGTAAATACAGAAAAGAAGAGAGCCGAGGACAGAGCCCTGAGGGACTCCTTGTGTGACTGGCGCTGAGCTGGACCTGCTGTTGCCAAGACTAACAAACTCTTGCCTATCAGTCAGATAGGACTTGAACCACCGGAGGGCAGTGCCAGAGATACCCAGCATGTTCTCCATTCTGGACAGTAGGATGTCATGTCTGACAGTGTCAAATGCTGCACTGAGGTCTAACAGAATTAATATGCTGGTTTGTCCAGAGTCTGCTGCCATAAGCAAATCATTGGTTACCTATAGCAGAGCAGTTTCACAGCTGTGCCGCGCCCTGAAAACCAGACTGAAAGGGTGCCATCAAGTTATTACAGGTTAAGTAATTGGTGAGTTGGGAAGCTACAACACGCTCGAGAACTTTTGACAGGAAAGGTAAGTTGGAAATAAGCTGGAAATTGTTAAGATTGTCAGCATCAAGACCAGACTTTTTTAACATTGGGGTTACAGAAGCAATTTTAAAGTGAGCGGCACAGAGCCAGTGTCAAGAGATGAGTTTATTTTTGTTATCTTTATCTTTGAAGGAAAGGTATACCTGGATATTGTCTGCATACACATGAAGGCAGATATTATGTTTTCAAACATATCTCTTAACAGCATCATGTAAATTTAAAACAGTAACAGTCCGAACTCTGAGGCCAGAACTGTCTTCTACAAGGTGTTGGTCAGCCAAACCCCCATCCAATCTGCATCTGCCAGCACACACATGTAAAAATAGAAGTACATACCTGTCATTTTTTTTCCTGACACATTCTCATCCCCACTCTATTACTAGTTGTACCCTACTTTTACTCACAATGAATACTACTCAATAGGCACCAACTGCAAAACCAAACCAATCTAACCCAGGAAACTTACTCCTTAAGAACATAACAAATGTGAGAAACGAGAGGAAATCATTCAGTCCATCAAGCCCATTTGTTTAGCTAATAGCTGAGTTATCCTAATATCTCATCCATATTTTTCTTAAAGGTTGTGAAGGATTCTGCTTCAACTCCATGTCTTGGTAGTTTATTCCAGAGTTCCACAACTCTTTGAATAAAGAAGTGTTTCCTAGCTTCATTTTGAAATTCCGTTTCCCTTCATTTCCACTGATGTCTTTGAGTACGTGATTCACCCTTAAGCTTAAAGAATGTTGCTGGATTTACTTTATTAATGTCTTTGACGATTTTGAAGACCTGGATTAGGGCCCAAGCAGTCTCCTCTGCTCGAGACAAAACAGGTTTAATTCTCTGAGTCTGCCAGAGTATGACATGTTTCTAAGTCCTGGGATGTACTTGGTTGCTCTCCACTTCAAGTGCTGCAATGTCTTTCTTGTACTGTGGTGGCCAGAACTGCGCACAACACTCCAGATGCAGTCTTACAAGTGCATTATATAATTTGAGCATAATGTCCCTTGACTTAAATTTAACAGTTTTTTATGATATAACCTAACATTTTGTTTGTCTTTTTAATTGCTTCTGTACATTACTTAGTCGATACAATGTTGTGTCAACATATATTCCTAAATCCTTTTCAGAGATTGCTTCATGAATGACATGTCTCACATCTTGTATTTATAACTGATTTTCCTTTTGCCTTCATGCAGCATTTTCACTTTTCTACACTAAACTGCATTTTCCAAGTGTTTACCTAGTTCTGAAGCTTGTTCAGGTCTCTTTGAATTAATTTTGCTGACTCCTTAGTGTCTGCCATCCATCCAATTTTAGTGTCATCTGTGATTTGACAAGTTTTCTATCTATATTAGAATCAATTACATTAATATAAATCAAAAAAGGTAATGGTCCAAGGACAGACTCCTGAGGGACTGCAGTGATGACCTCACACCATGTGGGGCATTCTCCTCTTTCCTGTACTGTTTGTCTCCTGTCTGTTACCAACTAGAGACCCAGTTTTATGGGTTACATCTGATACCTACAGCTTTTAGTTTTAGTTGTGATATTTGTTGTGGAATTGTATCAAAGGCTTTTTGAAAGTCTAGGTACATTATATGGTATGCTTTGTTTTTGTTAGCTATTTCGGTTGCTTCTTCTTAAATTCTAATAGGTGAATTGGAAGGATCTTCCTCTTATAAACCCATACTGGTGCTATTTAGTATATTATTTTCATTTAGGTAATTTCCTAATTGGTTTCTTATTATAGTTTCCATAATTTTTCATAGCACAGAAGTACTGTGTCTGGCCTGTAATTACCAGGATCCATTTTGTCTCCCTTCTTGAAGATTGGAGTCAAGAGACCTTGAGAAACCTCTGTCTGAGAAACGCCATATTTCATTTCAGAAGAATTATGGAGTACTGCCTTCCCATTGCTCTACCCAGAGAGACAGATTTGGTAAATTTCAACTTAACCATGCAAGGGCACTGTAATTTTCCAGCCTATATAACAGAATATAGTTGTCAGTGGTGACAAAGTATGTGCTTAAATAACATAATAACTATAGCATTTCCTGCATCAGAATGTCATTTAGAAGCGGAGTTTGTGCAGATTCTGTTCTGTGACTGAAACCTGTCAAGTAAATGAAATTAGCAGAGTGAGACTACAACTGTGAGGCAGGTACTTTCTGAAGTGTTTTAGAAAGAAAAGTTATATCTGAAATGGATCAATAATAATGTAGATGTGATTTTTTTTAATAATACCCAGACAACAGACAGGAACTGTGAAAGTCAAGTGAAGTGAAGACATATTGATAATGTTAGAGGCTGCCATAACAGTCATTGAGCCTTTTACAAGATTTGTTGAGTCTACAGAACAGGTGGAAGGGTTAATTTTAGAAATTAAAACTATGCTTTCCTATTTTACTATTAAGTTTAAATTGCTAAGGAAGTGTTTGCAAGTAGAGATTGGGTTTGACGCATTAATAGTAAGTTTGTGAGACAACTTTGATATTTAAAATCTTATGTATAAATTTTTGTCATTAAAAAAGTTAATAAAACATGTTCTGCTCTTGTTTGTGGGGGTTTTGGCAATTCAGATTTCCCATATGTCAAATTACCAACTAAATAATACAAGTGTAACCAGAGTTGAAAAATAATTAAGCATTAATTGTGATTGATGAGCATGGTTTTTGTTTTAAATACTTATGCTTAACATACATTCAAATGAAAGCAGAAAAAAGAAAGCTGTGATAAACAAAGTGCTGTAAGTTAAAGTTAACGATGGGAACAGGTAGAATAGATCTTATTGAAGAAGTCAGAATGGAGGAGGCTAATCCATATATAGCATTGTCAGGAGAACCTGAAAATAGCTCACTGAATATGCTAATTTGGCAAGAACAGAGCCTAATTCATATATAGTAGTGGTCAGGACCACGACATGTCATGAGCATATATAAGGCCTGCCAGACAGTCTCAAACCCAGAAGCCCCATCGTCACAGCTATGACAATGATGCAGCAACCGGGAAGAATGCCTCCATGCTCCATTGAAAGATGGAAATGCAATCATCAAAGACCCCACTGAAGAAAAGTAAGACAACTGTACCATTGTAATGGCTTCACCTCAGACGTATGCAAATATAAAGTGATCATACTGTATTTTAATGTAAGCTAAATATATGCTTTCTTTTGTACCAAATTTCTCTTGTCTTAATATTTATGCCATGGTTACAAAAGGATTGTGTACAGATATGAGCTGCTGATCTACAAACAACACAGTTCCAGGAATCATGTGCTCCCTGTTGTATTTCTGTTTTCATCAGTTAGTTTGGAAGAATATTCAAAAAAGAGATTTTTTTATACATCTAACACTGTCATGCTTTTCAGGAGACCTCTAACCTTCTCTTTTTTCCAATTTATGCTGTGCTCTTTGGCATTCTTAGTAAATAGAGTAAGTGCTCTCATCAAACCAAGGTGAGTTCCTTTGTGTTATAATCACTTTAGCTTTGCTGAGGCTACTGTATCTAAGTCTTCCTACAGAGGCATTAATATTATGTGTCAGATGGTCTATATTTTCCAAAAGAATTAAGTCTGAGCATTTTGGAGATTATTAAGGTCAAACGCTATTCACAAATTTGTGGCAGTCATGAGGACATTAAGATTCAGACCTTCTAAAGAGAATGATTTGTTTCTTATATTACAGGGATCCTAGGAACACATCCAGCCTTCACCCAACATGCACATACTGATAAGCGGCTCTGTGAATCGATTAAAGATATAATAAAGATAATAAAGTATATTTTCAACAAATAAGGAAGAAAACAAACAATTATTAAACAACACGTACACAAAAGCAAATGATGATGGTGTGTGAACACCCTCCTAAGGAAATGTTCTACCAGGTTCCAGTTGTAGTGTGAAGATATGGCATGATTGGGAGCGACACCAGGTGATAATATATCTATCCAAAGCAAAATCGCTCAGGCACAGAATAGCATATACCTGAAGAAGAGACTGTAATCCATGATGGTTGTAGTTATAATCCAGTAGTGATCATGATCAGACATATCTGCATGGGGAAACGCATATCAAAAAAATTCTTAATAAAAATATTTGTGAATTCCTTGTCATAGGGGAACAAAACAAGTACCTTTACAACATCTCTTAACTATTACTAATATCATAGTATATCCGTGTGAATGCAGTAAATTAGTAATGAAGTCTAACAACACTGTTTCGAGAGGAGAGCTGCTGCGGCAGACATAGAGACAAACCAGACGGGAACTTGTTGCATGAAAATGCATCTCAAACTGAAATGTGTTTTTTTTGCCAGAGTTCGGAATAGGCCACCAAATAGTTTAAGTCTTTTAATGCCTGAATGTCCAGATAGCAAAGAAATGTGAGTCTATTTCAAAGTAGGAACGTCATTCGCAACAAAGATTGACCCACAGAGTATTTCTGGTTGGGGACAGTATTTGGTGTAGGCTTTATTTTTTTCAAGCAGGTTGAGTGGTTTTTCAATATTGCTACACTATGTGCAATACATACAAATAGTTTTTTCCTGGTTAAATGAAACTTCAGATTCAAAATTTTGTCCCCAGTATCAAATAGATAATAGGGTATGTCTGCTTTATCATTTTTCTCCTGAGATGATAAGGAAATACAAAGTTAATTTGACTAAAAATTAAGCCCAAAAAGATCACATTGCCTTTAAGTATTAAGTGGTTTTGAGTTAAGTTCTTATAATCCATATAAAAGGTTACTGGGTGCTCAGCTTCCTTCAACTAATGGCTCTTTTCTTCCAAGGTTAATTTTAGCTAATAGCTCACAATTTATTACATCGTATATTTGTTTCAAAGGGGGATCCTTTTTAGAACAAAACAAAAAAAAAACAGAAGCAGTATAATGGTATCTTGAAATGTTTCCACAAAATAGCCCCAACTCCAATGTTAGATGCATCCACTTCCCCTTGAGACTCTGGGCTTATGCCACAACACCTACATGAATTTTTAAAAACTTTCTGAAGGTCTGTGATCAAATGAAATTATTGAGGTCTTTTTTATGTAAGTGCTATAATAGGCTGTATTAAAAAAATAAATGTTTCAATGAAAGAGCTGGCAAAGTCAATAAAATATTGCACCTATTACTGGAATTTTAGGGGCTTGCTACTCACTTATGCCTTTTACTTTTGTTCTATTCATACTAAGATATCATCAAGAAATGTTGCACACTAATAATACTGGCAACATTTGTGTTTTCTTCAATTCTGAAAAAAAATTCTCAATACAGGACAGTAAAAGGATGGTGATGGTTAAAATCAAAATCATTTGTTTGAGCAGTAGAATAAATATCCATCCATCCATCCATCCTCTTCCGCTTATCCGAGGTCGGGTCGCAGGGGCAGCAGCTTGAGCAGAGATGCCCGGACTTCCCTCTCCCCGGCCACTTCTTCTAGCTCTTCCGGGAGAATCCCGAGGCGTTCCCAGGTCAGCCGGGAGACATAGTCCCTCCAGCGCGTCCTGTGTCTTCCCCGGGGCCTCCTCCCGGTTAGACGTGCCCAGAACACCTCACCAGGGAGGCGTCCAGGAGGCATCCTGATCAGATGCCCAAGCCACCTCATCTGACTCCTGTCGATGCGGAGGAGCAGCGGCTCTACTCGGAGCCCCTCCCGGATGACTGAGCTTCTCACCCTATCTTTAAGGGAGAGCCTAGACACCCTGCGGAGAAAACTCATTTCAGCCGCTTGTATTCGCGATCTCGTTCTTTCGGCCACTACCCATAGTTCATGACCATAGGTGAGGGTAGGAACATAGATCGAGTGGTAAATTGAGAGCTTTGCCTTACGGCTCAGCTCCTTTTTCACCACGACAGACCGATGCAGATCCCGCATCACTGCGGATGCCGCACCGCTCCGCCTGTTGATCTCACGCTCCATTCTTCCCTCACTCGTGAACAAGACCCCGAGATACTTGAACTCCTCCACTTGGGGCAGGATCTCGCTCCCAACCCTGAGAGGGCACTCCACCCTTTTCCGGCTGAGAACCATGGTCTCGGATTTGGAGGTGCTGATTCCCATCCCAGCTGCTTCACACTCAGCTGCGAACCGATCCAGAGAGAGCTGAAGATCACGGCCTGATGAAGCAAACAAGACAACATCATCTGCAAAAAGCAGTTACTCTAATTGTAACTCTAATTATTCATAAAGTCCTGTTTACTTCAAATTTGGGGATGTCTCCCATACTGTAATTGTAGTGATAACTATTGGAGGCCTATAGTCATTTAATTGGGCAAAACCTTATTGACAGGATTAAATGATAATAGGCAACTACTAGAGAGTGGAGGCTTAATACTGAAGATAAATAATTGTATATTCCTGGAGGCAATTGAACAATACGTGCTAATAAAGAGACCATAACAGCAATCCAAAATGCATCTCCAATGAAAGTTCAAGCATATCTGGGTCAACCGTATTAAACATATACTGTATGAAAAGGTCTTGCCAAATGTATCACACTTGTCTCACACATACATTAATTTATTACACACAAAGTGGTAAACCAGCAGAGACTACTTTCTCACACAGTTAAAGAAAAAAATGGGATCGTCAGAAATTTAAGATTATTATCATTCCGAAAGAAAATGTATTCTGTTGTGTGGCAGATCACTTCTTGGAGTGAGTGCTGTTTGTTCACTCTGAAAGCCTGATTGCAATTATACACCAGAAGAGTTTATGCCTTATACTTTTAATGCTAGTAGAATTAATTACAATCAGTAGATGAGGACTAGCAGAGACATTTGGAGTGTAGATTCAACAAGTACATTTAAGGGCAAAGGTTTAAAATTCTGAAAAGGCTCATGCTGTAGCTTTACTGCTGGTTTTTAAAGGGATGAAAAAAGTATGACAGATGGCATCTTCAAGAATGCAGAGTTGGGATTTGGCACTGATTGCATAGGAACATGAAAGTAATCTTAATGCAGCAAAACATCTTTCACCATTTATCTCCGGCAGAAAAACCAATGACTGAAGTGAAAGAGGAAAGAGAAGTACACGTCAGTAAATGTCCAAATAAATGAAATTCTTTCTATAATAAAAGTTGGTCTGAAAAAAACTGGTCAGAACTGTTTGACAGGACTGATTTTGTAGTATGCAGCTCAGGACAAAATGAGCTACGTTTTCATATTTAATGTATATTATGAGGTTTAAGGGAAAATGCTTTCAGCACAGGTCAAGAAGATTCACTCAGTTACAGTATGACAGTATCATCCTTCTATTTTATCTGTGGTGGCCAAATCTGGATCAAGATGTAAATATCACAGAAACTAATATAAGGCCAATCACTTTTATCCATGGCATAAGGAGGTCAGATTGTAAAAAAAACTTACTGATAACATTGTAAAAAGAAAAGTTTTCATTTTTTTTTCATCTGAAAAAGTCACAAAGTAGTTAATAAGTAAACCGTTTTTTGTAAGAAAGAAATAAAATGATATGTATGCTGTGATTTAGACTAAAGGATTTGTAAGATTTTAACTCCAATTGTAATATTAAGAACAAGGTCATGGTAAATATAACAAAAAGGTAAAAACATAGATAGATAGATAGATAGATAGATAGATAGATAGATAGATAGATAGATAGATAGATAGATAGATAGATAGATAGATAGATAGATAGATAGATAGATAGATAGATAGATACTTTATTAATCATAGGTTATAGATATAGGTTATAGACAGGGTAGAGAAGAGCTTTGGATAAGCAGTGTGCAGTAAAAAGTACAGCAGTTAACAACATACAGCAAATGTGTAGTAAGCATCAGATATACTGTAGGTTATATCATCTATCCACCAATTTACTTACAAGTTTGTCATCATGGGGATGCAGTGCATATCCCAGAAATGGTGGGTAGGAGGCAAATAACAATCCTAGATGGGATGCCCATTCATATAGATGCCCAAACTAACTGACTTTGAGCCAATTTAGAGTTGGGTCTGCAATTCAAATCCTGAATTCTAACCCTGTGAGGTAGTATTTCTAACCTCTGTCCCACCCAAAGTTAAATGACAGTGTGGTAAACAGTGGCTTGTATAAAAGTTAACTTACTATACTTTCACTCTCCCCTGGAAACTTAACAGAAAATCAATGGCAAGCATTTAAAACGCACAGCTTCAGCTACATTGTATTTTGCCAAAGAGCATATGGGATGCTCCAAGGCCAAGTGGAAGAAGATTTTACCTCTAATCTGATGGTGTGTTTGGCACAACAGCATAACATATCATGCTCAGAATGTCATCCTTAACATAATGTCAGCCACATGCTCTATTTTTCTTTATTATTGCTTGGCTAACTTGTGAAGAAGATGAAATCAATGCAACAAGGTCCCAATGCAATCTGATTCAGACATGGAACTCACAAAATGAATCTATAAGCAGGAGAACTGTCTAACAAGGCAAACAAAGACAGACAATATAATGTTTTTGAGTGGACCTGACAAATTCCAGACGTTAATGCACACGAGAATACAAAACAAAATGACTGATAAATAAAGTTCCCATCCAATTAAAGAGAACTTGATCGATCTAGGCAAAATTCATTTCAGGAGTGGTGAAGATGGTAAAGACTTTTCCTAAATTATTGGGAACTATACTAAATTATAACTGAAAGGGAACTGAACAAGTCATGTCATGTCATTTCTAACTTGTTTAACCCATACCAGGGTCGCAGGGCGTGCTGGAGCCTATCCCAGCTAGCATAGGGTGCAAGGCAGGAACAAATCCTGGACAGGATGCCAGTCCATTGCAGGGCAAGCACACATAAACACACACACACACACACACACATACGCACACACACGCATACGCACACACACACACACACCAGACACACAATAAGGCCGATTTAGTATAGCCGTTTCACCTAAAAATAAAAAAAACAAATATTGGAAGGAAACCGGAGCACAAGGTGGAAACCCAGGCAGTCATGGGGAGAACATGCAGACTCCATACAAATCCTGGTCTCCTTACTGCAAGGCAGCAGCAATCCCAATGCATCACCATGCCATGATTTTTTTTATTAATTAAACTAGAACAGAAGTAGCAGATTGATAAAGTGGATTGTGTTATCACCTCTAGGTTTTAATTACAAAAATATTCCCATGTCTATGTTCCAGATACTTTGGTTTCTTTCCATATCCCTCAAAAGATTTCCAAGTTAGTTTAATTAACAACTTCACTGCAAAAATGCATACGCAAAAACTAGATAAAAAATTTTAAATGGGAATTGTTATGCTTGTATTTAGCAAAAAAAAAAAAAATCTGACAAAAGGGTAAACAAAATTTACTTGACAAGATTTCTTAAGATAAGATAAATAATTGTAAATATAGATTTTTCGATAAGTTAATAATTCCTACAATAAGGGAAACTAAATGTGATGTCATGATTTAAATAATTTTCGCTTGGCTTAGTTTTAATTTTTTGCAGTGTTTAAAATGGCCTCCATGTAATTATGTACGTGAGTGGGCCCCATGATGGACTTTCCAGAGTTGTTTACTAACTAGCACCCAATGCTTATACCAGTACATGCTCCAGTCCTCTGAGACCCTGAACTGAATTAAGCGGGTTTTAGAATGTATGTATGTTAATCCATGTAATGCTGTTTTCACATTTAACGTTGTGTTGATCAATGATTCGAAAACACAAATTAATACATTTAGATTGAAAACACAGTGAAATGTAATAAAGACCGAGGGGATGAATGATTAATAGATCAACTGTACTTTTAATTTCTTGTGGTTACTGTCTTCATTTTGATTCAGTAGTTTCAGAATGAGAATACATTTACAAAGAAGATAAATAATTACATTTGGTAATAAATGTCATGTCAAAGCACTATGTGCCATGTCAATGCCAAGACATTATAATTCTTTTCTATTAAATATTGTAGAAGTAGACAGACTTACTTGACATTGCCAGCAATAAAATATCACATACAAATGAAAACATCAAAACTCTAACAAATATACTGGATCTGTATGTCCACATTTTTCTTTCTCCTCACAAGAGCAAATCTTGCTAGTTCTCCTGTCCAAATAGTGGTCATGCTGTGTGTGAACAGTGAAGTGTCACACCCATCTTCCTAGCTGTTTGCTAACTGACTTGATGTGTGTCAGCCTTCTAAATAGACCTCTTCATCAGCTTTCTACATGACAGGATAGGATCAGAAGGTAACCTTTAAGTGCTGCCTGTGCTGCCATTATAAGGCTGAAGACTTATTCAGAATCCAGAGGTGTTCAGCTTCCTATATTGTTGGATTGAAAGCCAGAGGTCCACATGACCATCATCATCTAATTCTTCCACGTGAAGCCTTAAAACCATGAGGACTGACTGAGATCATTTATGTTAGGTAGAATGCCTAGAGAGGACTGGGCGGTCTCGTGGCCTTGGAACCTCTGCAGATTTTGTTGTTTTCTCCAGCCCTCTAGAGTTTTTTTTTGTTTGTTTTTTTCTGTACTCCCTGGCCATTGGACCTTACTTTATTCTTTGCTAATAAGCATTGCCTCGTTTTATTTTTATATTTTTTCTTTTCTCATCTGTAGTGCACTTTGAGCTACATCATTTATATGAAAACGTGCTATATAAATAAATGTTGTTGTTGTTCCATTGTTGAAAACTGAATTAGGTTTTCCTAATTTGAAATAAGTTCTGAATTTATTTGACTCATTTACACTTCATATCTGACTTAACATGGGGCGCTATTTTTTTAAGTAAGTAATGTAGGAAAAAAACATTTAACAATTCTATGTGCATCAAGCATGTATGAACACACACTGCGTGTAATTTCGTATTGGGAGAACCATCTTATTTCTGTTGTCTAAACTTTACTCAGCTTTTGATTTAGTAAATTTTGACTTGACTGAATAGAATGTTATCTGTTTCTAATTAAAATCAATAAAATGTAAAAAAAATAAATTTCACTTAGCTTAGACTAGAGATACCTACTCTTACTAAAAAAATAACAAATACTGTATAAAAATAAGCCATTGATCCACAGAAATTTCTGATTGTGTGGCACATCGCTCCCTCATTGTTACAAATGATGGATCAATATGTTTAGCTATCTGTATGAGGTTAGCATTGTCTTTCCATGCCTGTGAAAGCTTTTCTTCAAGGTGTTCTTCCCACACCTCCAAGAATGTCTCTAGTTTGATCTCATTGTGTGTGTGTAAGTGAACCGTGTTTTTACTTTTGCAGCTGCCATTGCCATGTTCCGCTTGGCCTTTTGGTACCTGTGAACTGGCCCTGGAGATATACAATCTAACTAAGCTTGAACAGCGTCCTTCTTCAGTCTGACAGGTGCCTTCATTGTTCATGTCCACCATGACAGGCACTAATGACCTTATGGCCAGAGTTCTGCACAGACAAGAAGCAGAGCTATTCCCCTGACTCAGAGCAGCAAAGAAGTGACCCTCTCATCCACAGGGGTAAACTCCAGGTTACAAGCACTGAGCTGGGGGGCTATAAGTAAGCGCACAATAGCCCAACTCCTCTCACCCTGAGCAACTCCAGAATGCAATAAAGTGCAGCCCCTCTCCAGAGGTTTGGTTCTAGACCCCTTGCTGTGTGTTGAGGTAAGCCCAACTATATCTAGATGGTACCTGTCTGACTCCTGCACTAGCCTGAGTTCCTTCTGCACCAGACAGGTCACATTCCATGTCTCTAAAGTCAATTTCTGTAGCAGGGGATTGTTTCACCAAGGCACTCATCTTCGACTGCTGCCCAAGTCACAAAGCACCAGACCATTATTGCTCCACGTGTAGGTGGTGGGCCCACTGGAGAATGGACAAATGTGGCTCCTTCAGTATATGCTCAGTCGGGTCCCACGGGTAAAGACCCGACCACCAGGTGCTTGCCAGTGAGATCCCAGCCATGGGTATAGCTGCATTTGATAAAGGTTAACATGAACTGCACTTAGTCTGGTCCCTGGTCCCAGTTTGGCTTTGTGAAATTACACCAGGAGCAATTGCCAAGATAGCTCCTAGAATCTTTGGGACACACAATATGGTGGTGATTCATGGAGAGGACATTTTTTAATTAAAATTATTAATGTGTTGAGTGTTGATTGTTATACATTGGACATGTAGTTCATTTGTTTATTGAATGAATATTAATTTACATTTCTTTCAGTGGTGAATGTTTAAAGTACAATATGTTTTTAATACTGTCCTTTGGTGGTTGTATTGTATGGCAAAATAGCATGCTCATAGATCTTCATTTTTTGTATTTTATTATAACACTATTTTGCAGTCCTTTAGTTATCACTGAAACCAGTACCTTAATACATTGTGAAATGCAGTGTCTCTGCCTTCATCTTTCACATGAGATTTACCGGAAGCCACACACCAACAACAACACTCAGATCTTAAATGGCTCCTTCCAGGCTGCTCCAATGATCTTTTCTCTACTTTGCCCATTCCTTGCACATTCCAGCTCCACCTCACATCACTTGCTTTGTGTCAGAGGCAACACCATTTGTATTCACTTTCCCCATCTTTGTGAGCTGATTAAATCCAGGATGCTTCCTGAGACTCAATGGCATCCATGTAAACAAGCCTATGGAGGTGTGGAGCTTGATAGAGTTGTAAATACTACTCTTTAAAAGCTGACCATATATCTGGTGGTCTCTGTCTGTCTCACACTCACTCTTCACAGCTAAATTTATAGTCAGCTTCGTAGGGCAGCTCTGCCCCTTGTGGCAGGTTGCAGTTGCTGTGCTCCACCAGAATTTTAAGGCCAAATCTCCATCGTAAGGTGTCTTTGCTTACAGAGAGACCCCTTCTTAATAGATTTGCACCTACTGTATTTAAACACACTACAATATATGGCAGCCTCTATATTTTCAACTCCTTCTGCCTTAAAATACAAATCATTTGTCAACTCTCGACAGTGGTAATGCAGCCTAACCATTAGCTGCTTGTAAAGAACTACAGAATTCTAAAAAGAAATAAGAGGAGAGCCTCCATGGAGTAGAATTTTGTGTGCTGAAATTAATGAATGTGAAACTCATCTTACATGACAAGATACTGTAAGCTATTTTTAAATCCACAGTCTGAGAAATGGGGAAACCGTTCCAAATTAAGAAAGGATTTCAATCAAATGGAGGAATTATCCTGTAATTAAAAGTTCAGTTGGAAGAAAATCCAGAAGCCACTGTGAGGCCCACAGTGAAGCAGGGCGGCATCTGAAACTATTATGTTGTGGTTGTAAGTTTAAAATTTTAAACACTAGGATCTACTGCCTGTTTACTGTTTGTCAAACACAATTTTCTCTTTCTTATTCAACATACAGTACACCTGCTTGAATTATCAGTCTCATACACTGCTTAGAAACATTTCGAAAGCATTAAAAGAAAATCTGAATTTCCAGGGTGCTTACACTAAACAAACAAACAAGAAAAAGAAATCTGCCATATATATATATATATATATATATATATATATATATATATATATATATATATATATATATATATATATATAGTAAGTACTATACTTAGTTTTGTCATCACAGAAAGCATTCAGTTATAATAAATCATGGCTTTGGAAGTCCTGGATTTGATTTTATTGAATTATTGGATTTTTTTTAGTCTATATTGCCACTGATTAATTAATTTCATTCAAACCCATTTTAGAGTACATTCTGCCATACTATCAATGTCCCAGGTTCAAGGACAGCAGGCCACCTCCCTTAACTGTTCCCAGTTCCAGAAAATATGAAGCTGAACTACAGTATTTACTGTAATTTGGCAATTCCCTTGTAGCCCAGGTGCTCTTTCACTGTCAGGAAATTCTCAAACCATTAATAAATAACATTAGCAAAGGATCCTTGACTTTTCCCATAGTTGCTATGTCCTTTTTGTAGCCTGGAGACCAAAACTGTACACAGTACTCCAGATGAAGCTTTAGAACGCACTGGTTAGACTTCAACTGGGGTACTGTGTGCTGTGTACGGTTTTGGTCTTCAGGCTAGAAAAAGGACATAGCAGGACTAGAAAGAGTTCAGAGAAGATAAACTAGGCTGATTCCGGGACTACAGGGGATGAATTACGAGGTAAGGTTAAAGAGCTTAGACTTTCAGTTTAAACAAAAGGAGATTAAGATGAGACATAACTGAAATTTTAAAATTATGAAGGGAATTAGTACAGTGCTGCGGTGGGCTGGCGCCCTGCCCAGGGTTTGTTTCCTGCCTTGCGCCCTGTATTGGCTGGGATTTGCTCCAGCAGACCTCCGTGACCCTGTAGTTAGGGTATAGCGGGTTGGAAAATGGATGGATGGATTAGTACAGTGGATTGAGACTATTATTTTAAAGTGAGTTCAACAAGAACAAGGGGATACAGTTGGAAACAAGTTAAGGTTTTTCTTCACTCGGCAAACCATAGACGTGTGGAATAAGCTACTAAGTAATGTGGTAGACAGTAGGAGTTGAGGGACTTTCAAAACTAGAGTTGATGTTATTTTAGAACAATTAAGTGGATAAGACTGGTGAGCTTTGTTTAGCTGAATGGTCTATTCTCATCTAGATTGTTGTAACATTCTAATGCTAACCTCAAGCCTGATCAGCTTAGCCTATCAAGAAGGTTTATGCATACACAGAGTCAGTTTGGAGTTGTGATTTAACTTAACAAGTCCGTCTTTTGAATATGGGAGGATAACCTAACTACTCAGAGGAAAACCCACACAGAGACAAGGAGAATGTGCAGATAGCACACAGTCAACAGCCAGAAGCAGCAAATGATCAAACACAGGGTCCTGGACCTGTAAGACAGTAGCACTAGCTATTGCACTGCCTGTTATTAAAACATATAGTAATTGTGAATTGAAACATGCCTCAAGTGAATGGTGGGATCAGGGATATGTGAGCAGCATAAAGCTCAAAACTTACTGAATACTTGCATGGTTCTCATGCTGTCACAATGAAAAGAGTGATGAACACAGGGGAGACACGTAGTCAAACCCACTATACCAGAAGGCTGAATAAGCATGGGTGACCTGGGAGCACAGGGTGACTGTGCTGTGCTCCTGTGGAGATCAGGATGAATGATGGATAGAGACCACCCATACAAAATCCCACCATGATGGTGCAGATGAGGTAGACAGAGAGCCCACAGCCATTCCAGAGATGTGAAACAACAAAATGCAGCAACACTCATTGAGTCTTTTTGTCACATAATGTACTTTGTCATCGAGTAGGGGAATTACACAGTCCAGAGACACGAAAATTTGTGATGCCAGCTGGGTTGTGCCTTTTAATTCCACAAAATGAAAACAAAAAGCATATGATGGTACAATCTCATCAATAAGGTTCGAGAAAAAAAAATAGCAAAGGATGGCTGTTCTTCTGTGGGTCTTCTAAGTCAAGATGCTGTCAGCGCAGTCCAATGGCAGACTACCTCTTCCAGGGAAACAGGATTTTATAGTACACTGATCAGAAGGGGTGGGGTCAGTTGCTTTCACGAGGGAAGGGGAGATAACACAGCAACTCACCCTCTCACCCCAGGGTGGTATGGCATACCTCTGATGAGACTGAAAAGTGCTTCTCCAATGCGCATACATGACAACTCGCACTGAAAAGTTTATCTTTGGGGCTTTACATCAAATCACTAGCTCCTTTGTTCATTGATCTCTAATTCCAGACCCAGTTAAACTAACATGTACATCTTTTGAAACACACATGGAGAAAAATCTGAGCAGATCAACTAGAATATGCAAACTCTGTGCAAACAGTGCCCTGCCTGAATTCAATGTCTGGAGCTGTGAGACAGCATGTGCAGGCCATGCCACCATGATTCCCGTCCTAAGCAATTGAAATATTCTATTAAGAAAACAGCATTTTTGTACCAGCACTACTCAGACAAAATCAGATACCATCTAATAGTTATAGATGTTTTCATTTGAAGAAAGAAGCATTTCTGGTCTTGTTTTATGTGTACTCATATTTCAATTACTAATAATATAATCCCTTAACAGGATCGTTTATAATCATTAGTTTCTAGCAACTGTCTGATCCAAAGTCTCCCAGAAGTGAACTAATACCATACTAATGAGTCTTTGTGGATGAAGTAATTGTTTTAAATGACTCTGCAGTGCTTTTTCTGTAGTAGGCTATGGCCTACTGCGCTACCAATGGGCAAATGAGGACAACTGAGACCTTAGAGGCTTCAAAGAATGTTTCGCTGCCGTAGTATTCTCAACTTTTTGTGACTAAATATTTCAGAATTGATCAATCCATGAGTACTTTTTGTGTGATATTTTCAATGATTCACACAGTGGAAAAGAATGTGCATTAAAGTTCATATTTGAATGAGATATGATAAAATTACTCAGTCTACACACATGTACACTGATGAACCAGACAAGGATGCTACATTTAGTTTAAGTAACATTTTCAAACAGTTTACTGTTAATTAATTATTCAGAACTGTGAAAAAAATTCTGGTATCTCTCTATATACAGTATATAAAACCCAACGTTTGTCTGTCTGTCTATCTTTCTATCCACTTTTCATGTGACAACTACTTAATGGATTTAGATTGTTTTTTTCTTTTTATAATTTGCTTGACCATTATGGTTGATTTTGCGACTTCTGTCATCGCGGTAAGTATCATAGTTCGCTTGCAGGAGTGATTTATTCGCACTAATCCTAGGCAGAGGCTGTGGGCCGAGAGGAGGGGGAAGCGTGACATCAGGAGTAGGGAGCAGGGTAGGGCGTTCCTCACTCACGCACCAGCCTCCGTTCGAGTCAGTGTACCTTTCGCCATGTGCTGAAGCGTACCTTGCCTCCGCTTGGCTAGCGATACCTGTTTGTTTATTGATTTTTAAAGTTTGTCCTGTTTCACTATTATGTGGGGGGAGCCGTGGAGGACAGCTAGTTAAAAATAAATCAATGAATATCTCAGTCATGAGAGCACAACTGCTTATCTTACTCAATAATCTAAGAACCTTTTGCATCACCTTTTTCATCATTGAAACACCAGAGGCCTCATGTGAAAAATTTGCTTATTCTTGGAAACATATGCAAGTCTTTTCTTACTCATTAGTTCATATTGTAACAGGCGGCCGGATCCCATGCCCGGTCGGGACACCCCTGCTGCATATGTTCTGGGGGAGCAGCCATGGGCTCCTCAGTACCTCCCCTGGGACTCTTGGTGGCAGCCTCCCTGGGTGACGTTGGTGCCTCAGTTTTCCGCAGGGCTCCATGGGAGATGTAGTTCTCCACAGCCCTGTGGGGATCTGGGGTGGCTGCCAGGGGGTGCTGCATGGATCCCGGAGCCTTTGTGGACACCTCTACAGCCCCGCCTGGAAGTGCAATTAGCAACAGGTGATCAAGCACCTGGAACACTTCCGGGTGGGCTATAAAAAGGGCCAGCATCCACCACTCAGGAGCCAGAATCGGGAGGAAGAGGACGAGGTTGCCTGGGAGGAGTGGTGGTGCCAGTGGAAGGACTGGTTTTGTTTGTGCTTTATTAGTGCTTTAGGGACTGTGTTGTGGCTGGAGGGATTACGGGGAAGACGTGCCCTCCAGCTAAAAAAAAGTAAAGTGCGTGTGCTTTTTTACACATGCCTCTGCGTCAGTCTGTGCCGGGTCAGGCGCTATATAGTGCCTTATCACAATATTTATAAAACACAAACTTGATGTGAAAATTGCTTTAATATTACATCAAGCTTCAACTATCCATAGGTCCTATGCAGACTTTTTTGGTATTGGCATTTTAGCAACACCAGGCAGCAGAATAATGAAGTGAATAGAAAAGAAAGGTTTTGTATATATCTATAACTAGAAATGATTTTACAAGGTACATGAGTAGAAAATTGCAAAACGAATAGTTTTGACCTCTGTGTGAGTACAGTATGTACTTTTAAACATGAAGGTTAATTTGAATCAAAGATAAGAAAACACAGATTTCGTCACTTCTATGGCACTTGAACTAGTTATGTCACAATTAACTGACATGTTCTCTCATCTTCAACTTTGGTAATAATGCCTTATGAATACACAATTTGAATTGCCTTAGCGTGTAGCCTGTCTAATTTCTCTATTTAAAGGGTGTGTTCCGTCTTGTAGGACATAACTGGCAATGGCAGCATTACTAAGAAGTCAACCACCACACACACAGCAATAAATACCCTGAAGTCTGGTTCTGTGAGGTCCATGGTGCAGTGCAGTTTTTAAATAAATAACCGCGTCCTGGGAAGTGCCAGCTCCCATTGAGTGTGAACAAGCACGTTTCACTCCGGGGCTGATTGGGGTGCTTGGCTAATCACGAATACACAAGCAAAGGCAAGAGGATCAGTCAGGTGCTTCATACACACTTCGGAGGTGGCAGCGTATCACACCTGCACCAATCAGGCTAGATAAAAAGAGCCTGCATGTGACAAGGATGGATGAAAACAGAGAAAGACATCAGAAGATCAAGGAAAATGAAGGGAGGATAAAAAAAGGATGGAGAGAGAAGGGCAGGAACTGATAGAGTCGGTGCAAGATAGAGGGGAAGCAGGCAGATGGGAAAGTGTTCCCTGGGGAAGTAATGTGTGGCCAGCAGTCAAGAGGGAGCTGGGGGTCGCTCCTGTTGTGCACCCTACAGAGCATGAGTGACCATGTGTTCCCAGACTCACGCAGATGTTGAGGGTCTGGCCGCAGAAGTAGGAGCAGGCTTGGAGTGGCACCCTGCGGAACGTCAACGAATTGGCGGTGGAGAAACGGGCCAGGATTAAGGGTTGTCTGCACCTGTTGGTTGACATCTCCTCATGCTGAGGGTAAGCCACGGAGAAGTCAGATTCTAGAGAGGAGACACTGTAGCTTGGTTTGTGTTTTAAGGATATGGTTTTACTACCCAGGATTTATAACCTCATTTTAAAGGATTATTCATTGATTTGTTTTTAACTTCTAATTTTATGGGATTATTTATTTATTTAAAGAAGAATTTGTTCCACTGCACTTCTTTTGAACACTTTTTTATTGGATTGTAATAAAAGCACTTGACACTTTTTGCACTAACACCTTGCTGAATGTGTGTATCCTCATTTGCCTGGCTCATCTCAATCTATGACTATTGACGGTTTCAGGTTGAAGAGGCTCCAGTAGGAGCTAAGGAAGCATGGAGTAAACCCAGACCATCACAGCTTCCAATACTACTGTCTGATAAAATAAAGGGATTGTGGGTTCAGCCAGGCCACCTCACAATAACGTTAGTCAGACACATTCCAGCATCATATATTAGATTGTATATTAATTGAATGAAAGTGTTTTCTGCTTACAAAAGAAAATTCATTCTGTTATAGTGCCTTTATCACAACATGTGTGCAGTCAATTGCATCGATTACATTAGGAAAATCAGCAATCGCTGCAGATTGTCTTTTGATCTTGGCCTGCTCACCCTGACCAGTAAGGAAATTGGATTTATCTGGGTAGCATCTTAATTATACCCAGAGCTTGAAGTGGGCTGGAATGCCCACTTTGCTGTACTGGCACTTTTCCTCTTTTATGCCAGATAGTGGACACGTACCAATGTGCACTAGCACACTGTGCTCTGACATTACATAAATTTTACAGTAGCATGATTGAATCCTCCAAGCGTAACAGAGTCTGAAATCTTGTGATTTCTGTGTGGTGGTGTGTGTAATGTAGGCTCCACTTCAGCACACGACTCCAAGAGGGTAGCTCTAAGAAGTCTAAATCTGTTTATAAGAAAGTCATCTTCATGAGCCAAAAAACATTGCACATAATGCCACACTACTATACAGCCCTACAAAAGTAGGCCTCATTGTGATGGCTTGTGAACAACATAGCACAGAAACATGGGCTGCCTCTGCCACAAGAGACGAGTCAAGACGAGCACAAGAATGACCGAGACCCTGTCCTTCTGGACATCAACACAATTACAAATCATTGATGTTTGGAAGTTTTACATCATGTACTTCCTCGCAGAATAGCTGTTTATTATTCAAAGGATTGTTAAAATAACTTTATGAATTTCATGTAAATAGTTATAAAGAAGCGGAAATAGAATTGCAGGAAGTCAGTGATTAGACAGCAATCTTCACTATAGTCAGTATTTCTTAGTCCCATCGAAGCAACGCCTGTAAGTATTATTTTAAGTCAATTCGATAAACATACTGCAAAGTTACATTGTTTATTGCACATCAGTAATTATTTGTAATTTGCTTCTTTTCAGTTTAACTTCATAAAATTGAAATAAAATTGGAGCCAGGCACTATCTCCAGACTCTGTGAATCATTTGTCAAGTAGAGTTTGGTTGCTGTTTAGTTTCTGGTTCAAACACCAAAGACGAGAACAGTACACACTGAATATAAAGAGTCTTGTATGTAGTGCAACTCAGACATTTACTTGGCAAAATGATTTTATTTATTCAGTTTCTTTTTTTACTCTCTCCACTCAGATGCTGTTGCTTGCTTGAACTCTAGGCTTTTTATATTTATTTCTGAATCCCGCAAACAGACCAGCAAAAAGAATATTTTTGTAGGCTCCATTTCAGGCAGTAATACCTCGAGTTCACATTCACTGAAGTTTTGCTTTCTGTATTCTCACGTCATTTGTAGTAGAACCAGGACCAAACTGATATGGTAATTTGATCATGAATATTCAGACAGTCATTTTTTCAGCCATACATGGTTACTGGAGGGAGGTGATGGGGAGTTGCTAAAAGCGCATGCACAAGCACAAACTTGATATGGAATTTATAAAGGAACTTGGCGAGGCTTATGTCAGGTCAGGACAGCTCGGGATCCTGGTTGGCAACCCCCCAGACAGCCACGTGGCCCTGTCCAACCCTCCATGACCATCTGTCTGCTGCAGCCAGGTGTTACGTGGGTGTCCCCTTGGCCTGGTCCAACCACTCGGGTCCTCAACAATGAGGGAATCTACTGACTTCATAGGAAGAGTCACCAGAGACATGAATGTCACTGCAGAGGTAAGTAAACCTCTCGACAAGGTCGACACTCTCTCCACAGACAGACACACTGCTGATGGTTGTGTCCAAGAGGTCATTAAAGGCCTATGTCTTGGTTTTTATCCAGGATACTCGCAAGCCCAGACACTTAGACTCCTCACCCAGTCTCTCAAGAGCCCTGATCAGAGCCTCCATTGACTCCGTGAAGATCGCAGCATCTTCAGCAAAGTCAAGATCAGTGAATCTTTTTTCACCAACAGATGCCCCACATCCACTGGACCCCATGACCCTGCCACACACCCAGTCCATACAAGCATTGAACCAAGTAGGAGGAAGAGCACACCACTGACAAAACCCAAAATCAGCTCAGAAAAACGCGCCAATAAGAGGTTAACCCACCTACAGAGATCTGCCGAGTCCCAGGTCTGCACACCTCAGAGGGTGGCGCCACTGAAACACGGAGTTTATGAAGCTCCTCTGACAGCAGAGGAAGATCATCATGTCTGAGAGACAAGACGTTCCACGTGCCTACCTGGATAGGCCACCTCAAATTAGGACCTGACCCCATTGGCTTTCTGAATGGTTTTGACTCTTCTGGGGATGGGGCTCCAAAAGGCTTTCCCCCATCCCCTTCCCCTTCCTATGGGCAGCTGCAGCAGAGATACTTCTCTGGATAGCAGAAAGGAGTCCTGTCTGTCATTTCAAAGCTGCGTGAAGTTTTTTTTGCGGTGGCTGGAGTGCCAATCCTGCCACCAACCCCCATAATTTCCCTGTAAGCTAGAGGGCCGCTTGCAGAGCTGGATGCAGTTTAACGTCATACACAGGACAAACGAAGATTTATAAATCTGATTTTTTTCTTCTATGTGAAAGCAATAATTTAGTATGGAATCTAAGCAAGACTTTATATGTGAGGCCCCAGATCTACAGTAGATTAATCCCAGTCATGGCCAGTGTCTTCCCACCATCCCAAAGAAATATGTGTTACACTTAGTAGTGACTTTATATTGATTGGCCTGGCATGTCTGAATGTCCTCTGAGAAGGACATACCGCGATGACAAAATGAGATCTAACAATGAATGGATATAAAATCATTAAGAAAATGCTTCTAGTAGTAGGGCTATGGTCTGAAATTTTAAATTTGGCAGCACATGCCTGTTTGCATGCACTAATGATATACATTTAATATACAGTAGCCCTTCATGCAGGTTTTACACTTTAATTGTTGTAATTGATTTAACAGAAATATTTTCAACTGTCACTGTTCCAGATCTAAAATTCGAGGATTGTCCCAGTGTGAAAAGATGTGTGTATTGTCCATGAATGCTTTTGAGTACAGGCAAGCAGAGTGACCTTGCAAATACCTTGTTTGGGAGATGATACTGTATACAAAGAAGCAAAAATCAAAACTCACATCATCCATTTTTTAGCACCTACTCAAAAAAGCATCATCACTACATTAATTTTCTAATTTAGTTTTTCAATCACAGGGCTATTGTGAAGCCATAGTTCATCCCATCAGATTCAGGGTTGCAAGTTAGATGGGACACTAATCTGTTACAGCAAAGATAACAGACTTTTATGCAGTTCTTGAAGGTTTGTTTTCCTGGTACTCCAGTTTCCTTTCCTGTGTATGGTTACTTGGAAACTAAACATGCATTTAACATGGGGGCGTGTGAGAGTGTGTATGTGGGAAGGATGCCCTGTTGTTGATTTTTTTTCTGGGCTGGTTCCTGACTTCAGTGAAAAAAGTGGATTTTGAAAATCAATGGAATTATAAGTATTTTAATGATCCTTTTTATTTTTGCTTTTTGAAATTTATTTGATTGTCTTAATATTAAACATCAATGTATAATGACAGGAATTACATACAGCAAATCCAGTAAAGTTCACCCTGCTTTTTGAAACACATGGCAGCAGAATGCACAAAACATAGTTTGCCGAGAGGCACAAACCTTTTGTACAAAGAACAAATCACACCAAGGTCAGTTTTTTGGTACTGAAAGAAATGATGTAGTCACTCATGTACTTGGACAAGAAATAATTTGACTGTGCCACGAACGATGGCAGCGTGCCGGATGATCCTTTTGTGCAGATGTCTGGTGTGCTGTTGTTAGTTTAATAAATTAATCTGCTTCTGAAAACCTCTTTTAAAGAACAATGTGAATGTTCTACACCTTTTCTGGAAACTTTCATGATCCAGGCTTAAACCGACTCAACGTAAACAGTCATCCGTTGAAGAAGCAACCATTCGAAAAGCTCAGAGCAGATACTCTGCAGCAATTCTGCGTAATCATTTGCAGCAATTGGATAGTCTTTACATGTTTCCTTTGTTATCTATAGCTTTTTTGAGAAAGATGCCGATCAATAAAATGGCATGCCATATTCTTGCTCTGATTGTGAGGTGTCTCAGGAATTCTGAATTTTGGGCAACTTTTTTTTTTAATTCCATGTGTGAGAACTGGTCTGAACACCATCAGACAGACACCAGCACAAGTACAAAACACATGTTTATTTACAAGTAACACCGCGCAGCACACAGTGCTTCCAGTACCAAACAACCCCTCCCGACTCCTGCTCCTTGACTGTAGGAAGGCGGCCCCTTTTATATTCACCCGGATATGCTCCAGCTGCTTGCTGTTGACCTTCTGGTGGCACTTCCTGGTGTGGCGGAAGTGCCGCAAGAGCACTCAGAAGCACTCCGGGCGTCCCTGGAAGGTTCTTCCTCCACCTGCCCAGGTGTGGTGGAAGTGCAGATTTCTTGGGCTCCACAATACTCGGGGCATCCCCTGGCGGTGGCCATGGGCCCCAATGAGTTTGAGCCTCCTGGCTCCGTCCCCATGGTCTCCTCATTATCCAGGGTGGTTGCCCCCTCGAAAAATAAAAACTGCCTCCCGGTCCTTCCAGGCGTCCTGGCTGGGTCTGCCCCCCAGCCTCCTGCCACACTTGACATGCAATGTATGGAAGAAGATAATTCCCACTCAGAAGACTTTGCAGATAATTAACTCTCTTGATTGGACCTCCTGGACTAATTGGCCATGTACAGCACATATTGTAGGACACATTGGGGACCACTGGAAGGGGACTAGCACCATTTGGGTTAGTGGTGTCAAGATGGATTGTGTTGTCAGAGTTATTGTAAGGAAGGAGGATAGCAGAGAATTTGCTAAGTTGTTAGAGAAATGTAGAGCAGAAAGTAGTGGAGTGAGAGAAGGAAAGAGGACATGGCAGTGAAGAGTCTGTTGTTACAAGGGAAAAGATGTCAAGAGGTTGACACACTCGAGGTCAGAACTCTACACCTGATTAAAGATCCACTATACCACTTCCATCATCCATAGAAGAGAGAACTAATGTTAAATATCCATCTGCCATTTGGAAAATCTAAATTTTTCACTTTGTTTGGTGTCATCACTCAGCCTAAGGTCATTCGATTATACCTAGGCTTGAAGCTTCACGCCATCACCTTCATTGTTTCAAATCACTATTCTGTTGAATTGTTTCCCACATATACTGATGCATGGTTTGGATCAAGACAATGACTGTATAGATTTTCTGTTGGTGTGTTACACACAAAATGGAAACAAATGATCCAAACAACTTGACAGTGGCCAGAGGACTGTAGTTACGCTGATTTTGAAATGTTACTTCTAATATGCATTGCTAGTCTGTCTAAAAACTCTTTGACATTGAGGTGGTAGTACAGTGACAGGGATTGGTTATGAACTCAGCTTGCTGTTCATGCTTAGGCACAAACAGTAGAATACATGACAGACAAGCATATAAATCTTGGTCGAAAGAAACTGGTGCCTGTCCAACATGCAGCTACCATGTGTATAGTAACAGCTTTTTAGTTAACAAGTTTTCTCTATAAATATTTTTAGTTTATCAGCACACCATAAATTTACATTACTCAACTAAGATAGAATGTATAGAACTAAACAAAAAGGTAATGGCCTTCTTCAGAGAAAGACTTGAGTCTTTCTATTTCCTTCCTCTTTCCTTTTGTATTCAGCAGCAAAATAGTTCCCACTTTATTTCTCGGGAGAATTTTCAAAAGAAGAGTTTAAAATGAGGCAGGATGCACTTAACAAAACAGCGAATATACACTAACACACATCACACAGCTGTCCCCTCCAAGGATTCAGCAACTCACTGCATCCCCCCACAACAACAAATAAATGAAAAAATGAGCTTGTAGATTACATCATGTCCTAAACACTAAGCTAATCGATTGAAGACGTCTGTTCAGGTGTCAAGATAAGCAATCGATAAGACTAGTCCCACAGTGATTTAGACATTTCTGTAACTAGAGTAACTTGCACAGGGACAACAGTGGTGCAAGGCACCCTTGTGATTTGAAGTGCAAGTTGTCACACAAACAGCAATCCGGAATAAATTATAGATTATTCATTCATTCTCAAATACACTAAACCCAGTACTTGGTCACAGGAATGTAGATCCTGTCCCAGCAACACTGGGTACAAGGCAAGAAAAGGCCCTAGACAAAGTACACTTGTACTAACACAGGGTAGTTTGGAGTGGCCAATTAACATAACGTGTACATCTTTGAAGATATTAGAAAACCCACAGAGATAAGGTGAGAACATTCAGGATGCACCTGTACAACTGCGGGGTGTGGGATGCAAACTCAAGATGCGGGACCCATGAAGTAGCAAAGCTAAACACTTCTCTGCCATTATGCTCATTTATGATCATTAAACCTTTTTACTTTCTCGTATAAGAAGTATATGGAAAGTATTGTAATCGACCAAAGATTTGATATCGAGATCTTGATGAATTTTAGACCTCCATGACTTTCTCGTATATGAAGTGAATCTCAATGTTTTACGCCTCCCTGAGTCAGAAAATACCATTTTTGGAATTATGTCTGTGTGTGTGTGTAAGTAAACACGATAACCTGAGTACGCTTTCACTTAGGTCAACCAAATTTTGCATACAAGTATTAGGTACAAAATGTAGATTTTTATCAACTTTTGGGATCTTTCTGCTAACCAGAAGTGGTACTTTTTTATTCATGCAGCTGCAGAGTCCGATTTATTCACCTTTACTTTTATAATAATTGTTCAATATATTATTAATTTGATTTGATTTGTTGTTGATGGTTCTTTAATGAATATACTATACGTAAAACTATAATCATTATCTTGTGATTTACTCCTCAAATATCCATCAATTATAAGAGAAGGTCTAGGGGAGACCACTCCCGATTTTTTATAAGAATAATATGATTAGTGAAACTAACATTATTTATCTGTTAGTTTGGTTGTTATTTTTTTTTTCCATAATACTTTAAAGCATTGACCACATTTTAAGCAGAAAAACTGAAATCAATTTAATGTTGAAGTGTTCACTAATGGGCATGCATGCAATATTTTATATTGTAATGTTCTTTCTGCTGCACAAGACTCTTCTGTTTTAAACTGTGTTAAACTATTTGACTATGCTACACTTCTTTATCTTGGTGAAATGAACTGAGATGAATTTTAAAAAGGTGCAATTTAAATAAAATGTCTTATTACAGCTGTCTTGTGACTGCAATTTACACATCCCTTTACTTGCTTGATGTTGTAAAAAAGTAATGGATTTCAAAATAGCAAAGCCAAGCACTCCAGCTACTTTTGGATCATACACTTTTTTATATTAAATTGATATAAATATGACATACTGTCAGAAAGGTAATTTCATTTCCTGTAACATCTTTTGCCATAATCTGTGTTTTCTTACAGTATGTTTGATATAAATAACCTTGGCTTCATGTTTAAAACTACATACTGTACTCGTGTACAGGTCAAAACATTTTATAATTTAATATTACGTTTTTTTTGGTAATATTCTACTTATGTATTTTATTAAAGCATTTATAGTTATGAATATATACAAACCCCTTTCTTTACAGTTCACTTGATACTGATGATTAGGTTTATATGCTAAATCTTAGTACAAATTGACTTCTTCTCAGCTAGGATCTGTCATGTCATCAAATATACATTATATGCTTAGTTAAAAATTAATATTAAATTGGAAAAATGTTTACAAAGGATTATTTTATTTGCCAGTCTTTTCCTTTTCTAAATGAGACTAAAGAAGGTTGCTCTGCAAGAGTATCCCTGCCAAACCTTTTTCCTGTCTTACATCCGCTGCTACAGGATTAGGCTTCTGGTCCCTGCGACCCTGTACTGGAACCAGCGAGTTTACAATGTGGAAGGATGGATTAATGCTCTCCTCACTCTCCAAGACATCATTCTTTTATAAAAAAGAAATATATAAATTACAAAATGGAAATGGTATTTCAGCTAATTCAGGGGTGTCCGACTCCAGTCCTGGAGGGCTGCAGGTTTTCATTCTAACCATCTTATTAATTAGTGAGCCGTTGTTGCTTTTAATTAACTTCTTTTGCCTTAATTATAATTGACTTGACCCAGATCCCTGAATTGTTCTTTCTTGTTTTTCCATAATTAGCACCCAAACAATAATAAGACACAAAATGAGCCGACACATGACCAGCTAACCTGCGTCCATCACATAATATCTGAAAATAAAGAAAGGTGAAAGTCTCAGTAAGGTTGATCTGCTCAGGTCACCAAAAAATTTTGACAGTGTTCTTAAAAAAAACAGAAAATGGAATTAAATAACAGCAAGGATTGGCTTCTCATTAAGTAATTGGTTCAAGTTTGAAGCTTTGATTTAGCTGGTCATCTGTTGGTTCGCTTCACATCTAAGTTTTGTTTTGCTGCTGTTTAATAAAGAAAAGAATCAATTAAGTAGTGTGGTGAAGTGGTTAATGCTTTGGACTCCAAACCCTGAGGTTGTGGGTTCAAATCCTGCTACTGGCACTGTGTGACCGTGAGCAAGTCACTTGACCTGCCTGTGTTCCAATTGACAAACCAAAAGAAATATAACCAATTGTATTATGAATTGTTTTGTCTTGGCAGAGTAATATATATATTGCTATACTTTCCCCTATTGTATTATTAATATGTAGACTTAGAATGCCTAATCTCACAGACTTACCACTGTTTATAAGGTATTATTGTATATAACTTATCCCCACCTTCCCTTCTATATCTATAACCTCAGGCAATTAGATGTAGTAAAAAGACAAGCAGAAGTTAAGTTACAGTTTAAACAATGTATTAGTATTATTGATAATATTCATGAATAATAACAAAATGCTAAATACATTTGAATATTGGCAACCATACAACCTGATTAAATGGTGATATGTAGTTCAGGCGGCACACAGACTTGTGGTTACTTAAATGTCTCTAGTTAAGGCATCATTGGTGCTCAGCTTTCAGCCACATGTCTGTTCAAAATGGCTGCTGAGCTGTGCTCTTCACTGTGTGGTCTTCATCATCAGGTTAGCAAGAGAGATGCTTCTTTTAGATGTTGGTTAGTAAGAGAGAGAGTGTGAGGTTAAACACATACATTTATAGATGTTCTGTCCAACCCCTCGAGCCAATAGGACATCATGGTACTTAATGGCCTCTGAGACAAGCCAATTCCAAACAGCCATACCTCAGACCAATGGGGGAATAGAACATCTTAACACCTGCCCCCAAACCATATGTTAAAGTACACCTTAGCCCATTTGCGGGGGTAGAAATGACTTTAGCAAGGAAACACTTGCCAAACTGGTTTAAAACACATATCCCCCAAATCCTGTCGTAAAATTCAAACAGACCTATCCCTAGAGGGGCTGGGGGGGGGGGGGGGGGGGGGGGGGGGACACTAAATTACATTGCTTTGTCTAAATTACAAATAAAGATATACAGTACAAAATATTCATCAAGTTATATGTAAAATCTCACATCACAACATGAATGTTGTACGTCGCTTTGGATAAAGGAGTCAGCCAAATAAGTAAATGTAAAGCAAGGATGTGATATTAGAATGAAGGGAAAATAAACTAACTAGCAGTGAAAACAGGCCATTGATTATGAAAAGGGTTACAATGAAAACCTGCAGCCACTGCAGCCCTCCAGGATCAGAGTTGGACACCCCTCAGCTAAGTGATTCCTGTTCACAAGACGGAACAGCTTTAGTAATAAAGTGTGTCACAAAAGTTGGTGCTGCTGCCTCAAAGTTCCAGGACTGGATTTGAATCGAGACCCTAGGGTATCTGGGACCATCCTGATTAACTCAAAACTGCAAAGAGTCCTTGAAAAAAAATGTTATGGAGTCATACATCATTCAGTGCTCATTTGCAAGAAAATGTTGTAGTTGCCAGCATACTTCTCTTCAGAGTCAAGTAAGGAACATATCTGTTTGTAAGCTGGATGTTTAAAAAGCAGCAGCAGCAGGTCTGGCAATGGGAAGAGGAGTGAATGCTTTGAAAATACACAAGAAAAATGCTGAAGAGTTTCACAGGAAATTAATAAATAGGAGCTCCTCACAGGTATTAGGTCTTGCTTCTGCCTCATTGATACTGAAGAGTACAATATTGAATATAACAGATGGTGAAGGCAATTGCTGATGCTACCAATATTGCTCACAATAATGGGGAACAGCATAAGGCCATCCATGTCTTGTTCTCAGTTTTCTTTCATTGTTTTGGAGGCGTTTCCTGTGATCTAAAAGAATGGGAAAGTGAAGTAATCAGTGTTGTTAGGTTCATAGAGTACAATGTGGACGTTTATTACTATTCAGCATACAAGCCCATTATTGGGGCTTCTTCTCGATGCATTATTAACTAACTAGAGGTGCAATGCTGCCATGTGGAAGGGCTGTAGCTAAATTGTTAACAGCACACAATTGTCTTAATCCGCATGACTAAGGAAAACAGTATTATGAAGGATCTTAGCCATTCTGCATCATCAATTTTCTTACTCCACTGGCACTTGCACCAGTTGATTCAGAGATAGTTTCTTTTCACAGATTGTAATGTTAGTGAACTGTCAATCATAATTGAAATTTGTGACATAGAAATGACTTTATGTATATGAGGTGAGACACAAAAATAACGGGACTGGGCTTGGGGTCTGGAGGTCGGCTGGACATGAATCATAGAACTATATCTGCTCCTACACATCCTCTCAAACTGCCAACCGGCTAGGTATATCCTGTGAAGAGCCCAGTTAGTATTTGTACAACAATCACTACACAAGTTCCCGCGATAATGTCGGGTGAAAAAATCGAACAGCAAATCAACATCAAATTTCTCACGAATTTTCTCTTTTTCCATAAAGCAGTTTTTGACTGACAAAAACATTCCTGTCCTCGATCATCTTCCCTATTCACCTGATTTAGCTCCCTGTGATTTTTACTTGATCCCGAAAAAATCAAAAGTGACCTGCAGGGAAAACATTTTTCTTCAATGGATAAAGTGAAGACAAAAACTGCAAGCCTGTTGAAGGGCCTCAAGCAAGAAGACTTCCAGCACTGTTTCAATCAATGGAAGATACGTATGGAGCAGTGTAGAGATTGGGAGGGGGAATATATAGAAGGTGATAATGTTTAGAATGCTGTAATTCATCAATAATTTTTTTTTTTTTACCAATCCTGTTATTTTTGTGTCTCACCTCGTACATAAGCAAGTAGCTGCAAGTTAATAATTGTAAATATTACATATTATGTGCATATGTGTGTTTGTCTTGATTTTTACTATATTGTTGTCATCATTCTGAGGAGACATTCAAGTAGAATTTTGTGACCTGTGTACACAAGACAATAACTTAGAACTTGTTCATGGGGATGAACTACATGTGCCAGGTAACAGCTCACAGGTCACAAGATCTAATGACATCATGCTGTCAGGAAATGAGGTGGAAAAGCTACAGAAGACAGGGTACAAGGGCCAGTATTATGGGCTAAGGTTCTAACCACTTTAGAAGAGGAGGAAAGGGGACCGTTAGATCTGTTCTTCTTTTGAACCAGCAGCTAAACATTGATGAGAATAACTGTGCTTTAACAGAGTGTTGAATTCTGAGTTGCAAAAAGATATGTAAATATAAAGTAAATGTTAAATACAAGCGTTTATGCTCAGATAAACTAAAGAGTGTGTTTATTATTGGAGGAAGATGGAAACTTAGTTACCTTGCATCTTATAATTAGCTTCACTGAGAGGTGGCAAGACCAAGGGAAATTCTCAGTAGTCTGGTTTTTGACAAATATCACTTTCTAAAAAAAAGCCATCAAACCACGGTACATGAAAAGTCACCTCAATTGACTTGACACAGATGCTACTCAGCTTTTGAGAGAAGCAGATGACATACAGTATGACCTTTGATATGAGAGATGTGAAAGGCATTGTTGGTATCAGAAAGGGATTACATAGGCAGTTTTAAAGGCATAACAAAACATCATGCTTTCATGGGATGAATGTACAGTTCCATCTTAAAAATGAAAATGTTCACCAATGTAGAAGAGAGGAAAGGCTGCACCAAGGCGCATTTTTTAAAAGAACACCTTTCTTGAATTAAGAAGAATGGACTCATTAATTTACACAGGCATCTCCCTCTTAGCAATATGGACATTTATGTGAATTGTTCCAGCTGTATGTTTTCATCTACTTCTGACTTCCAGTATTTGAGGCCTGACTTTTCAGCAAATAAATATAAGTAATGATTGAAATATGTTTTAGTGTCTCAATGTGCTTATTCAGGAGAGTCATATGACTTGTAAAGGATTTGTTGTTTGCTTACCTCTTTCAGAGGTCTGTTTTCAGGCGTCAGTTTTTTTTTTTATTCAGAATCTTTATTTTAAAGTTCAATAATTTTTCCCCATCGATTTTGACACCATTTTTTTTTCCATCCAGGCATCACTATGCGGAGATCAGCTTGTCGCCTGTTGACATGGGAATCCTTGCCACAATGGTGTTGTTTACCACTCACGCAGCATCAAATTTATCTGAGATTAGATAAATTCTTTCCAAGCTATGTACTTTATTTTGAGAAATTTTTGGGGTTGACTTTAGCTCATAACAGACTTTTATTTTTGGGTTAGTATTTCTGGTTTATTAATTCTTCTCCTTGATCGTGATGGTTTTGACCATTTGCTTCATTCTCTGAACTTTCTGACCTCTTCCTTTCTCACGGTTTTTACTCATACAATTTTTCTGACCTCTCACTGAATTCAGTACAATGTTAACTTGTTTAACAATATAAAAAAGAATCTTAGAGGTTAAAGTTCCTTTTTTCAAATGCCTTTTTTAAAAATAAAACCACCTGTAATTCTTTTTGCTGTGTCATAGTATTTTTGCACTGGTAAGGTGTGTGTTTCTGTTTTTAAGTATGTTCAGTTTTTAGGCGTTTCTTTCAACTTCACCCTCACTCCCTTGTTTGTCTTCTGTGTATGTTTTTTAATATCTGCTATTTTGCCCAATTATTTTCCTCAGACATACTCAGGGATTACCTGAGAGCCCAGATGAAGACACCCGCTGCCTTTGCCCCAGTGCGGTGGCATTAGCTGCCTTAGCATTGTTCATTGGCTCCAATTTGTGCTTCATCCACCACATGTATGCCTTTGCATATATCTATTTATGTTACGTAAAAGATATTTCTCTGTATATCAAAAATTTCAAGGCCTTGTATTTAAGCAACATTTCTTTAACTAAGAGCAAGCTCAAGGAAAACAAGTCTTTCTGACAATGTTACAAAATCATGAAAAGACCCGTGTTTTTGCACAGTATGCAGCATTTTATTTTGAAAAAAATTATTATTATAATTTTTTTATGACACACAGCTTGGCTACAGTTTAAAATACTATCTGCAGTTCAATAATTCTCTCTTAAAGTAATTCCACTGAAGACCTTATATTGTAATAAGGGTTATTGTTTGAGAATTATTGAAAGGAACAATACATTTTCCTCTTTTTGAAAAAATAATTTGAGCTTACATAACTAGGGAATTAGAACACAAGTTGTTGGAAATATTAGGATAAACAGAAATAAACAGAGGGTACCTACTTCTTTTTAAGTCTCTCTCTGAGTTTGTCTTGATGTAGTACGGATGAACAGGAAGATAGGGATGTTTCTGCTGCCAGTAGTGGCTGCCTCTGATAAGATCAGCTATAAAAAAAGCAAAAGATGTGACCTCTCCCACTATTTACTCTGCCAGACCTGGCGTCTGACATACTGGACCCCAGCCCAGTGGATGTCATGTTTTCTCTCTCTCTCTCTCTCTCTCTCTCTCTCTCTCTCACTCTCTGTTTTTGGCCAGTGTTTCACAAGGCCTCATGTAGCCAGGGTAGCGGCACCACACCTACGGTACAAAGGAAACTTGGCTGACGCTCCAGACTCCGTGGCTTACTCCATTTAAACACAACGCATTTTTTTGGGGAGAATGAAAGACAGGCAATTTTCACACAGTCCTATTTTAGACAGATATATATATATATATATATATATATATATATATATATATATATATATATATATATAAGGAAATTGGAAAACAGGAAAACATTAAATATTTGTCAGCAACGGTTTTATATTCATGCAAGATCTATACTGTGAAATATGAGCTTAATGGGTGGCACGGTCATACAGTGTTTAGTTTAAACATTCATCCCATGTCTGAGCAGGTCATTTTCTCCATGTGATCTCTTTTTGCTTTCCATATTGCAAAAACAAAAAAAAACTGTTAATTTTACTATTCTATCTGTTATCAATGATTAGCTCATATAAATTCACTATACAAATCAAATTGAATGTTTTATTCTCTACATCTGTCTCCCTAACTCTGTACTTGATGCTTCACATGTAAATCCACCTTAAAAGCTCTCCTTCCTCTTTTACATTTTAAGCAATGATTGTTCTGTATCAAGTACAGTATATTGAACCTGATTATACTCTATTCACAGCTCATACTGTTAGTCTTCTCTCATGCAATTCACAGCTATTTTTATAGATTTTCCTTGTTTTGCAATTCATCTTTTATTGATCAGCCTTATACTTTATTTATGTCCTTTGCAAATTTAACCTTGTTTGCTTTGTAAATAAAGCTCCTTATGATGCTATGCTCTGTGAAGTTTATATAACTGTGGGAGGATGCCCATTCCTCTAAGACATTCTATGAGTAATAAAATCTTTAAATCCAGTTTACTAAGGTTATTGTCATGATGAGAGCTAAATTCTTGGGGTCTTAGAGCCTTTTCCTATAGTGAACACCATTTTGCATAAACATTGTTAGGGTCGCATCCCACATTTTGAGGGGTTATGACCTCGAGTTCATCAGCAAGATGGGATAAAAGGTCAGCAATTACATTAAGCTTTATCCAATCTTTGGGTAAATCCTTCAAAACTTTTACAGTAATTCTCTCTTTGTGATTGATTTTCGTGTCATCCATGTTTTTTGACTTTGTGCCTTAATTTTGACTGTGATTCTTGCCTCCCATCTGGGTTTCGATCACTTCGTTTTTATTTATTTGTTTTGTTTTGCCTTTTGCACACATATCCTTTGGTCAATTCAAAAACTTTATCTGTTCCCAGCTGAGTCAGGACAGTTACACTCACACAGTAGTTCAGTTGGAAAGAAACCACCACCCTGATAAAGAGAGCAGGGTCCTGTTAGCAGCAACAATGATCAAAAATGTTAATTTGAAAATTTCCCGTTGAGAATTAGAATTCTTATGGTTTTCTTATTTTTACCTACTATCATCATATGCCAGGGAAATTACGAGTTCTAACAGTGGTGATGACCAAAGTCAAAATTGTTCTTCATTTCTATTGATGTTTTATGAACTGTGTCAGAGTCACATGATTGAAATATGGTGGATCTTCTGGGTTCCTTATGATGTTCATTGTTGAGCTTCGCTCTCAGGAACATCCAGATGACCTACACATACAGTAGGTATCTAGACTGACATGGTTCCACAACCCTTCTCTTAAAGGAAACATAACAATCACTAAGGCATCGGAGTTCTAAGTTCTGTGTTTAATAGACTTGTTTGTTCTCTCAGTATATTTTGCCTGTGAAGGCAGAGTAAACTGTGAAAGTTGTTAATGTATATAAAATCGAGATTAATTGATTGTGGGCAGGACACAACTCCATCACAGGGTATGTGTTCACCCTGTGGTGGGCTGGTTGACTTGTGCCCAATGATTGCTGGGATAGGCTCCAGCTGCCCAATAACCCTGCCCTGGATAAGCGAATTAAGAAACTGGATTGTTGGATGGATGAATGGATGATTGATTTGGACTATAAACTAAAGACTGAAATTCATCATTTGCTTTGCTCCCAGGGCTTGTCTTTCATAAACAGGAAGACAAAACAAAAACCCAAACAAACACATTCAGATACTAACTTTTATTAGATGTGCTAATTTATAACTATCATGCCCAGAGCACAGTGGACATAATAGAGGTGTTTAAATGCATTAAATGAAAAAGTAACACATATTTTTGCAAATTTGTCTGAGACACTAAATATTTGTGCTAAAAGCCACATGATGATGCTGCAAACTGTTTCAGAACAAAATGTCCTTAAATTTTTATTGCAAAGAACTATAATAGCACTTCAGTGTGCTCTGATTATATGTTAGGTGAATTGACATACAAGATCCAACAGAAGTTCGAATAATCGATTACTCCAGGACTGATGAAAGCTTTCCCCTACCAAAATATTCTCCTCTTCCTCATTTTTTTTCACTGTTTTACTTAAATGAATTAAGACAAGGAATGGATGTAGAGGTGGTCCACTACTACAAGTACTTGAGGATCCACATTATTGATAGGTTGGACTGGTCTTGGAACACTGAGAAACATATGGGAAGTGACATCCTTCACATCCTCAATAACTCTGTGATGGCCAGTGAGATTTTCTACACTGTTGTCTGCTAGGCCCACCGAATCAACAAGCTAATTAAAAGGACAGGCTCAGTTACAGGACGTACTCTGGACCCTCTGAAGGTAATAACAAGTGACAGAATTTAAACAAAATAGAGTGCCATTATGAACAATGCTGCACATCGTCTCCGTGACTCACTGAAACTGAGGACTTTCTGACAATGACTTATTCAGCAGATGTGTGTGCAGAAACTAAACTGGGGCTTCTTTATTCCAACAGCAATGCATCTGCATAATGCCTCACTGGGACTGAGACAGCCAAGTCAGAACTTTCCTTTATTTTGAATTTTCTTGCTTTATAGTCATTCTGGTATGTGTTCAGACCAGAGTGTGTAGGTGTGTTTATTTATTCATTTATTTGTTTTTTACTTATTTACCTACCTACCTATTTATGTATTTATTTATTTAAAGAGCTTCTGTAAAAAGCCAAATTTCCCTCTGGGGATAAATAAAGTTTTATCTATCTATCTATCTATCTATCTATCTATCTATCTATCTATCTATCTATCTATCTATCTATCTATCTATCTATCTATCTATCTATCTATCTATCTATTAGTGATAAGCCGGTGATTCAACCTATTGAACTGAATTTTCAGAGAGATTTTTGAGTTTCACTTTCCGCAAAAATAAAATGCATAATAGTAAAATGCATGTACAATTGACCTAGGACGTAAGGCATTCAGTCCAGTATATAGAAAAAAACCTTTTCCTTATATTTCTTCATCTCATTTGCAACCTTATGGTATTGCTAACACAGTGACTACAATTCCCATCAGGCAGGAGAAGTGCACTGGGTCTAGGAGGATGCCTTTATTATGCACACAAACTTTAAATATCAAGTATCTAAGGCTACAGCTACAGCTTTTTTCTCATCTAATTTGAATTACATCTTTTGTCTAGGCGAACGTTTTTTTGTGTCATTGTGGGTTGTGTTTAGCCATGCTGAATTTCCAAAAGACACTTGTCCCCCATGTTTATTTTCATTTTCCTGAGAAGTTTATGGCTCCAAAAAGGGTGTACAGTGTTACCAAACTCTTAAGGAGCAGTACGTTCCTTTCTTTCCACCCCTAAAAAAATAGCCAAAAATTCCAAAAATTGTTTTTACATATGTGAAATTGCATGTGAAAAGAATTTAAGTATCAATATTGTAAAAGTGTATGTGAAAGGAAACTTGGCTGATTTGCTCATCACTACCTACCACAGGGCCAATTTAGTGTATCCAGCTCACCTAACCTGCAGGTATTTGGACAGTGGGAGGAAACCAGAGCACCCGCAGGAAAAAGAGGCAGGCACGGGGAGAACATGCAAACTCCACACAGAGAGGACCTGGGATGTGAACTCTGGTCTTCTTACTGCAAGGCAGTCAGGGCTACAATTGTGCCACAGTGCCACTCTGGTTAAACATGTAATGTGTACCAGTGACAATAACTCTAAAATTCATTGATGACACTACATTTTATATATTTGTATGTAAAAGATAACACTGTCGTAAACCTGCTTATTGTTAGTAAGTGCAGTAGAGCTAAGCTATAATAAAAAAGAATTAAGTATGATTTCTTTTGAACATGCTGTTGTTCAGAATATGGTAGAAGGAGAACAACTGATGACGGCATTACTAACTTTTTACTGCTTCATGTTGGTAGACATTTATTGAGTCCATTTTATGCTAAGGCAGTTAAAGTTCTAGACCATGATATATGCTTATTTCTAACAATTTTTAATCATCTTTATAATGTTATTGAATACCTCTGCTTTCTAATTATATGGAGTCCCCAACCTCTCCCTGCGACCCCACTACAGATGCTTTCCGAAATGCATGAACGGAATGGAAGAACATAGGCAGCAAAGTGAAACAAAATCATTCTTGTAATTAATACAGTTTCAACACACACACACATCCCATGATTTAATTATAAAATACTGAACTACTTATAGCTACTTTGGCAACCCAGCCACAGGGGATGTACAGACTACTTTGTTTCTTCATGCCTGTTCCAAGCCTGGATAAACATTAGGAAGGGCATCAAGTGTAAAATTTTGCCAGATCAATATGTGAGCAACAATACAGATTTCCACACTGGATTGGTCGAGGCCCAGATTAACAATGGCTGCCATCAGTATTATTAGCAAACAGGGTGTTGAGGTAAATTGGGCTACTGTTGGCAAAAGGAGAATATGAGATGGAAAGCATTTCTGGAGACAAGAGGAGAGGAGGAAGGTTAGGAGACTGGAAGTGAGGTTAGGGACTTTAAATGTTGGCAGTATGACTGGTAAAAAGAGAGAGTTAGCTGATATGATGGATAGAAGGAAGGTTGATATACTGAACGTGCAAGACACCAGTTGGAAAGGGAGTAAGGCCAGGTGGATCGGACGTGGGTTCAAGTTGAGAAATGGTTATTCTGAAGGAACAGTGTGTCCAGAGTGTTTTGGAGGTGAAAAGTGTGTCGGATTAAGTGTTGATTATGAATTTGAAAACTGAAGGTGTGATGATGAATATTGTTAGTGCATATGCCCAGCAAGTTGGGAGTGCAATGGATAAGAAAAAAGATTTCTGGAGTGAGTTGGATGAAGTGGTGGAGAGTGTACCCAAGGGAGAGAGTGGTGATTGGAGTGGATTTCAATGGACATATTGCTGAAGGGAACAGAGGAGACGAGGAGGTGATGGGTAGGTATGGTATCAAGAAGGGGAATGAAGAAGGTCAGATGGTAGTGGATTTTGCAAAAAGGATGGACATGGCTGTGGTGAATATGTATTTTAAGAAGAGAGAGGAACACAGGGTGATGCACAAGAGTGAAAGAAGAGTCACACAGGTGGATTATATCCTATGCAAGAGTGTCAGTCTGAAGGAGATTGGACTACAAAATGGTGGCAGGGGAAAACATAGTTAGGCAGTATAAGATGATGGTCTGTAGGATGATGTTGGAGATCAGGAAGAGGAGGAGTGAGGGCAGAGCCAAGGATCAACTGGTGGAAGTTGAAAAAGGAAGACTCTAAGGTGGAGTTTAGGGAGGCATTTGGTGATAGTGAAGAAATACCAGATATCTGGGCAACTACAACAGAAGTGGTAAGGGAGACCGCTAGAAGGGTGCTTGGTGTGACATCTGGACAGAGGAAGCTAGACAAAGAAACCTGGTGGTAGAAAGGGGAAGTACAGGAGAGTATACAGAGGAAAATGTTGTCACAGAAAAAGGCATAATCAAAGAGATGAAGAAAGTAGGCAGGAGTACAAGGAGATAAGGCATAAGGTGAAGAGAGATGTGACAAAGGCTAAAGAAAAGGCGTATGATGAATTTTATGAGAGGTTGGACACTTAGGAGGGAGAAAGGACCTGTACCGATTGGCTTCACAGAGGGACCAAGCTAGGAAAGATGAGCAGCATGTTAGGGTGATAAAGGATAAAGATGGAAATGTACTCACAAGAGAGGAGAGTGTGTCGAGCAGATGGAATACTTTGAGAGGCTGATGAATGAAGAAAGTGAGAAAGAGAAGACATACCTGTGGAAGCATGAAGGTGTTTAGGAGAGATGGCAGTGGAATTTTTAACTAGATTGGTTAATGCAATCTTTGAAAGTGAAAGGACTCCTTAGGATTGGGGAAGTGTGCTGGAACCAGTTTTTAAGAATAAGGGTGATGTGCAGAACTGTAGTAACTAGGGATAAAATTGATCAGTCACAGCATGAAGTTAGGGGAACGAGTAGTTAAAGGTAGATTAAGACAGGAGATGATGATTAGAAGGCAGCAGTATGGTTTCATGCTGGGAGAAAGCTCTGCAGATGCAATGTGTGCTCTGAGGGTGTTAATGGAGAAGTATAGAGAAGGCCAAAAGGAGTTGCATTGCATCTTTGTAGACCTGGAGAAAGCATATGACAGGGTGCCTAGAGAGAAGTTGTGGTATTGTATGAGGAATTCATACAGGCAGAAAAGTCTGCAAGACTGGTACAAGATACTGTATGTACAAGGGAAGTATGACAGTGGTGAGGTTTGCGGTAGGAGTGACATATTTGTTTAAGGTGGAGGTGGGATTACATCAGGGATGAGCTCTGAGCCCTTTCTTATTTGTAATGGTGATATATAGGTTGACAGAGAAGATTAGACCAGAGTCCCCATGGACTACGATGTTTGCTGATGACATTGTGATCTGTAGCGAGAGTCAGAAGCAGGTTGAATAAACCCTGGAGAGGTGGAGATATGCTCTAGAGAGGAGAGGGATGAAGGTCAGTAGGAACAAAACAGAACATGTGTGTGAATGAAAGGGAGGTCAGAGAAAAGGTGAGGATGCATGGAGTAGTCTTGGTGAAGGTGGATAAGTTTAAATATTTGGGTTCAACAGTAAAGATTAACAGAGAGTGTGGAAGAGAGTGCAGGCAGGGTGGAGTGGGTAGAATAGAGTGTCGGGAGTGATTTGTGACAGATGGGTGCCAGCAGGAGTGAAAGAGAAGGTCTACAAGACGGTAGTGAGACTGGCTTTGTTATATGGTTTGGAGACGGTGACACTGACAAAAAGACAGGAGACAGAACTTGAAGTGGCAGAGTTAAAGATGTTAAGATTTGCCTTGGGTGTGACGAGGATGGACAGGATTAGGAACAAGTACAGGGTCAGCTCAGGTTGGATGGTTTGGAGGCAAAGTCAGAGAGGTGAAATTGTGTTGGTTTGGACATGTGCAAAGGAGAGATTCTGGGCATATTGGGAGAAGGATGCTAAGGATGGAGCTGCCAGGCAAGAGGAAAAGAGGAAGACCTAAGAGAAGGTTTATGGATGTGGTATAAAGAGAGACGTGGAGGTGGTGGGTCAGAGCAAACAAAAGAAGAAGAAGAGAATCACTTTGGCAGGTTCTCCTTGATTTGTCTCTGCAGCAGCTGTTCTCTTATGTGAGATTCTTTGTTACACTGCTCCACTGTTTAACAGCTGGGAACTTTTACCACAGGCACGAGTGTCTCTCCATGGTATCTTACTACTTGTTGTTTCACTGGCAGCCTCAACTGTGCCCTCTCCCAGGGCATTCCTGTCTTGTCTTCTTTCTGTGCATGCTCTCACATTACCTGTCTGTTTCCCTTGTTTTTGAACAAATATGACATAATTTACCAGAAGGGAAAGTGTGCCTTGGTGGGAAGAACAAACAAAACAATGACCAAAACATGACTGTGACCAGAGAGAGAGACACATAAAAAACTGCAACAATATCTATTCTATGTCAATCAGTGTGACAATAATCTATCCATCTACTTTGATTTTTATGTACTTCTGTTAGCTAAGTGTTCCTTTGGCTAACAGTTTGTATTTATGTTCATAAAAAAACTTCATGCAAATTATCCATCTGTTGATCTAGTTATGTAAATCCACTGTATATGCTGCATTTTCTTAGAAGACCTAAGTGGTTTTTATTTCATGTCCTTGGCTTTTGAGTTGTGTATCCTGAAAACATAATTGACACTGTAACCATGAGTAAGAAAGGCCAAAGCATTGATTGTTATCATAAATTTATCCAAGATAGCATTTTTAGCATACTGTGTGCTCCATAATGTTTAGAATAAAGACACATTTTTGTTTGGTTTAGCTCTCTGCTCCACTGTTTTAAATTACAAATCAAACAATTCAGACATGATTAAAGTGCATATTGTAGACGTTCATTTAAGGATATTTGCATACTGTTTTTTTCGGTCACAGCATGTAGAAATGACAACACTTTTTCTACATAGTCCAACCATTTCAGGGCACCCTAAAGTTTGGGACAATTGATGTCACTGGTGTTTGTGATTCCTCAGGTGTGTTTCATTGATTCATTAGTGAAGGCTAAAGATACCCAGGCTAGCTTCTACCCTTTGGAGTCTGTAGTTGCCACTGTTCAACATGAGAACAAAAGTTGTGCCAATAAAAGTCAAAGAAGCCATTATGAGGCTGAAAAACATGAAGAAAACCACAAGAGACATTGGTAAAACCTTAGGATGACCAAAATCAAATGTCTGGAATATCCTTAAGAAGAAAGAATGCTCTGGTAAGCTCAGTAATCGGAAAAGGAATGGCAGTCCAAGGAACACCTCCACTTCTGATAACAGAACAATCCTCACTATGGTAAAGAAAAAGCCTCAAATGACAGATCAGAAACGGGATAGATGTGGATGTGCCAGAGACTGTTATCTGCAGAGAATGCCATGAACAGAAAATAGGGAGGCCACACTGCAAGATGCAAACCACTAGTTAACCAAAAAAACAGCATGGCCAGATTACAGATTGTGAAAAGGACTCAAAACAGCCTGCTGAATTCTGGGTGGACAGATGAGACAAAGATGAACCTGTATCAGAGTGATGGCAGGAGCAAAGTACGAAGGCGGAAAGGAACTGCCCAAGATACAAAGCATACCACCTCATCTATTAAACATGTGGGTGGGTGGTGGGGGTGTTATGGCTTGGGCATGTACAGTTACTGTAGGTCCATAAGTATTTGGACAGTGATACAATTTTCATAATTTTGGCTCTGTGCGCCACCACAATGGATTTGAAATGAAGCAATCAAGATGTGATTGAAGTATAGACTTGTAATTTTAATTTAGGGCGTTGTATGAGAAATTTAGAAAAGATAGACATTTTAATACATGGCACCCTCCATTTTCACCAATGCGTTCCTTCTCTTTAAGAATTACCAGATGGTTGATTTGACCACTCCTGGTGTTTCTGTTTTCTCTCGGATAGGTTTGTTTTGTATTCTCTGCCTGATAAAGGCACGTTTTTTACATTGATGGATAGCTCTTTGGACCTCATATTAAACCTTCACAGGAACAGCTTCCAAATGCAAAATCCAAACTTGTAATCAACTCCAGACCTTCCACCTGATTAATAGTTAATGAAATAATGAGGGACATGCTTGCACCTAGCTTGTCAGTAAATTGCCCTACGGGGCGGAGTGGTGGCTCTGAAGCTAAGGATCTGTGCTGGTATCCCGAAGGTTGCCGGTTCGAATCCCCATCACTGCCAAAAGAGATCCTACTCTGCTGGGCCCTTGAGCAAGGCCCTTAACCTGTAATTGCTCCAGGGGCGCTGTACAATGGCTGACCCTGCGCTCTGACCCCAAGGGGTATGCGAAAACTACCAAATTCCTAATACAAGAAATTGTATAAGGCGAAATAAAGAAAAAAAAAAAATACTACTGAGCACCCGAAAATGGGAGGACGATGTATAAAAATGGCTGCCATTCCTAAATGGCTCTTATGATATTTCTGCTAAACTCTTTGAATTAATGCTGAAAGCCTCCACTTCAATCATGTAATTATTTCTTCATTTCAATTTTATTGTGGTGGCAAATAAAACCAAAATTATGAAAATTGTGTCATTGTCCAATACTTATGGACCTAACTGTATGACTGACAAGGGTAATAGCACACTGATTTTCACTGATGATGTAACTGCTGATGAAAGTTGCACAATGAATTCTGAGGTGTATAGAAAAATCTTATCTGCTCATGTTCCAGTTAATGCCTCCAGCGCTTTGTCCTATAACAAGTGTGATGGATGGCTGGGGCCCATGCCTGGCTGGGACACCCCTTCACCACATCTGCCAGGGGGACATGGGTGGGAAGCCCAGTATCTCCCCCTGGATGCCTGATGGCAGCCTCCCTGGGTTGCAGTGGTGCCTCGGACTCCCCCAGGGCTTCATGGGGGTTGGAGTTCTGTGCAGCTCTGTGGGGTTTGCCAGGGGGTGCTGCAACAGGAGCTGTTAGCCCCTTTTGGGCGCTGGTTTCGCCTTACCCAGAAGTGCAGCCGGATGTCGGCAATCAACCACCTGGAGCACCACCTGGTACCCAATAAAAGGGAGCCAGCGACCACCACTCGGCGGCCAGAATCGGGAGGAAGAGGTTGCTAGGGAGGAGTGGTGGTGAGAGAAGAAGGTGCTTGGTGACTGTACTGTGCTTTGGGACTGTGTTGTGGCTGGAGGGATTACGGGGAAGACGTGCCCTCCAGCTGAAGAATAATAAACAATTTATTTCATTTTACCCGTGCCTCCGTGTCAATCTGTGTCGGGTCGGGCGCAATATATTGCCTTTCTTACACAAGATAATGATCTCAAACATACTACTAGAGCAACACAGGCATTTTTCAAAGCTACAAAATGAAAAGTTCTTGAATGGAGAAACCTGATTTAAATCCAATTGAGGAGGACTTCCATGTTGTGAAGAGAAAAATTAAGGGGACAAGCTCCAGAAACAAGCAGAAGCTGAAGATGACTGCATTGGAGACTTGGCAGATCATCTCCACAGAAGATACCCAGTACCTGGTGATATCTATGAATTGGTTCAGTCATTGCATGCAACAGATATGCAATAAAGTACTACAGTAAATATGACTGCTTTAATAGACCTGCCATTGCTATGTCCCAAAAATTAAGGTGCCCTATAATGGGGAGACCATGCATAAGAAGTGTTGTCTTTTGTACATATTATGACCAAATTGTATGCAAATACCCTTAAATAGAAGTCTGCGATGTGCACTTTAATCATGTCTGAATTGTTTGGAATTTTAAACAGCAGAGCAGAGAGCTAAATCAAGGATAAAACGTGTCTTGGTTCCAAACATTATGGAGGGCACCGTATTCTTACAAATTGTTAGAAATGTTTTGTGCAATTTGTAATTGAGTGCTCCAGAATCATTACATGTAATACCTAGAGAGTTGTGTACACACATTTATCAACATGCCTTAAAACTTTAAATGTAAAATAATTTTGAAAGCAACACTATAAAAAAAACACTCAACTGATGTTAACCATAGCAGAGATGTTCAGCACTTTAGATTCCTTTGGGCTACATTTTACATTGTTTTGGTTTACAAACCCAATTAAAAGTATGACAACCAATCACAAGAACAGCAACAACATTCTTCCTCCAATCCCCTGTGAACACCACAAATCTCAGTATTTAATTAAACTGGCTGAAAACATGTAATTTCAGAAATTATTTGTGTTAAGAATATTTGCCTATGATTACAGAAGATATATTCCCTGGTATTACACCTCGGAAACTGAGTTTTGAGGAATAAATCAGTTTCTTTGCACTTGCATGATTTCAGTAATGAGGAATGGAAATGATATTTTTATCAGTTGATTTGATGTTTACATACCATTCGCCATGAAACAGAGATATGGGCAGTTTATCTTTTCTAGTTGACCAGCAGTAGTTGGGGGAAGCGGTTTCACCGCAGAAGACAGTCCAAGAACTGTACTGGTGCAGATTTTTAAGAATAAGGGGGATGTGCAGGACTGTAGTAACTACAGGAGGATAAAATTGATGAGCCACAGAATGACATTACGGGAAAGAGTAGTAGAAGCTACCCCTCCTCGAACCGCCACCTTATCGTGGTGGAGGGGTTTGCGTGGCCCAATGATCCTAGGAGCTCTGTTGTCTGGGGTTTTATGCTCCTGGTAGGGCCACCCAAGGCAAACTGGTCCTAGGTGAGGGATGAGATAAAGTGTGGTTCAACACAACCTCCTATGATGAATAAAAAATTTGGACAGTGTTTTCCCTCGCCCAGACGCGGGTCACCGGGGCCCCCCTCTGGAGCCAGGCCTGAAGGTGGGGCTTGATGGCGAGCGCCTGGTGGCCGGGCTTGCACCCATGGGGCTCGGCCGGGCACAGTGCGAAGAGGCAACGTGGGTCTCCCTTCCCATGGGCTCACCACCTATGGGAGGGGCCAAGGAGGTCGGGTGCAGTAAGAGTTGGGTGGTGGCCGAAGGCGGGACCTTGGCAGTCCGATCCTCGGCTACAGAAGCTGGCTCTTGGGATGTGGAATGTCACCTCTCTGAAGGGGAAGGAGCCTGAGCTTGTGTGCGAGGTTGAGAGGTTCCGGCTAGATATAGTCGGGCTCACCTCGACACACAGCTTGGACTCTGGAACCAATCTCCTTGAGAGGGGCTGGACTCTGTACCACTTTGGAGTTGCCCCCGTTGAGAGGCGCATAGCGGGTGTGGGCATACTTATTGCTCCCCAACTTGGAGCCTGTGCATTGGGGTTTACCCCAGTGGACAAGAGGGTAGCCTCCCTCCTCCTTCGGGTGGGGGGACGGGTCCTAACTGTTGTTTGTGCGTGTGCACCGAACAGCAATTCGGAGTACCCACCCTTTTTGGAGTCCCTGGAGGGGGTGCTAGAGGGCATACCTTCTGGAGACTCCCTCGTTCTGCTGGGAGACTTCAATGCTCACGTGGGCAATGACAGTGAGACCTGGAAGGGCGTGATTGGGAGGAATGGCCCCCCGATCTGAACCCGAGTGGTGTTTTGTTATTGGACTTCTGTGCTCATCACGGATTGTCCATAACAAACACCATGTTCAAGCATAGGGGTGTTCATATGTGCACTTGCCACCAGGACACCCTAGGCCTCAGTTCGATGATCGACTTTGTGGTCGTGTTGTCAGACTTGCAGCCACATGTCTTGGACACTCGGGTGAAGAGAGGGGAGGAGCTGTCAACTGATCACCACCTGGTGGTGAGTTGGCTTCGATGGTGGGGGAGGATGCCGGTCAGACCTGGTAGGCCCAAACATGTTGTGAGGGTCTGCTGGGAACGTCTGGCAGAGTCCCCTGTCAGAAGTGGCTTCAACTCCCACCTCTGGCAGAACATCGACCATGTCCCGAGGGAAGTGGGGGACATTGAGTCCGAATGGGCCATGTTCCATGCCTCTATTGTTGAGGCGGCTGACCGGAGCTGTGGCCGTAAGGTGGTCGGTGCCTGTCATGGCGGCAATCCCCGAACCCGTTGGTGAGGGATGCTGTCAATCTGAAGAAGGAGTCCTACTGGAGTCCTACTGGTCCCTTTTGTCATGTGGGACTCTGGAGGCAGCTAATAGGTACCGGTAGGCCAAGCAGAATGCGGCTTCGGTGGTTGCTGAGGCAAAAACTTGGGCATGGGAGGAGTTTGGGGAGGCCATGGAGAACGACTTCGAGGAGATTCTGGTCCACCATCCGGCGTCTCAGGAGGGGGAAGCAGTGCAGTGTCAACACTGTATATGGTGGGGATGGTGCGCTGCTGACCTCAACTCGGGACATTGTGGGTCGGTGGGGGGAGTACTTCGAAGACCTCCTCAATCCCACTAACATGCCTTCCAATGAGGAAGCAGAGCCTGGGGACTCGGAGGTGGGCTCCCCCATCTCTGGGACTGAGGTCACCAAGGTGGTCAGAAAACTCCTTGGTGGCAGGGCCCCGGGGGTGGATGAGATACGCCTGGAGTTCCTCAAGGCTCTGGATGTTGTAGAGCTGTCTTGGTTGACACGTCTCTGCAACATCGCATGGACATCAGGGACAGTGCCTCTGGATTGGCAGACCGGGGTGGTGGTCCCCCTGTTTAAGAAGGGGGACCGGAGGGTGTGTTCCAACTACAGAGGGATCACACTCCTCAGCCTCCCTGGAAAAGTCTATTTGGGGGTTCTGGAGAGGAGGGTCCGTCGGATAGTCAAACCTTGGATTCAGGAGGAACAGTGTGGTTTTTGTCCTGGTCGCGGAACAGTGGACCAGCTCTACACCCTTAGCAGAGTCCTGGAGGGTGCATGGGAGTTCGCCCAACCAGTCTATATGTGTTTTGTGGACTTGGAAAAGGCGTTTGACCGTATCCCTCTGGGAATCCTGTGGGAGGTGCTCCGGGAGTATGGGGTACTGGACCCCCTGATAAGGGCTGTTCGGTCCCTGTACAACCAGTGTCAGAGCTTGGTCCGCATTGCCGGCAGTAAGTCGAACCCGTTTCCAGTGAGAGTTGGACTCCGTCAGGGCTGCCCTTTGTCACCAATTCTGTTCATAACTTTTATGGACAGAATTTCTAGGCGCAGCCAGAGTGTTGAAGGGGTCCGGTTTGGTGGACTCAGGATTGGGTCACTGCTTTTTGCAGATGATGTTGTCCTTTTTGCTTCATCAGGCCGTGATCTTCAGCTCTCTCTGGATCGGTTCGCAGCTGAGTGTGAAGCGGCTGGGATAGGAATCAGCACCTCCAAATCCGAGACCATGGTCCTCAGCCGGAAAAGGGTGGAGTGCCCTCTCAGGGTTGGGAGTGAGATCCTGCCTAAAGTGGAGGAGTTCAAGTATCTCGGGGTCTTGTTCACGAGTGAAGGAAGAATGGAGTGTGAGATCGACAGGCGGATCGGTGCGGCATCCTCAGTGATGCGGGCTCTGCATCGGTCTGTTGTGGTGAAAAAGGAGCTGAGTCATAAGGCAAAGCTCTCAATTTACCAGTCGATCTATGTTCCTACCCTCACCTATGGTCATGAGCTATGGGTAGTGACCGAAAGAACGAAATCGCGAATACAAGCAGCTGAAATGAGTTTCCTCCGCAGGGTGTCTGGGAAGTCTGGAGACGTATAGAGAAGGCCAGAAGGAGTTGCATTGTGTCTTTGTGGACCTGGAGAAATCATATGACAGGGTGCCCCGAGATGAGTTGTGGTATTGTATGAGGAGGTCGGGAGTGGCAGAGAAGTACATAAGAGTTGTATGTATGAGGGAAGCGTAACAGTAGTGAGGTCTGCAGTAGTTGTGACGGATGCATTCAAGGTGGAGGTGGGATTACATCATGGATCAGCTCTGAGCCCTTTCTTATTTGCAATGGTGATGGACAGGTTGACAGATGACATTAGACAGGAGTCCCCATGGACTATGATGTTTGCTGATGACATTGTGATCTGTAGTGAGAGTAGGGGGCAAGTTGAGGAGACCCTGGAGAGGTGGAGATATGTATTTCAAGCAAGAAGTCAAAAACCAAGCAAGACATAAAAATCAGTCACAAAGAGATTACTGTAAGAGTTTCGAAGGATTTATCCACAGATCAGGTAAAGCTCAGTGCAACTGCTGACCTTTTGTTCCATCTGCTGATGAACTGAAGGTCATGACCCAGGAGACAACACCCCTAGAAGTATGGGTCGCGACACTAACAACAGTTACACAAAATGGCTTCCAATATAGGAAAAGGTTATAAGACCCCAAAATTCATCCCTGACCTTGACAGTATATTATAATAGGAGGATGGTATTAAACTTTTTTAAGTGAGTAGAAGTACAGAGAGGTCACTAGGAACCCTTGTTTCTTGTTTGATTACTTACTCCAGATAAATGTTATTCTAACAAGACACTTGATCAAATGAACGGTAGTCATCCTGACAGAATTGCATTGTGCAAAGTGTACACGCTCGTTGAGAAATTGTTTTATTATTCAAATTTAGTTTGCTAAATTCCAGTACTAGAGAAGAAAACTGCAATTAAAGTGCTAACTGTTGGCTCTGACATAAGGTACTTTACCTAGAACAAACAGCTGAAAAAGAAACAACTAGCAGCAAACCATCCTGACAAGAGTCTCTGCACCACTTTAGCAATGACCGGAGTTGGCAACCACATGGATTTAAACTGGCCTCATTCCAGGTGGTAAGCTTCTGATATATCGCCAGACTATCATCTCAAGAGTGTAGTCATATTTTCAAACTTTTACGATTCTTTTTTTCTAATAAATTCAATTAAAAGTATTCACATTTCTTTCTACAGACTCTCATTGGCTGCTATCTCTTTGCATATTCTGTCTCTCTACATAACAATTTATATCTTCTTCTTCTCACACTTTCTTTTCTAAAAATTTCACATGTATTTTATAACTAGCGTGAAGGGATGCATAGCTGGCAAGAGATTTCCAGATGCAAAGGGCACCATCCGACTGGTATACTACAGATACAGTTCCCACAGGAAGCACCCAGAGGAAAGAGAGACAAAGAGACATCCATAGCATATGCTTGAGCCTAAATGCAGGAACTGCTAAGGGATGCTATGAAATGTATGTGTGCTGCATGTTATGGAAGGGCATTAAGTGGTCCAAGAGCATGAGAAAGTGAGCTACCATTACGCCAAGGTGCATGACATCCCCCCCACAACACGAAACAGATAGTGAGGCTGGGGACAAAACACTAGAGGAGGCAACAGTAGAAGGGAACAAATGAAACAGTACCATCCTTCTAATTAAGGAGGACAGTTCTAGCCTGACATCTCAGAAGCAAATGACCCTTGAATGGGATATAAACAATTAGCTTGCAGGGTGAAGATAGGTCCAACAGCAAAATCACCAGGGTTAAATTAACATTTAATGTGTATACATATATATAAAAATTCCTTTTTACCTACAGTATACACAATTATAAAGCTATTATATCAGAGTTAATTTAGCTTTGACAATTTTGCTCTGCAGATTTTACAGAAATATTACAGAGGGAGAGAGAGAGAAGGGATGAGGGAATGCTTTGCTGTGGTGGGCAATTTAATGAGCCCCCCCCTAGGAAGAAAAGGGTGACTTGTATAGTCAAGCCTAGAGTTAGAGTGGCAGCAGAATTGTTTTCTTTCTATTTTTTTACTTTGCATGCTACCTTTTACTTGTTCCTTGTGTTATTAAAAGGGGCGGCACGGTGGTGCAGTGGTAGCGCTGCTGCCTCGCAGTTAGGAGACCTGGGTTCGCTCCCGGGTCCTCCCTGCGTGGAGTTTGCACGTTCTCCCCGTGTCTGCATGGGTTTCCTTCCAAAGACAGATTAGGTGGACTGGCAATTCTAAATTGGCCCTAGTGTGTGCTTGGTGTGTGGGTGTGTTTGTGTGTGTCCTGCGGTGGGTTGGCACCCTGCCTGGGATTGGTTCCTGCCTTGTGCCCTGTGTTGGCTGGGATTGACTCCAGCAGACCCCTGTGTTCGGATTCAGCGGGTTGGAAGATGGATGTTATTAAAAGGACCATTTTTTTGTATTGTTTCCTCAGAGCATGTTGTTTTAGGTATGGGGGGCTTCCATAGGGTCATCTCCTATCACACTGGCATTGGGCTTTTTTGCTCTTCCAAATGCAGATAAATCAGTTGTGTTTTAAATAAATAGAGTAACAATAAAGACCATTTTTTCTTTAATTTACCCCACTGCTCCACAGTTGAAAACTACAAATCAAACAATTCAGTCGAAATTAAAATGCAGACTTTCATTTAAGCAGATTTGCAACCAAATTTTGGTCACACCATGTAGAAATGACAACTTCTTTTCTACATGGTCCCCCCATTTTAGGGCACCACAGTGTTTGGGATATTGCAATTTTTAAAACAGTCATATTTATTACTTTGTACTTTTATTACGCCTTGCATGCAATGACTGTGATTCATAGACATCACCAGGTTCTTAGTATCTTCTCTGGTGATGCTTTGTCAAGCCTCTAATGCAGCCATCTTCAGCTCCTGCTTGTTTTAGGGGCTTGTCCCATTAGGTTTTCTCTTCAGCATATGGAAGGCCTGATCAGTTGGATTTAAATCAGGTGAATGTCTTGGCCATTCAATAATTTTCCAATTTTTAGCTTTGAAAAACTCCTGTGTTGCTTTAGCGGTATGCTTTGGATCACTACCTTGTTTTAGGATAAAGCGCCATCCAGTGTATTTGAAGGCATTTACTGGAGCTTGAGCAGATAAGATGTTTCTTTACACTTCAGAATTCATTGTGCCACTGCCGTCAGCATTTCCATCATCAATGAAGAGAAGTGTGCCAGTACCTGTGACAACCATACATACCCAAGCCATAACACCCCCACCACCTTGTTTAACAGATGCTTTGTATCTGCTTTTGTATTTGTAGAGGTTATGGGACACACAAAAAGGGACACACATTCATATTGAATCCAGAAAACCGTTAAAACACTTTGGAAGGGTGGAGGATCCAGAAGGGAGGAATTCATGATAACCTGAATCAGAATTGGATATACTGGTCTAAACGCAACGTTATTAAAATGCGCAAGCATGTATCAAGGAAATGTAGATGGTGTCATCTTCCAGGGGCAGTTTTACATTGTGGCAAGTGGCTGAGGGCGGTACCCAGCCAGGACGCCCGGAAGGACCGGAGGAGGGCTTACACCTCCTCCAGACCACGAAGGGGTGACCGCCCCGGTGGCTATGGGGACCAGGGGAAAGGGGCTTGGAAGCTCAACCCTATAGGGGCCCATGGTCACCGGGTGCGCAGCCGGTCCTTCCGCCACACCAGGAAGTGCCGGCGGAAGTTCATCGAGAGGCATCTGGAGCACGTCCGGGTGAACATAAAAGGGGCCGCCTCCCTCCATTCAATGGCTGGAGTCGGGTGGAAGAGGACAGAGCTCGGAGGAGAGGAGTGGAGGCAGTCAGGAAGAGAGAGAAAGGCATTGAGAGAGGCCTGGACTGAGGGTGTTTGGTACGGGGTACTGGGTTGTGCGGGACACTGTAAATCTTGTACAGAATGAATAAATGTGTGTTTGGGTGCAAACCAGCAGTGTACGCCTGTCTGTGTCTGGGCCAATCTCCACAACATACTGTATATTGTTGGAATGTAAAGCTTATGGAAAGGAGAGAAAGCAAACTGTAGGACATTAACATGTCACAATGGATACTGTCCCAAGACCTTCCTGCGTGGGTCTCCTCCAGGTGCTCCGGTTTCCTCCCACTGTCCAAAGACTTTCAGGTTAGGTGAATTGACAATGCTAAATTGGCCCTAGCGAGCATTTGGTGTGTGTGTGTGAATGCACGTTCACCCTGACATGCGTCTTCTCTAGGATTTGTCCCTGCTTTGCACCCTACGCTCACTGGGATAGGCTCCAGTCCAAATCCCCCCCACACTGACCGTGTCCCTTCTCTGGATTAAGCAGGTTAAGACCTGACATCAGGTGCAATAGTTTGATATGGTCAATGATCTTAAAGCTATCATAAAAAGATATTGAAGTACGTGAAGTTTATTGGGTTACACAACGCTATTTGATTTACAATGGTTGGGTGGTAATTTAATTATGTAGGTTGTGCATAGTAGGTATTGGATTCACTATCCTGACTCCTCTCCACACTCCAGATCAGTATGTGGCTGTAAATGCACCTTTACAGTTTGTTTGCCATTTTTCTTTTCATCCTCAGAGTTGAACACTAACCTCCCAGATTTCCAAACAGGCTCCATCGATCTCAAAATCCCATTATCACCAGGAAGAACTGATCTCATACATTCACAGTGACTGCGAAAAAAAAATCTTCTGTTTTCAGCTTTAAGGCTAATAAATGGGGCTACCCATGCAGACATCTCTATCTCACCTTCTTTATTGCATGAAAGTATCATTCCACAGACAAATGGTAATGATTTCAATTAGAAAGAAGACATTGACACAGCCAAAATTGGTTTTAGTTAAGGACATTTGTAGTTTAACATCAGCAATCAGTGAAGAATTCAAGGAACCTGTCCATTAAGCATTACAATAATCACCTAAGCTTGAGAAAAATTAAGAAGTTTTTCAAGTTCCTTCATTATACACTTTGGTTTCTGGTTTAGCTTGTTCAGGTACTGTGCTTTTCCCCTGTAGACTATATACTTTATCTCCAATTTCTAGTCACCTGGATATGTCTTTAAAAACCCTAGAAAAGTCTTTTGTTGTTGCTTAAGCCAATTGAAAGCAAAAGGTAAAAGATCAAGGGTGGGAACATTTATTTTAGCTGATGATGGACTGAGTGACTGATAAACGACAAATCCAAAATGTAGGGGAAACAGTTAAGGGTCTTAAAATAAAAAAGATGTACCTAACTTTCATCACTAAAACAAATACAAAGAAACACCAAAGAAGAGAAAAGGGTCTTATCATGAACATCAAGCTTAAACATATACAGTATCAGTGCTAAAAATGCTTAATTAGATATGGGATAAACATTAGGAAAGAACAGCAGGTGTATAAGTTTTGCAATTCAACTTGATAGATTATAACATCAGATATTATATAGACCTTGACTTAATATAATTTTTTGAATAAGTCATAGTGAAATGGAACTTGTCCAGTGTTTACTACACTTGTTGCTCTTTTAAATTTAACACCTCAATGATTTTCAACCATAAATGAGGCTACCCTACACCCTTGTCTGGATACTAAAGGAAAAGTGACTTGAGCCAGGGTTATTGTAGGGGCTTGGATCAGGTGGGGCTTTCTCACAGAGATGATACTGAGTTTATGTCATGTTGAAAAATTGAGTTGTCTGGATCAGTGCTGTAGTATGCACTGCATAAACTATGATATCAAACACAAGACAATGTCGAAATTAGCACAAGCAGCTAGCAGATAAAGCAAAAAACTAGCACTACATTTTTGTAGAGCCTTGCAGAACACAAACAAAATTATTTGGGCTAATGTGTTCTATTTTGAAGAGCCAAAGAGAAATGTTTTAGTAATGGGTGTAACCTATATGGGGTACCACCGAACCCCAAACCCCAGACCCAATAATGCCCAGCACAGGTTAAAATAATGTTTTTTTAATTGACCAAGCACTTTGTACAACTGACACAGCCAATAATCACATAAAAACAATGAAACACTTCCCTTTTCTTCTACCTCTGGTTGAGTGTCACCTACTGCCTTCCGGCTTCCACTGACACAGCATTACTTGTTGGGAGCACTTCTGGGTTGTCTGGGAACCATGGCAGTCCCCTCTCCGTCAGCATCCAATTGTGTTATTCAGAGACCATGACAGGGCTGCACTTCCGGACTCCATGTAAAAGGAGGTTGGAACTGCTCCTGCACTCCAGTTTCTCCTTGTCCAAGAGGTCATGCTGTCATCCATGGGGCCAGGAGAAAAGACATATACAAAAGCTGTGCCAAGATTGATAACTGCGAGTCAAGCCTATCTTTTCTAGTCTTGAGATAAACCCAAAACTGAAGTCAGAAAAGTCAGAAATTAATTTATGGTTTTTATCCAGTCTAGGAAAATATGGAAACGCTCACACTGACCTTTATGCAATTACATAAGTGACATCATGTGTCACACAGTCCTATGGAAATCTGAGAAACATCATCATGGAAACAAACTGTACTTTTGCCTGAAACAACATGATATCATAATATAATAAATGACATTTAAATGGAGCAACAGTTTTTTGAGGTTGAAAACCACAGAGTGTGCATAAACATTGACCCAAATGGCCACAAAAAATCAATAAAAAATTTTAACAAAAACTGGTAACGGTGAAACAACATATTATGTGGTGATTTGCAAATTTAGTGCAAACTCCTCATTACTGAATTTGATAGACCTGTGTGGTGAAGCAAATTAAAGTATTTCATGATGAGGTATGGACTCTGCCCTGACTCTTCAACTTGAGTGCTGTTTACATCTGCTGCTATCCATCTGCAACTGTTTCTCAGCAACATTAATTACACTGCAATCATATGTATGATGTGTGGAGAAAGTGAAATAAAAAACACAACCTGGCTTGAGGTTTCTGCTCTAGAAACTGGCATTATGCATTGCAAAAAGCCTTTAGTCAAGCTGCGTGTTCAAGTCTAGTCCATTTTATATACTGTACATTTCAATGTGATTTGTTGGCTGCCTGCGTCTTCAGCTCTGCCAGATTTTGAACATTCCTTTTGGAATTCTGGAAAAGATACTTCTTACCTGTTTGTTACGGCTCTTCTCCTTCCTGTCTGGGCTATTCTGCTTTTCTATTTTGGTACATGCAGCCTAAGGAGCATTGCAAGACATTACTTCATGCTCCATTGTAGTGGCTTGATTTTCTCACAGTAGTAATAATAATACCATATATACCAGCGGATAAGTCAGGACTTGATTTTATCGTATAATTTCTTGTATTTTATATTGGTCGTATAAGTCGAATGGGGAAAACTCACGCTATTGATCCAAGAGATTATGATATGATAATGCCCACCTGAGAGAGTAACCACTGCCTTTTTTTTCTATGTATTGTGCCTACGCGACCACACAGTAATACCGAACTATTTCGAAGACACGTTTGCACTGATTTGTGTTTTTTGTATCTCACACCCTCATACACCTTTATTGTAAGAGCATCCCTTATCTATGATGGAGCGTTCGATCAGAAGAAAATATGGAGCTGGTTTTAAATTAAATGTCGTTGAAGCAACAAAAGAAATTGGTAACTGTGCTGCTGCAATTCAATGCATCTGAGAAACTGATGTGTGATTGGAGGAGGCAAGATATAAAAAAAAAATTTAAGTGTCACATTTTTGAATGGGCATATAAGTCGGGGTCTGATTTTATGATCGATTTTTCGGGTTTCAAGACCCGACTTGTACATGAGTTTATACGGTAATAATTATTTTCTCACAGTAATAATCTCTCTGTTATATTAAAAATGTTTTTCATTGTGTCTGCATTATTCAGCCTTGACCACTCCCCTCCACCTCCATGCTCAATCATTACTCCTACTGCGCACATCCTTTCTCTGTACACCCCGTGACTCTCAGTGCTGCTAACTCGCCCTTCAGCACAGCCGGTTATAATGGGAAGGCAGAAAAGCAAATTATCTACTCAAGAACGTCGAATTTTAGATCACTACTGTAAGATAGTGACAAGAGTTGATAATAAACGTCGAAAAAAGAAAATGAACAAAAAAGAGCTGCATATAACAAAAATTGAGGACAAAGAGAAAGAGAAAAATATCCTGAACAATATGTAAACATAAATGAAAAAAAATAACATTTATAAAATGTAAGTTAGAGGATAACGTAATTCATAATGTTGTTTTTGACGTGGCATTACTGTAATTTCATTTTTTATTTACTTTTTATTATATTTTACTTTTTTATGACTGCTTTTACTCGTTCACTTTATACTACCATTTATTATTCATTGGCATTGTCACACACGTGCATTTGGGAGTTGGCCAAAGGGACTAAAAGATGGTAATTCCACACCAGACCAGGGGGCAGCGGGGTGCACTAAGCCTCCCTCTTTTCTCTCTATAGAACCCAACACGAGAAATTCTGCCTGAATCTAAGGACGTCACTTCTGGTTCCGGTCCAATAACATCACTTCCATTCCCAGTCCCGAGGAGGTCACTTCCTGTCCCGGCCCAAAGGATGTCACTTCTGGTTCTGGCCCCGATGACATCACTTCCCCTGAACGACCTTAAAAACCTACCATCTTCTCTGCACTAATCAGTTCTGTTTTGGACTCGAACCTGTACGCACTTGTACTGAAATTTCAACCCTTTTTGCAGCCAAGGAAAGTACATGGGTGGCTGCCCCAAACCTTTGTTGTGTGTGTCCGGCTGTTTATTTCAAAGTATTTAAATAGACAGTTCTAGTGAAATACTCAAGTAACTGATTTTTTTATCTATAATAATTTAGAGACCAAATCATCTTCCTCCCGCACCCTGCGTGCTCTTCTATATACCATCTCTTTAAATACAATAGCTTTTTGTAATGGAGAAGCATCTCTATGTCCTTTGAGTGGCTCAGCTGTGAAGCGAGAAGGAGGCAGAGCCCCCTAGTAATAATAATAATAATTCTTTACATTTATATAGTGCTTTTCTCACTACTCAAAGTGCGTTTTCATAGTGAATAGGGAGCCTGGCTGATGAGAAAGCAGCCATTTTGTGCCAGTATGCATACCACACATTAGCTGTTAAGTGGTCAAGCAGTGAAAGATAGTTAGCCAATTAGAGACAGGGGATGATTAGGGAGACAGAGTGAGTAGGTCATGGTGGGCAATTTAGCTTGGAAATCAGACGATGCACCATACTCTTCACAAATAAGATGCCATGGGATCTTTAATGACCAAAGAGAGTCAGGACCTCATGTTTACGTATTATCCAAAAGGCAGCACCATGTTTTCAGCATATTTACAGTCCTCATCACTGTACTGAGGTATTGGGATCCACATTCAGACTAAAGGGTAAGCACTCCCTACTGGCATAACAAGCACCTCGTTCAGCAGCAACAAAACCTTTTCCTGGTTGGTCTCCCATCAAAGTACTGGCTGGGAGCAAACATGTTTAGCCTCAGGTGGATAACCTGTCCTGAAATGCAGATGGTATGGCTGCTGGAAGGAATAGTGTCAGGAAGGATGGGGTTCTTAGCACTGAGACAGCAACAGCCTATGAAGGTGTGGCTGTGTGATGCATGCCTGACATTATGCATCATTTCAAACTCAAATATGAGGATGCATCAAAATTTCATCTTGATTTCTGCACTTATATTGCTAAATTGTATAGTTCTTGATGAAATTATATTTTTGCACAGAATAATTTAAAATTTATTTTCCAAATATGTCTCTCCTATTTGTATGTGCACATGAGTGTGCTATGTGATGGACCGGCATCCTGTCCAGTGCTGTTTCCAGCCTTGTGTCTGATGTAGCTCTTGGCCTTAATGATCATAGATTGAATTAAATGGGTCTGAGAATGTTCTATAATATTAAATGATTATGTTATTGTTAAATATGGTTCTGAAAGTCACTAGTTTGTGTTTTCTTTCCATGTGAGTGTGACATTTCTGTGTCGTTTGTTTAGATAGATAGATAGATAGTTTAGTGGTTTGTAGTCAATATCACCACAATACAAATTAATGAAATTATGTTGTTATCTTATGTATGACACATGTACATGTAAGTATCTTCTTATTTACTTTTCCCATTTGGGTAGTCTCTGTTGATTCTTGTTTATGCTTTGCTTCAATACTCTACTATCAGGTTGTGAGGATGTGTGACAGTGGCACACAAAAAGTAATAAATCTTTACATAAAATTAATTGGGCCAGTATTTCCCACATCTTCGCAGTCCAGACTTTTCACGCGTTATCCTTGCTATTATAGACTATGGTTGCCAGGCAACGCTTGCTCAAACTCCTACAAGCAATTCTTCTCCCAGATTTACAACTAGCTTTAAACTTGCTAAGTTTCAATAAACATTATTTCAGTCTGTAAACATATCTGTGTTCCAAATAAAGATGCGGCAACACTGCAAGAAAAATATAAAACTGCAAATAGTATGTAATTGAATGAAGTGTTAATAGAATAATAAGTTCTTTTAGTTATGATAATATTGAATATGAATATCACTTAAAGTTATAAGGTACTGATCCTATACATTCCTCCCTGCGTGGAGTTTGCATGTTCTCCCCATGTCTCTGTGGGTTTCCTCCGAGTGCTTCGGTTTCCTCCCACAATCCAAAGACATGCAGGTTAGGTGCATTGGCGATTCTAAATTGTCTCTAGTGTGTGCCTGGTGAGTGTGTGTGTGTGTGTGTGTACGCGCCCTGTGGTGGGCTGGCGCCCTGCCCAGGATTTGTTTCCTGCCTTGCGCCCTGTGTTGGCTGGGATTGGCTCCAGCAGACCCCCGTGACCCTGTAGTTAGGATATAGCGGGTTGGATAATGGATGGATGAATGGATGGATAGATCCTACACATATTGCTAATTACTTTATTAGATCAAATGGACTATGGGCCGGTCCAGGTTAAGAGAGTAAATGAGTGAGTTCTGCAATGAACTGGTATTTACATCCAGGGTTCATTCCTGTTATGCACTCAGTGCTGCCTTCATAGTCTCTAACCCACTACAACACTAAACAGAAAATGCATTTTCAGACAATGTACAGTATGGATGGATAGATGGAAAAAAGGAAGAATGAATGGACAATGTTCTGCTGTCACAGTTGAACTTAATAAAATATCCATAGTGCCCAAAAAAGTTTTTACCTTCCTGGAGGTTTTCACATTTAATTGTTATACAACATGGAATCAAAGTGGATTTTTAGCACTGAACAACAGAAATAGAATCTTTAATGCTAAAATTAAAACAGATTTCTTTAAAGCGATCTAACCTAATTACAAATATAAAACACAAAATAATTGACTGCATTAGTATTCACCCCCTTCAGGTCAATATTTTGTTGATGTTCCTTTGACAGCCATGACTGCGTTGATGCTGTGTGGACATGTCTCCATTAGTTTTATCCATCTAGACACTGCAATGTTTCTCCATTTTCCTTTGCAAAACTGCTCAATCTCTGTCAATTTGTAGGTGGGGCATGAGTGAACAAACTTTTTCAATTCCAGCCACAAATTCTCAATTGGATGGACATCTAAACTCTTACTTGGCCACTACAGGATATTAACATTGGGTTTGTGCTTGGGGTTGTTGTCTTGCTGGAAAACAAATCTTCTTCCATGATCCAGGTTTCTTCATAACTGCATCAGGTTTTCCACCAGGATTTCACTCTGTTTTGCTGCATTCATTTTAAACTCTGCCCTCACTAGCCTTCTAGCACTTGCTTCAGAGAAGCATCTAAATCATGATGCTGTAACCACCATGCTTCACCGTAGGGAAGGTATGTTTTTGATAATGTGTAAAAAGCTAAATTTTGGTTTTATCGGACCTTTGTTCCTTCTTCCAGCTGACTTCCATGTGCCTTCTGTCAAACACTAGCTGAGATGTCATGTGTGTTTTTTTAACAATGGCTTCTCTTTGCCCCTCTCCCATAAAACTGCAACTGGTGAAGCACCCGAGCAACAGTCTCTCTGATCTCATCCACTGTAGTTTATAACTCCTTCAGAGTTATCATAGGTCTGTTGGTGGCCTCCGTTACTAGTCTTTTTCTTGCACAATCACTTGGTTTTTGTGGACTGCCTGTCAGGCAGATTTACAGCTGTGCCATATTCTTTTCATTTCTTAATGATTGATTTTACTGGACTACAAGGGATAAACCATGCCTTGGATATTATCTAGTCTACATCTCCTGACTTGTGCTTGTCAATTACCTTTTCACAGAGTTGTTAAGCCTGTTCATTTGTCTTTATTGGGTAAGTTAGGCCACCATACTGACTCACCACAAGATGGACCTTCCAGAGGAGGTGCATTTATGCTATAATCAATTGAAATCCCTTGAATACAGACAGGTGATCTCCATCGAACTAATGATGGGTCTCTTAAAACAAGTTGATCTTCACTACTGATGATTTAAGTGCTTTATATATGGAATTACTTTAGGCCACTTTGCCGGGTTCTGTTATCATTTTGAGAGTAAAAGTCCTTTTCTGTTGATCAGTGCCAGAAAAGTTGTATAACACTAAAATATGAAAACTTCAAAGGAGATGTGTGCTGGAGTTGCAGATCTTCAATTTTTTAAATAATACTAAAAAAAAATGTAAAATTTTATTTTTGTTGTATTTTGCTCAGCCAAACAAGATGAACTTAAATTTACAGGTGCAATTAACATTAAAGCATCTTCTCTTCCTGAACTGTACCAGTAATCTATCACCTTAAAACATCTAGTTCGCCTTAGGCCATGTCGATTATCTTATCACCTGGAAACAGAACTTTGACAGCCAGACAATCAGAGGTGTGTAATATTCCATGTCACAAAGCCCGTGTCACAAAGCTCCATATCACATGTCATGAAACTTCACATGGAATTTTAACATAAATATGGCTTGTCCAACGGTCTAAAAAAGAGAGAAAAAGAAACTGCAATGACAAAAAGGACAGGAGAGAGTGAAGGTGATATGAGAAGCGGGGGCCGAGACATGTGTAGCTGTTACATCTAAACACCAGTGAAAGCATCTTATAAATAACCCCGATCGCTTGATCAAAGGACAACATCCAATCCTTGACATTCTTTGTAAGCATATTCTGAAGGCTATATATGTAGACTTTCCTATCTATATTTTCTTGTATACTTTCTTCTACTGGTATTATTATTCTTTAATAAATACCACATTGCTTTTAAATTTCTATAATTTGCCTTTATACCTATAGTCATTGAAGTAATAAAGTAAATATTATGAGCACCTGGAGCAGTAGAAGGTTGCCATACACTCTGATCTGTGGGGTTTATCAGGCTGAGGAGGGATGCTTCATGTATGAAACCTCTGGAAAATATTTTCTGTCTATTAATGTACATTTTTGTCAATATACACCCACATCTAGAAAAATTTATATTTTTAGATAAATAATATGTATTACAAAACATGCATCCATCCATTTTCTTATCAATGTCAGGGCTGCAGTGAGTCAGCACCAGGCCTTGTAGCTCTGGGCAGAAATAGAAAATGGGGTATCAGTTTATTACTGGGGGCACTCATACACACAAATCTGCGCTCACTTACAATCTGACAGTCTTAGAGCTGCCAATTAACTTTCATAGTATCAAAAGGAAATGTCATGCAGACAACTTCACACATGCAGCATTCATTTTTGGGCATCAATCCCAAGACTGTGGAGCAGCAGTATTAGCCATTATGCCACCCAATATACTTGCTTGTGTGAATAATTCACACATATAATATAAATAGGTAACATAGAGTATTGTATACTAGGGACTTGCCTAATTATGTTCTTGATCCTTTTTTGTCAAATTGTATTTTAAAATTTGTAACTGTTTATTGTGTGTTTTGAAATTACATTTTTTGACTGTACATTAACATAGGCAGTAAAGGTATAGTAAGGAAGGCTGCCATTTGTATGTTTAAAGGATTTTAGCATACCTGGAATAGTTCCAAAATCAATTTCTAGAAGTAATTGCATTGGAAAAATATCTATCTATCTATCTATCTATCTATCTATCTATCTATCTATCTATCTATCTATCTATCTATCTATCTATCTATCTATCTATCTATCTATCTATCTATCTATCTATCTATCTATCTTTAAAATTCAGACTTGCACGGTCATTAATTGCTTTTTCTTATTTTAGGAGTAGAAAAGGGAAATTGAAGAGAAAGGCCCATCTCAGGAAATCTATATTTAACCAGCATTCCCCGTCCCTAAACAGCTTTACCGTTATTAGCCTACATGACCCACTGAAGTGAGTTTTCTAAGATTAACTGGGTGGAGAACTCATCATCTGCCTAAAATAACAATTTGGCAGGATATATCGCTTACTGTGTGCTGTCCTAGAAATGATTGCATTTTCTTATTTAATCAGAACTGAATATCCCTTAACCATTAAAGAAAATGTTTGTGCCATTAGAGGATATCATTTTATAAATTACATATGACAATATACTGTATTCTTAAACAAACTAAAGAAGGCCTAAGTCAGAATGCATCTACAAAAAGGAAAAGCACATGAAAGTTAGAGCCAAGGTGGAAAAAAGCAGGTTATAAATGACAGGTTAAGAGAGCTAAGAGATATCTATGAAAATGTGAGGAGATGAAAAGGGTGGAAGTCCAGTTTGGGTTGAAAAGAAGGCAATCTGGGAAGATGAAGTGTGAGATCAAAGATGACTCTGTCATTTATTGCTGGATGATAAGACAACCACATTTAAGACTAAGTTTACTTTCTACTGTTTCTCTTTGATAGTTATCTTCAAATCTATGTGATGGAACACAAATAGACAGATGAAGGTTTCTCTGGTCAAGAGAATTGAAATGTGCCACAGTGGGTTTCCCGAGGTGTTTGATCATGAAGGCTCTGACGTGTCACTTGAAACATAACTAAAAGCCATCATCCTCTTTCAAAAATGTAAACTACTGGATGCTTTTTTTTTAGAAATAGATGCTCACACATACCTAATAAATGATTCTAGCTCAAAAGCATGATAGTAGAATGCAAAATAAATGTGACTTTAATTAATGTAAAACTGATTACATTTTTCAGCACTATATTAATATACAACTTGACTTAAAAATTAGCAGACATACAAGTAATATTGTTTTTGAAGAAAACCTATTTTTTCTCCTCTGATTACAAACGAAGGGCATGATGAATGTATAATAATCAACAACCTACCAGGCAGACAGAATAAGTTCACTTTATGCAGGTCAACTAATCTGCCAGTATTATTTTAAACAAACCTCTCATATCTAATACCTATAAATGCAAGCTTATTTTGTCTTTTATTGTAAATTCATATATTGGGCAAACATAAAATAGTGGGGGACAAAAGAGAAACATGCAGATCAAAATGCAAGAGGTAGAGTGGAAACAAACTTAAACATGCCTATTCAAAGTACACTAAGATGGACTAGTGACAAAGAGAAAGACGTAAACTACACATTACAATCTAGCATTGCCTTGGCAGAATACCCCAGGTACCCCTGAAAACCAAAAGGCTGAGACAATACTGAAATTCATCAGGTAACCAGAGGCCTTTTTTATTAATAAAATAACAATTGCACAGCTCTGAATTATCTGCTTCAGGTCAAAGGATATTGTGGTCTCATTTCATATTTTTGCAAAAAAGACTTTGCAGTCAGCCAACACACAGTTAAACAGCTTTAATAACTTCATACCAATAAAATTTGTGTGGAAGGCACAATAGACATATGGAGGTGACAGTTTATTGTTCAATATTTAGCTAATATATACTGAATTGGAAATGCAAGCTAGCTCTCGTACCTCTCGACAACAAGTTGGATAGTTAGGCATTAATGCAAATTGCGTCTCAGTGTCGGATATCTGTGAGTAGTCTTCCATGAATGTGAGTTTTAAAGGAAATTACAAGACAAAAGGGTTGCAAGCATAGATAGATAGATAGATAGATAGATAGATAGATAGATAGATAGATAGATAGATAGATAGATAGATAGATAGATAGATAGATAGATAGATAGATAGATAGATAGATAGATGACACTCTATGATAGATAGATAGATAGATAGATAGATAGATAGATGACACTCTATGATAGATAGATAGATAGATAGATAGATAGATAGATAGATAGATAGATAGATAGATAGATAGATAGATAGATAGATAGATAGATACTGTAATATATTTTTTTGTTTTTTTCCACTGCAGCACACTGTTTGATATGCAAATCACACACAAACCCTTGAGTTGTTTTGTAAGTTAATTACATAAACTGTAAGTTATCACAATGCAAAGAAAATTCTCACTGGAGCCAAATTATTTTCCCTAATTTGCAAGTTATCTAAATGCCTCCAGTGTTTTTCTCTCAAATGTGAAACTATAATGCAGCAGTCATCTAACAGATTTTAAACAGCTTCACTTAAAATGCAGCATTAGGTGGAGTAAAGTGCACCTCATTGCATCGACTAAAGAAGAAAGGTCCTTCAGTGAATGCACAGTGTAAATGCTGGTAAATTAAGAAGATTTCAAACTATTCATTACTAATGAGTCTGTGGCGAGGTCAGAAGGCTTGTGTTTAAGATACAGTAAATTCCATTGTTCTGGATTATTAGTAGTATAACAGCAGCTTTTCCAAACATTAACATCACTTCTATTAGAAAAGCAATAATGGTGACATTGTTGTTTTTTTTATTTACTTACTGTAGCTCTGTGTTGTTACTGATACAACACATATAGATTTTTTTTGACAAACAAGACTTGAATATGGTCATTCTACTGTAAGCTATAATAAATCAAATTGGCTTAGAACAAGGATGTATGTGTTCATGAGGTATATTTTATTTGCATGAGAATACTTCTAATTTAAAATGTTTCTACCACCGCTTTCTTGACACAGTTATTTCCCCCAAAGTAGCACAAGCCTTCCTATAAGCTAATTTTCCACTTCTTCATTTCTATATGATATGGAATTATATTAACTTGATTTCTGCAAAACAATTAACAAATACCCGGTCCTAATGCTTAATGCACTCTTTTAACAAATGACTGCATTATGATTTTGGATCACTTTGTTACTAGGTAATTACTGTACATAACCTCAAGAAACTAGATCATAACTTGCCTGTATACTTTCTAATCTTCATAGTGTCTTCCATACAGGAGTTTTATTTTTCTTGAAAGTGTACTGGAAAAAATGGACATCGTGGTTTATGATAGCAATTTTGTCATAACTTGACAGGGTGGTTGAACAAAGTACCAATATTTTTACTTAAATGTTGTCTTTCGCATTCTGTGTTGCTTTTATCCTTGATTTTTTTTACGAGACAGAGTTGATGTCATCTGTAGAATTTCAGATACAGTTGCATTATTCTACAAACAAAAGGCAAATGTCATCCTTTCTACCTAACTTTGAGAAGTCAGTTTTTTATACTGTGTCAAAGCAGGGAGTAGGAAAAAGCTATAGCCAGGAAGGAAGTAGTGTTTGGCTTACAGCAAAGGATATGAAGTATTCTTGACCTGGAGTCATTTGTAATTTTTATATCATGAGAGGTAAAAGACTTGTGCACTCAAAATGTCCGTGATATCAAATAAAACCAAAAATTACCAAGAACACAACTATATTCCCTGTAATTATATACAGTATATATATATACTGAACTATACCGAAAGGAGCTTTAGTGCCTTACTGGAAACATTCATTCTCCCACACACTAACCCACTTTTAGAGCCCTGAGTTAATTTAGCACATCTAATCTTGGGATTTTAGGGGAGAATTAAACACCTGGACAAACATCCACTAGGGAGAACATGCAAACGCCATGCAGACAGAAACAACAATTTGGAGTTGTGAGGCAACATCACTGAACACTGTGCAGATAAGCTTCATTGGGATCTACAATGTAAAAAAGAATTTGGCCATTCACCTTAAATTATTTAGTTCATCTTTCTTCCTAAGCTCCATCTCATAATACTTTGAATTGAAATCCCTTTGTTATCTATATACCTTATACTTACTGTGCAATGAAAAATTAATTGTTGCTTTAAAAATGATGAAAATTGCAGTATGTGGCAGAAAAGCAAAGTGCAGCAGACACAGATCACTAAACAAAGCAATAGCAAGAAAAATAGCAATAAATCATTCATCGATTTCCTGTTCCTGTTTTTCCACATTAGGGTCACTAGAAGCCAGAGGTTATCTTAGCAATAACAAATTCAAGGCAGGAATCGGGCCTGGAAGGGATGCCAGTCTTTGCATGAACAGTGTAGCAAGCAAAGTATGTGTTAAGAGAATATAACAAAATATTCAAATGACGGGAGGACACAAAGTCTAAAAATTTAGATGTCCCACTCTTTTTTCAGCTGAAAGAGAGAGACGTGACAAAATATAATGATTTGTGACAATTGAAAAGTTTTGAGATTTAGACTTATTTTGTACTTCATTTCTGTCTGATGCTGCCTTTCTTTCCTATTATCCAAATAAATAATTTTAATTTGAAAAATGAGAAATTGCTGCTGGTGGTAACATTGCCAGATCACTGTACATATACCCTTTCTCTTTCTCTGAGTTTTGGTAAGTTCTGGCTGAACTTTGAGTGTTTTGTCTCTCTTATCGTGCTTCACAACTGTTTATCAGTTCATCAATCCATTATTGCACAACTCAACTATTAATTTCCTTACAATGCATAGCTCATTGCAGGATGACGAGAAGCAGAAGTCTATTCCAACACAGTTAGGTGCATCCCTGGATGGGATACTCGGGAAGTCTTCCACTGTCATTACATTTGCCCAGTTACACTGCGCCCTGTGATCAATTAGTGTACCTGTTCATTTCCTGGCTGCTTAAAACATATGATTGTCATTGTGTGTGAATTTTGACATGAGACCTCTACTGGACTGAATGCACTTTAAGTTAAGAAGACCTCATATATTCTCAGTTTTTTAAGCGTTGAAATGCCCTGTATAAAGGTTGGTACTAGTGTTTGAAAGTATCCCTCTTTAACAAAGATCCCTCCTTTCATGCTGGAGAGGGGAGTTGATATTTACTTTACCTACTGCATCCATCTATGAGCTGCAAGTTGTACCCTGTGAGGAAAGAGAGAAAATGATACATTTTGAATTTGTGAACAAATTACTGATAAATATTTACATTCATTTAAAATTATGCATTCTCCTTATAGTTACTGTAAGTATTTATACGATTTGTAGGATTAGGTGTGTTCCATCTATCCATCCATCTATTTTCTAAACTGTTTGTCCAGATTGCAGGAAGCCAAATCCTCTTCTGTCAAATGAGATCCAAACCTCGACAGGACACCAGACCATCAGATGTCATGCTCACATATACACACCAGAGCTCAGCTATATTTATTTTATATTTGAAACCTGTTATTCTGTGCAATGCAATATTTCCCCACTTTTAATCAAAAAATGATGTATCAAAATTCATTTTAATTCATGTTATAAAATCACCTGAAGAAATAGGTAGTGTACTCTTCAGGCTCTTTACACTGATTGGTGCCTGCCATTTCTTTATTTGGTACAAGTGGAATAGAAGGCACATCTCTGGCCTACTGACTTTTCTACTGTGAACAGCGCTGTGTATTCTTTAGGCTGTTGACCAGTCAACTGGCATGACTGTCCCTGGGGAGGGAACCATGTGAAGTTGTGAATTTCTGGGAATTGTGTTGCTCAAGAGTGAATTGCATTGTTCAGACAAAGAGTGCAGCTTTTCTCGATGAGTTCAGGCCTTATTGCTGCCGGTCTGTGCTGGCAAAGCTGTCTGCACTGTAATTGATGACCCAGACAGAAAATCTGCCCAATGTATGTATATTTCTATTCATACCAACATAAAGATTTGAGTTTCATATCTAGTTTCTTTGAACACAAAATATTTCTTGTGTGATCATGTGACTATATTACAATTTGCAGCATTGTGGAAATAAGGTGGACAATAGTTATTAAAATCAGATAACACATTGTACACCTCGTAGAGAATTTATAACTTAATGTCCCTGTGTGAGCATGTGCTTTCTGAGAACAAAGCTGTCAGGCAAACCTTGAGAAAGTGTCATTCATTGCAATGAACAAGTAGGATTAAAGGGACTCACAATCAGGACAAGCCATATGAATGAATATAAAAATTCAACTTGTAGTTTAGTAAAGAGCACTTCAAGTTCATGTGGAAACTGGATCTCAAATGCATACCTAATTAAATACTATATGTAAGACTCTAAGAGAAATGACAGACTGGTGAAGCCAGAATCACTCTTGCAATTACATCCAATTTCGCATTTTAAAGTACAGTGTTGTACCTCTTGAATAAATTTGCACCTACTGATCCTGCTTGCTACTGCAGCAGTTATCTTCACCTCCTGTCCGTACATCATGCACCAAGGCTTAGGGCAGGGTTTCTTAAACCTTTTTTCTTATGACCCAATCTTGTTCTTCTTAGTGTATCTGAGACCCAATTCATGATGATCGTCAGATTGAAAGAGAATCACCACAAACGGTAAGATACTTTGCAAATCATACGCCATCCCATTACATACAAAGATGAGACACGACCGCACATGATCCAACAGTGACAGTCTGCGACCTATTCTTTAAGAAGCTCTGATTTAGTGAAAAACTAAACTCAACATCAGATTAACAAAACAGAAGATTATAACCAAAAAGGGTCCTCCAAAACAAAATATTCATGCTCATGCTCAGTCTTACTTTTATTATCCATCATTCCAACTGCTGTCTAATATGCATAGTCATCTTTTCTAAACAAGTACCTTGTTATCACAGAGTCACAAGGAACGTGCATTGTATGCTTTGCGCTCATCCAGCATCATAGTAACCAGACACATAAAATTGTTGCCTGGTTTGGTATGAGTTTGCAATTGTGGTGCATCCTATGAGGTGTCCCTTTATCTTTTTTACAATTGTCCATAATGGGCAGTCTGGACAAATTAAATTTTGAGATAGCAAGTCATGATTTAGGAGAATTTCAAAGAAATAATTACAGATTATATAAATTAGTACGGCGATTACTGGTTTTGCTTTTATTTTTCTTTGAATACCATCCATCCATTTTCCAACCCACTGAATCCGAACACAGGGTCACAGGGGTCTGCTGGAGCCAATCCCAGCCAACACAGGGCACAAGGCAGGAACCAATCCCAGGCAGGGTGCCAACCCACCACAGGACACACACAAACACACCCACACACCTAACCTGCATGTCTTTGGACTGTGGAAGGAAACCCACGCAGACATGGGGAGAACATGCAAACTCCACGCAGGGAGGACCCAGGAAGTGAACCCAGGTCTCCTAACTGCGAGGCAGCAGCGCTACCACTGCGCCACTGTGCCGCCCGTTTGAATACATTTTCTTTATTATTAATATAGTGTTTTGTCACTTTTGCTTTTGCACAAACATGTCTACATTTTGCTGTGGGGCAATTACTGAAAGTCAATGTCATCTATGCAATGGTAGTGATCCAGAATCAACAGTATTGATTCTGGCATGACACTAAAGGGAACCATCCAAAATTCTGGATTCAGCTAAAGATTTATTATTATTTAACACTATCTTTTGATTTAATAGCATAAATTGGAAATTCTTTCATTTCCTCTTTACATTTAGGTTTAGGCCTATTTTTCACCCTGGTTACTGACTTTTTTCTTTCCTTAAAACTAAGGTCAGTCTTATGGTCCTTTGAACTGTATTTTTCTATCCATCCTCTGCAGATGGAACATAATCTTGGATCAAAAAACAAAATATGATTCTGAGATGGAGACTTATAATTTCAGGAAACAGCTGAACTGACCTCAGACATGTTATTAGTAATTATAGAAAATACACTGGAATTTAATAAAAGTATTTCAAAGTTACTGAGGGCAAATAAAACATTGAGGTGGGCTCCATATGACAACTGCAATTAAACTTGTGGACTAAACAGTTTAAAAGAGGGTTGTTATATGCATTGCAATGGCTTGGGTCATTTTAATGTTTACTGCCCAAAGATAAAAAAAAATAGAATTAAACAGAATAATCCACATAGTCTAATGCTGGGAGTGGCAGTTCAAACCCTTTTTAAAAATTCAATAATAGCCTCAGAAAAACAGGAATAGTAAGGTGCAAGCTTTAGAAGAATGGGTGGATTCTGAAAACTGTAAAAAAAAAAAAAAAAAAAAGAAAAAGCATTGTAATGTGGCTATCCTTCAGTACATTGAACTTCAATGTTACCTGCCCTTTGTTCCGGTCACCTTCAAGGCTCCAACTCCTATATAGTTCAATAGGAAAAAATGAGTAATAAGTAAGCAAAAAAAATGGATGGATGAATTGATGAATATTACAAGCTAGCATTGCAAAAGATATACACTATTTGTAGTTCCCCAATGTTTAATTATATTGACTTTTTGCAAAAGATGTATCTATGAATGTAAACTTTTTTTTTCTGCTTTGGTTAAGCCAATAAATTTCTCATTTCCTCAAGGTAAATTCCCTGATAACACCTCAGAATTACTGGATGTGAATATTTACTATTGCCTGGTTACTGTTTTTCACTATATGCATCAGTGCAGAAAAAAAAAAACTATTCTTCTCCATATGCCTAACCACAAAGCCCAGAGAAATGGTGCCAAAGGGAAACAAAGGAACATTATTTTAGTACCTGTAGACAAAATGGAGCCAAAAAAGTTATAAACCTGGAAGGAAGAAACATCTAAACACTGGGAAATTAGAACAGTATAACCATAATCACACTTGTGTTCCTCTTTAGCCTCAGACAAAAGGAACTCAAGAAGAGAAACAGAGTTCATATATGCAGGGAGACTTATATGGTATATGGTATACTACACACAGTTTTTCATTCTGATGGCAGTGCCATTTATGTGTTAAGATTTAAAAATACATTTAATCATTATAATTTTAAAAGGAAATGACAAAATTACTAGAGACATCAATTTTAAATCTAACATTTTCAGATTGTTATGTATTATCTTTATTTTTAAAAGCTATTGATAAAAATGTTCGGAGTAGGCCTGTCCTGGAAAGAAGAGTCAACATTACCATGTTACAGTAAAAAGCAATTGAAAACTTCCCGAGTGCTGGATCCTTATCTTAGTAGATGTATTTCTATGAACTTTGATAAGGGGTTTCATCCCCATTCTACAGTAGACAGGTGTGTCTTCTGCCAGTAGCATTAACCTGCACTTTGATTTGAACATCTAGTGCAAGAGCATGCTCAAGTGTTTGCTGGCATGAAGTGGTAAATCACTGTTCTCCAGAGCTTTGTATTAAACTACAGTCTAATAAGGAGACTGATTTGACAGAATACTTTTTTCTAAGTGTATACAAATACCAAGGTCAAAAATGTGAAGCATATCACAAATTAAAAGGAAATCTTTGGATTTTTGTTTTATTTTTATTTTTTTAACAGGCTCTTTAAGGTGGAACCACCAATTCTGGAATATAGGAAAAATTTACTGCTCAATGGTTGTTCTCTGAACAGTCATGAGACTTAAAAGAGATTCTAGTTTATGTTTCATTTAAGAATCAACTTTGACGCATGACGATGTTTATCGTAACATTCCTTAGGAATTTGGTTGGAAAAGCATGTTAGATTTGTGAGATCTCTGGTTTTAATATCTTTCATGACTTCTGTGCCAGCAATCGGAAGGTTGCCAGTTCAAATCCTGTAAACGACAGAAGTGGCTCTACTCCGTTGGGCCTTTATTATTGGACTGATGCCTTTATCCAAAGTAACTTACAACATCTGAGATATGATTGGTTTGGTTTCTTTTGCTTTCGATCACACAGTGTCAGTTGTGGGATTTGAACCTACAACTTTAGGGTTTGAAATCCAACTCTTAACCACACTGCCACACTGCCTGCCATTTTTTGTGAAGGAGTATGATCTAATTGGACCACAGAAGTTTAAATTAGGGCAACTAATAGAATTAATCGAAAGCAAGAATGATAGGGGGCACTGCCACTAACAGCCTTTTTTCCTTCTTGAGTCATAGTCTCAAGAAACCACCCCTTGATAGTACCGAAGAGAAAGAAGTCCAGCGCTATCCAGTCCACACAATTTGGTGTCTCATTTTAAACACTGACCCGACTTCTGTGCTAACCTGAGCCAGAAATGATTGCTACTGAAAGTCTGAGAGACTAGTTACTGGTAAAGAAACACACTTTAAAGTGCTTGATTTTCATTGTTTTACCTGATTTTTTGTTTGAAATCAAACAGGCTTTTTTTGCCCAGTTGGTAATCTGCTTTGTCCTGCATCATCATTTTGCCCCGCTTCACAGTACAACAGAAAGAGAACACCAGTAAAAGATTATTACTATATAAAAAGATAGACACAGATAAATAATGGCATTTAACAAAAGTAAAGAATTGAAATTTATTAAAAATGAAGAGAGTGACAGATAAGGCAAGTTCTTTAATAAAAGAAGCAAAGTAAATAAATTTTACCTAAGGTTCCTTGGCATCAAGCTGGGTTTGGGCATGGAGTGAAACTATACTTTACCATTCACACTTGGATTACTCAGATGAAGAAAGACATACAGCAGGAGGAATAGACATTTTTATTAAATGGTACAAACTAAACCATCAGTAAGAAAAAGGAGATAATCACAAGCTTCAGGAGGGTCAAGCCCACTCTGCTCCCATTTCTTATTGATAGTGAAGATTTGGAAGTGATGAGGGCATACAAATACCTCTGTGTGCATTTGGGCGACAGGCTTTAGTGAAGTAATGCAGATGGCGTATACAATAAGGGACAGAGTCACAACTACTTCCTAAGGTGGTTGATTTTGTTTGGTGTATCAGGCCAGTCTTAAAATGTTCCTTACCAGTATGTAGTGGCCAGTGTATTTTTCTATGCTGCAGTGTATTGGAGAAATAGCATTAGTACAGGTGATGCCAACAGACTAAATAAGCTAATTAATAAGGCTAATACAATCTTGGGAGTCAGTCTGAACTCACTGGAGGAAGTGATAGAACAGAGGTCCCTCAGGAGCGGGTTACTGTCCTGGACAATAACTCTCCCCTGTGTGAGGTTTTGGTTAAACAGAACAGCACATTTACTAACAGCCTGAGGCATATGCGTTGCTCCAAGGTTGTTTCTTCCCTTGGCCACCACGATCTATAAGGAGTTCCCCGTTTGCTGAATGGTACTGAGTTGCTCTAGCAGACATCTTAACAAACAATGACGCTGTGTGTGATACAGTATACTGTGCCAATGCCTGACATCCTGTACCATGAAATTGTATTTTATAAGTATGTGCAATTCTAATCCCTTAACACTTACTAAATACCCATACTCTGTTAAATTACATAGAGACATTTCTTCTTATATGTGTATTTGGTAGCATACTTAAGATAATTACCATTGTTATTATATGTATATTTGTGCCTCTGTTGTCTGCTGCTGTAACCCTGCAATTTTCTTCAGGATTAATAATGTTCTATCTATCTATCTATCTATCTATCTATCTATCTATCTATCTATCTATCTATCTATCTATCTATCTATCTATCTATCTATCTATCTATCTATCTATCTATCTATCTATCTATCTATCTATCTATCTATCTATCTATCTATCTATCGAATACTGGCATCCTATGTAGTAATCTTCTGTGCCTACACCCAGTGTTGCACATATGAGCTCCTGTTCCCAATAAGGGACTTAATGGGGTCAGAAAATGAAGTAATTAAAGGAAATTTCTAATAATAGCAAACACTATTGCAAGGAGATTAACAGCACTAAATCAATGACAGTACTTAAGCTATGTAAAATACACAAAACCAATTAATAGCACATTTAAAATACAATAATGTAGTACTGGCTAATTCCAGGAGTATCTTTCAAGCATAACTGACAAGTCTTTGACAGTAAGTATCAAATCAAATACAATAGCAATATATTTCAAAACATTCACTACTAAAATGTTCAAATCACCACTGGGAAAAGATTTCATTTTATTTGTTATCCAATATGCACTACAGTAGTGTTTTCTAGTGTAGCAGTGAATGTACATTCTGTCTGCATTTAAGAAATTGAACTTAATAAATTATTAGAATAATACAGCACCTTGCCGTCCATTATAAAAGTAATGAGAGCCCCCACCCCCAAGCCTATTCAAATTAAGAAAAGAATGCTTCCATTGGAAGTATGTTTATGGGTATTTTACTCCATCATTCATATAGTCTTGTGCCAATGTCTAGGCTGGCCATGCTTCATTTGCACTTCCATCATCACTTGCATCATTTGGGCCAGGTGTTCTTTTTTCCTTTAAATTCTTTATGAGCATTATAAGAATCAGTACTTCTCTGAGAGCAGAAAAATTGTACTTAAGCTTTGGGTGTCAAGGTTGGTTTCCAGTTGCCAAGGGCCATTCATTTAACAAAGAATGAAAAGACCTTCCTCTGGGAAATTTGTACCAGGGATGAGATCTACCAGAGTCAGAGGAAGAAATCACTTCTTGTAAGTGAAGTTTTTTTTTACTCTAATAACATGGAATGAAAATGTATCTTCACCTGACAAACATACCCAGAATGATTACAAGCTTACAATGTGAGAAGAATATTTACGAGCATAATTTGCTTTCAAAGAAAATAATGATTTGTGGACATGTTAAGCTGTACAATATGAGTTGATTAACTGGAAATGTATGGAATAATTGAATATCCTCAGTCTCGGTCTGTGAAGGCTGACACTGAATATATATGCACAGGGTTCCATTTTGCTCACATTTCAAATATAGACATACAGTAATTATATTCTGCTACTAGAACGTACAGTCAGACTTTCTGAAAACAAAAATATTGACGGTAACCTTGTTCCCAGAGTGCATATTTATTAAGACAAATGATACACCATACTGTGTAAAATCAAGCATACAGCATAATGTCACAGCTGACAGTGGCACCTAGGGGGAACGTTTTGTTAAAAGGGCTGCATGAAAAACATTTTGAAGAGTGTGTGAGTTTCTCAATCCAAACATTTTATAAATTTTACATTTGTTTAGTCCTCATTTTCAGTCCCCACCCAGGCCCTATCTATGTGCTTTTTACCCACATTTTAAATGTGCAGCTTAATTGGTGACTTTAAGTTGACTGCATGAGTGTGGCTTGTGCCATAGGGCCACCTCAGCACAGTGCTGGTTCCCCCCTTATTGTTAAAGCTTCCAGAATGGGGTTCAGACTCCTTAAAACCCTGAACTGAATATGTGAGTTAGAAAATGGATTCATGGATGGATGTCAGAGGTTCTTAAACTAGAGATCTCAAACTCAGTTATTCCAGAACAAATTGTCATTCAAACCAGTTTCTTGTTTTGAAAAACCAATTGGTTTTTGAATAAGAAATCTATTACAATGAAAACTCCCAGACACAGCACCTATTTAATGCCATGTCTAAGATACTCTGGTCTATAAGACAATAGCAACATTGTGTGTGGAGCCATACCAAGACAACTGAAAACTAATCCTGCTTCAGAGCATAACAGAGGTACACATCACAAAATTCAAGATAATGTTCAGCCCTTAACACAAAAGACACTTTTTGCAGTATAAAATAAGAGTTTGATGAAAAGACAAAGAGAAAAAAGCCATGGACTAATAGATGACAAAGTTTGCCTGAACCCCACTTGATTTTTTTTAATAAAGCCTTTGCAGAAAACTCAATAAAATCAATTGTATAACTTGTAGTAGTTCTTGAAAAGTATTTAAACATGCAATTTACATGATTTCAACTGCCAGTGGCCGACCCACTAAGACAGTCGTCATGGCCTATACAGCACAATTTCCTCATTGCTTTGTGGGTTTTTCTGCAGGCATTTCAGCTTTTTTCCTAAAAATATGTACTGTCTAAATACATGTACTCAGTTTAAAGCAGCCTCTTAAGAATGTGCAAGAGGGGAATGTTTGGGGACATGGGGTCAGTAATATAGGAATCAAAAGTTGAAGGAGCTACTGGAGCTACTCGAACTACTGTCACACATGCATATCACAGGGTCACCTTCCAGGTTGGGTGACTGCCCACTTAATAGCAAGGGCCTCCCGTTCAATGGCCGCATACAGTGTCTCCCGGTCTGACAGCTTCTGGTTCAAGTACATAACAGGATATTCGGCTCCCTGATCGACATAGTTTAACCTGCCACCCAGGTAAGTGTCTGAGGTCTCAGTCTGGAGAAACAAGGCAAATTAAAGTTAGGACTGATCAGTACAGAAGCCAACATAAGAGCCATCTTTCAGTCACTGAAAACTGTTTCTTCCTGGGGACTCCATGCTACTGTGTTTGAGTTCTGTTTTCAATGTAACTTTTTTTACAGGTGCAACCCTTGCAGAAAAGTGGTGAACAAACCTTCTATAGTACCCTCCTAGTTTCAAGAAGGCTTGCACTTGCTTTTTGATTTGCGACTGGGGCCAGTCCTGATTAGATGCAACTTTGGATAACTGCAGCTTGACATGTCCTTCACCTTAAACATAACCTTAATACTTAGCTTCATTCAGCCCAAAATAATAAGATTCTGGGGTTGCAGATGATGAGTAGGACAGCCAAGTAGTGCCATACAAGGTAGGCAGCACATTAGGCATTATGAGTTTTGAGCAGTCCACCAGATGTTGGAAAGTGGCTGGGGCCCTGTGTAGTCCAAAGAGTAGTATGCAGTACTGTCAGTATTCACTGGCAATGCTAAACATGTTTCTTTTTTCCTTAACTTAATCGGTCAAGGAAATCTGTTAATATTCTTTCGTAATGTTAATGGTTGACAGGTACTGGGTACCCCCTAAGCACTCCAGGAGGTCATCCACCCTTGGCATGGGATAGGCATCAAACTGAGAGACCAGGTTAAACCAACAAAAGTCATTACAAAAGTACCAAATTCCATTGGACTTGGGTACAAAACTAAAGGACTATATCAGGGGCTATGGCTTTCCTCGATAAGCTCCAGTTCCAGCATCCACTTGATTTCCAGCTCCATCTATTTTTTCTTCACTTCAGGGAGTCAATATGTCCATTCCCTATCCACAACCCCTCGAGGTGCCTTTCAGGTGCCCCAAACATTTATTCTCTCTTGTCTTTTTTTGTTACAATATAAAAAAAAAGACAAGAGAGGATAAATCTTTGGGGCACCTGAAGGCTAATTCCACATATATTATAAATAAAATGCGGGGACTGACGCATCAAAAAAAAAACAAAAAACAAAATATATCACTGTGGGTCTCCAAAAACATATTGCTCAAGATGGAGGAACTTCCGGTATTATTGGCTCCCGGCACGAAGAAATGGATCCACATATTTATATATATATATATATATATATATATATATATATATATATATATATATATATATATATATCCTGTTATATCTTTAATTCTCACAGTAATGGTTTAACACATAAAGGTTATACCAAATAAGTGGGTAAAAAACATAGTTAATTAAGAGTTGACTGTAACAATAAAAGACTTTACATGGTCATCATTAATGCTTAGATATGCTTTTGTAGTCAAATGTCACTTAGTTGGCATTAAGCAGACTTTTATGTGCCAATGATACATTCCACACAAAATTATACTACCTCCACTACCTACTTGCACTACTGACAAAAGTTCAGACAAATTCATGGATTCTTTACACCAAATTTTGATCCTTAGATCAGTAAGTCACAAAAGCGGAGAGTCCTGAGACCAGGTGGCATTTTTCAAATCCTCATTTGTTTAGTTTGTCAAGTCAAATGTATTTATAAAAGCACATTTAAAACAACAAATGCTGAACCAAAGTGCTGCATAAAGGGGCAATAAAATAAACACAATGCAAACAATAATTTAAAAACAGATTAATAAAACAATCAATTAACACCATCCCCCACACCCTTACACACATAGAAATGCAGAAAAGAAGAAGTGGGTCTTAAGCCAAGTTTTAAAAACCTCAACAGAGGAAGAAGACCTGACGCAGAGAGGCAGATTATTCCAAAGCCTAGGAAAACAACAGAGAAATCTCTGTCTCCCCTAGACTTCAGCTGAGATCTTGGAACCAAATGGGGATGAACGAGATCACAAATGTATTTTGGAGCAAGACCATACAAGACTTTAAAAACAAACAACTAAATTTTAAAATCAGTACAAAATCTCACTGGTAGCCAGTGGAGAGAGGCTAGTACAGGAGAAATATGATCCTTTTTTCTAGACTTAGTTAAAAAGCTAGCTGCTGAGATTTGAACCAGCTGAAGGCGCAACAGAGCAGATATAAAGAGTTGCAGTAGTCTAGCCAAGATGTGATGAAAGCACGAATGACTGTTTCCAAGTCCTTCTCTGTGAGAAAACATTTTAGTTTTGAGGGTTGCCTCAGTTGGTAAAAACTGGTCTATACTATCATGGAAATGTATCAAAACTTAGAGACAACTCAAAGATGATACTCAGGTTCCTGGTATCATTAGGTATCGCTGCTGACAAGGAGCCTGAGTACCAATTTCAGCAGTGGACCTCTGTTTTATTTTCATTTAGATGTAGGAAACTTTATACCATCCAATATTTAATATCATCATTTTTTTTACTGATGAAATTGATGTCAAGTCTGACTTTGAGGTATAGGTGGGTATCATCAGCATAGCAATTGTAAGTCAAATGCAAAATATATGACCAGCAGCAACTACATGCATTTTTCATTTGTATTGTATTGTGATAGGAGAATATTGAAGAAGTCAGTCATACATTCAGTATTTTTAAATAACTACAATATTGCTGATTGTTGAAGAACATTATATCTTCATTCTTTAGGAACTCCTCCATTTAGAAAAGCAGCATTTCAATATCTGTATGTCTGCAATGCCAGACTTTCCTGTTTTCTGTAGGGTCATTGTACCTTCTCATTTGATAACTTTCTCTGTCCTTCCTATATACTGTAACGAAAGTGTTCCAAGATAGAACCTTACGGACTGCCTGTACCCTTAAATAGGGTATGTGGGGTTTGTGGATGTAGTTTTAGCTGGAGCCACCAGAAAGAAGCACTATTAGCTAACGGAAGTCTGCTCTCATCTTCCAAGTAGCCCAAGGCTAAACAATAAATAACTGGCCTTCACCAAAACAAAGAAAACTCCTAACAAGTGAAAAAGGAAAAGTGGCAAAGATAGATTTTGAGTGAATATAGGAAAAAATGCCAGCTTCTTCATTGTTATTAATATTTGTAATTAGGCCTGAAAAAGAAGTTGCGGCGTTTTTGCATTCTATTGTATTCCATATGATTTTCCCAGAGACTCTCTGTATTAAAACAAAATATTTACTTCATAGGCTGAGTGCTGGCTTAATTTTGTCTGCTGCAATAGGATGTTCCAATCACAATACAATATTTTATTTTAGTGTTTTTAGGAAGCATTTTAAACTAAACAAAACTTGTGAAACAATACAAAAAACACAATTTACTTTATATTGCTTTAATATTAATACTCATTACACTGTGCTCTGACTACCCAAAACCAAAGGAGTTTTGGAAGTCGAGAAAAAATAATAAAAGATGTAGGAAAGGAAAATGCACCTTTCTTTGAAAATGTAGAAAAATGCAGCACTAATTAAATGTTATAGTCTCTAACCAAATGAACATGTGCATGGAAAAGGCTGTATATAAGGAAATGTTGGGATTAAATAAATGTGCTGGTATTATCTGTTTAATTCATGCTAAAGTTAAGTAGCAAGGCATAACATTCTCAAACCCGCTAAGTGCTATTTATGGTAGAGGGAGGCCAGATCCTATCCTGGCAGTCTTTGGCACAAGTTAGGAACTAGTTCATTGCAAGGTCCACACTGCCCACACCCACACGGCCCAGTTGGTAGCACTGACCAACCTAACAGGCATATCTTTGGAGGAAAACTGGAGTACCTGAAGGAAAGAAAACTCACGCAGACTTGGGGAGGATGTGCAAAGTCAATACTGGCAATTACTGGGCGCAAAACATAGAGCCAGGTTGCTGGATCAGTGGGGCAATACTTACTACTGTGCCGCTATGCCACCAGCTTTCATTTAAAGTTAAAGCAGAGTGGTCTGGTATTATTTCATAGTTGTTATTTTATTGTAGCATGATTGCAATATTTCTAGACACCTGTTTTAAACTGAAAAAGACAAATTCTGATGTGATACATTTTAACGTTTAGATTTCTCTAGATCATAATATTTAAAACTTTTTTGTTGTTGCAACTTAATCTTGCCATTTTTTGTTGAATGTCAAGACAAATGTAGATAGATAGATAGATAGATAGATAGATAGATAGATAGATAGATAGATAGATAGATAGATAGATAGATAGATAGATAGATAGATAGATAGATAGATAGATAGATAGATAGATAGATAGATAGATAGATAGATAGATAGATAGATACTTTATTAATCCCAAGGGGAAATTCACATACTCCAGCAGCAGCATACTGATACAAAAAAACAATATTAAATTAAAGATTGATAATAATGCAGGTAAAAACAGACAATAACTTTGTATAATGTTAATGTTTTTTCCCCCGGGTGGAATTGAAGAGTCGCATAGTTTGGGGGAGGAACGATCTTCTCAGTCTGTCAGTGGAGCAGGACAGTGACAGCAGTCTGTCGCTGAAGCTGCTCTTCTGTCTGAAGATGACACTGTTTAGTGGATGCAGTGGATTCTCTATAATTGATAGGAGCCTGCTGAGCGCCCGTCGCTCTGCCACAGATGTCAAGCTGTCCAGCTCCATGCCAACAGAAATAGAGCCTGCCTTCCTCACCAGTTTGTCCAGGCGTGAGGCGTCCTTCTTCTTAATGCTGCCTCCCCAGCACACCACCACGTAGAAGAGGGCGCTCGCCACAACCGTCTGATAGAACATCTGCAGCATCTTATTGTAGATGTTGAAGGACGCCAGCCTTCTAAGGAAGTATAACCGGTTCTGTCCTTTCTTACACAGAGCATCAGTATTGGCAGTCCAGTCTAATTTATCATCCAGCTGCACTCCCAGGTATTTATAGGTCTGCACCATCTGCACACAGTCACCTCTGATGATCACGGGGTCCATGAGAGGTCTGGGCCTCCTAAAATCCACCACCAGCTCCTTGGTTTTGCTGGTGTTCAGGTGTAGGTGGTTTGAGTTGCACCATTTAACAAAGGTACACGGGGTTTGAGGATCCCTGTGGAGAATAGAGGCAGATCATCAGAGTTTGGCTTTTTAGCTTGGGGGTTAATTGAGAATGTTCGTTAGAGCAATGCTGATTAATCAACCTGCGTCAACCTATTTTGTAAACCATTCTCAACCCATTAACTTTAAGTGCAATAGACCCTCATGACCTATTTTGCATCACAGCCAAGACCTTCAGAAACTCAGATTAAGCTTTTGCCATAAAGTAGAATGTAGTGGTCTGTTTATCCAAGTACTATCAGGTTAAGTGACTTGCTTATTGTCACATATTGAGTTGTTCGTTGGGACTGAACTAGCATCCTTGATGTTTATAGTCCACATTTTTATTCAGTTGGCTACACTAATACTCATATACAACTGATGGGCTTGCTTGTAAATTATTAATAGGAATGTATTTTCCACAACAAGATATGTTTTGTTTATATTCACTGATTAAATAAAATATCCATGACAGGGTTTGAAAAACAACTGATTTACAGTGTAGACATACTGTATATCCATTCCATATTTAAATAGATTTGCATTTTAAAATTCTGATTTTAGAATGGTGGAAACCAATTTACCAGTTATTCACTAATGTAATCACTACAGTATTGTATGTGATGTGTTTTGTAAAACCATGTTATCAGTGTTGTGTCACTTCAATTTTGAAGCAGTATGTATTGCATGGTCTCAGCAGTAACCAAATTAATATATGTGTTTAGATAATTATAATTTTTGTATTTCAATCTACTTTTAAATTTGATCACAATTTTTCTTAATTTAATTTCTATTTTAATTAGGAAGTCTTTGTTGTCATAGAAATTAGTTATTAGTGCTGCTTCAACTATTATATGATGCTTAGTGCTCCTATAGTTTTAAATTTAGTCTATTTTGTTTCTACATTTAAAAAGCAGTTAATTACCAATAAGGCTATAAATGAGGTAAAAATGCAAATAACAAACCTTTTAAATAAAAAAAACTTCATTAAGTGTGATGGACGGCACACTTGGGCTGGTTCCATACCCAAATAGGAGACCAGCCCTTTGGAAGCAAGAAAAAGTAGTCAAGGATCATCCTGCCTCAGCCAGGGAACCAACACAAGATCCCCAAACAGAAGTGGGTACATGGGCATTCCCTGCCGGGACACCTTCAGGCTCTTTACCTGGCCAGGAGAGCAATACAATGCTAGAATCGGAAGAGTTAATCTACTTGGATCATTTGCTCCCCTGATACACTATTTGGCTGCGTCTCTGGGCTAGGATTCCCACATGGACACCTGAAGGACATGTAGTCCTGTGGGGCAGCCCTGATGGGTTCCATGGGAAACTATTGGGATTAGTAATCCCTGCAATAGGGCTTCAGTTTGACCTGGAAGTGCTTCCAACGGGCTATGCCAGGTCATAGATTACATTTACATATTTGGCTGACACATTTATCCGAGGCAACTTACAACATCTGCGGTGTGTTGGCACCCTGCCCAGGATTGTTTCCTGCCTTGTGCCCTGTGTTGGCTGGGATTGGCTCCAGCAGACCCCCGTGACCCTGTGTTCGGATTCAGCGGGTTGGAAAATGGATGGATGGAACTTACAACATTTATGATACAATTAGTTACATTCCTTTTTATTGGTTTTCCAATTGGTGCACAGGTTATTCAAGTGACTTGCTCATGGTCACACAGGGTTTGAAGTCCAAAGCCTTAACCAAAACACTACACTGCCCACCTGATAGATAGATAGATAGATAGATAGATAGATAGATAGATAGATAGATAGATAGATAGATAGATAGATAGATAGATAGATAGATAGATAGATAGATAGATAGATAGATAGATAGATAGATAGATAGATAGATAGATAAAGCTGTGCAACCTCATCCAGGCGAGTTGTAGTTGGGTTTGGGGGATGGACAAAGCTCATAAGGAAAGCATGGAGGAACAGAAAGAAAGAGAAAAAAGAAGAATTGTGTTATTTGTGATTGTAAAGCCATTCTGTAAGGTATTTATACAAATTAACCTTTTTATTACAGTATACCCAGACTTGTGTCTTTGCAGTTGTGTCCGGGTTTTGGGATGCTGCAACATCCCCTAGTGGTCACATAAGAAAAAATGAGGATTTAGCAAGTTCTAAGCCACTTGCATCCACAAAATTGTTCACAACAGAATGATAAATGAAACAAAAATCAGAATGTCCGGTTAAAATGCTTGCTCGATTAACCACAAGACTTGCCTTCTCATTAAGAAACCAACTGGAATGACAACCTACAGCCACCATGGTCACATGTGGTTTAATCACAATGAGTGCATTCAGCATTATTTAACTTTTGTAATGTCATCAATTTGTCCATTTTCTTGTTTTCAGTTTGTTGAATGAATGAACTGTAAAGATTTCAGTCCTGAAGGAACCTTTTGTCCACCAATTGTTGAATTTCTCAAACTCACCAGGAGTAGGCAAATTAAAAAAATAAAAGAAATGAATTGATATTTGCCTGTCACACTTAAGATTGAGATGATAGTTAAAATATTGCAATTTAAAAACATTTTTTTCAAGCATGTAGGAGACAAATCCACACAACAGTGAAGATGAATCAAAGAGCTGTAAGAGCCAACAATTTCAAAATATCTAAATGTACAGTATATCGTCATGAATAATGACATTTCCTTAATGAGATATACAGTAAGTGGAATGTTTATTTATTCAGCAATATTTTCTGGATTAAAAAAAGGTATTTTGAATTCCTTCATGACTTTTTTTTTAATAGATTGCAGGTGGAGTTGCATGTGCATCTGTATTTTTCTGAAGACAATTTGACATCCTCATTCCATTCTCTTAAAAAGTGTCCTAGAGATTCCTAGCAACAGACCATTTTGCATTTCTTAGTTTAGCCCCTCTGAGCAAAGGAAGTAGCCTCACAGTTACATTCCATTTTTGTTCTATTATTAAAAATCCCCTCTGGACACTACCTTTACAAATCTATCTGGTTAGCAGGCAATGTAGGAAGTGTTAAATGGGAAAACACTGTGTGAGAGTTCAGCACCGCATACCTTCCCACAGCAGGATTTATCAGGCTGTATTCCATGTCTCTGTTTTCGCCAGCCAAGGGGAAATGTACTAATATCAGATCTCGGCAGGTCAAGGATGCTGGTTGGGAGGAGGGGCTGGTGGGGGGGGTGCCGGTGTGATGGGGGGTGGGGGGGGGGGGATACAGCTTCCCCTAAAGCTACAGAATTTTCAAGGCAGTATTTGGAATATTGCTTCCTTTGTAATGTTGATAACTTCTCCGCTTAATGTGGGAATCTGACACAGCACAAAGCTGCGTTATAACCACCTTCATGAAAAAAATGAGCAATTTGTCATGGGTCACTTCTAAGTGAGTCCTCCTACCCCAGTAAATAAGATGTACTTCATGGTAGGTTGATCCAATTTCATGTAATTTTTTTACTCTTCCATCTGAAACTTACATTGGTGTTCTGTGTTGAATAGTATTAGACATATGTTGAAACACTTAGACCAATGGGAAAATTGCACAGAGGCACACGATAACTCCAGTATGATCAATAAAAATATTCTGATCAATTCATTTTTTGTATGGAATCTTCAATAATATATAAAGATATTAACATTTTCAAAATTTATTGTTTCATGAGTTTTCAACTCCTTAATTTGGCAGCACTGAGTAGAAGCGTTTAATAGAGAGTATTAGTTTGGCATATAAGCAAACTTCTGTTGAAAGGCAATATAGAATGATGCAAGGAACAGTGCTTGTGTCATTGATGGTTTTATTTGTGTGATTATTGAAAGTTGTAATCTATGACCACTTCTTTAATACTCCACAGGACACAAGTGTTGGAGGCAGTGCAGGACTTTGGAGTGACAGTTTTATATGTGTATGATTTGAAAAGCATTATAAATGTCACAAACCAGGTGCCCAATATGAACTTGCATTTGGAAGTTGGATGATTACAAATAACAACTAAAAATACACCCTTTGAATGCTGACGTGAGCATCATATGGTGAATAGAGGGGAGCAATAATCATTTCAAAAGTTACTTTTACTAGTCATCCTTGTGAGCCATTATCAGTTGGCCATGCAGGAGCTGATTGAGTATTAAGGTATGCACAGCGGGAGAGACATAAGTTGTTTCAGTTTGGCAGAGGTCATGTAAATAAGGAGACAACCTAACTGGTTATGGGAGAACATATTCTAATGAATTCTAGAATTCTATTCTAAGAAAGACGCTTTCCTATTTAGGATAGTCTGCTCCTAGCCTCTCCTTTCGCCTGTAATTTGCCCTTGGTGTCATGATAGGTACGGCAAGAAATTTAAAAGAAAGAACTTGTGTAGCCGCTTTCAAAGTTGGCTGTGTTTGTTGCAATAAACAAAGAAGTCAGTCAAAGGCAATAATGGTATTTTCACAGACCCAAAGGTGTTCTTTTTCAAATTAATCACAAGTTTCCATGTTGTCTACCCTCTATCAGTAGTAAAATATGTGATTTGCACATGTATATGCCGAGGTGAGCAGCATGTCACAGCTGAGTGAATCTGCTTTTATCAAAGATCAGCGAGTCCCATACAATGAAAGGCTGAGGTTCAGAGCATTCCAATGATGAATAGTTGTCTGACTGGTCATTAATATTACATGTCATAGCTGTGAATAAAAAGCAGGAAATATATTGCTTGTGCGGCCATTATGCACAAGCTTTTGTCTGAGTACATAGGATTGTTTGGTGAAGTGTAATAAGACTTGAAGTTTGTACAAGGGAAATGTCTTCTTTTTCAAAAAAGAAAATGGACAGTACAAAAGAATGCTAGTGATACCAAATATGAAGACCTTGAGTAAAATTCTAATCACAGTTTTGGATATTGAGAAAGATGCGTTTGCTCAAGGACTTCATGCTACACTAAATTTGTAAGAATTGCTCATAGTACAAGTTTGAAGCATTGCAGCATGCAGTTTTACAGTTCAAGCATCATTACCATATTCAAACACTATCTGCCATACTTTTTCCCTATGTTAGTTTCCTCAGCAGTGCTTTTCCAGTTTCATCTTAGAGTACCGGCAACATATCCACTCTTAGATTCACATGGGGAACCCCCTTGATCAAATGTCAACTGAATCAAGTTGCACTAACTTTCATAGTAGACCACTTTTCAATTAAATGTACTTGCACTGTGCCACACTACTTGCAAATTTACACAGGGACCTCCACACCCTCAACTGAATGTCACTGAATTATATTGTGTTAACTTGCACTGGGGACTGCTCTTTGATAAAATATACTTGCATTTTGCCACAGCACCAAGCACCATGCTACTTGCAGTGTCATCTTTTCCCAGTCAATTGAATGTCAGTTTTCTACTCCGCTGTTAGACAGACAGACAGACAGACAGACAGACAGACAGACAGACAGACAGACAGACAGACAGACAGACAGACAGATAGATAGATAGATAGATAGATAGATAGATAGATAGATAGATAGATAGATAGATAGATAGATAGATAGATAGATTATGCCCGTTTTTGATTTACATGCCATAAATGTGCTGTTCAGGTTGTTTTGACACTACATGTTGGGCCCGGTGTGAATGGTTTAGGTGCATGTGTGTGTGAGACTAGCTCTAGTGACCTGTCCTGGGCTTTTTTTTGCCCTGCACCCATTGCTGCCAGGAACAGTATTGCCACCATCCATTGACCCAGAGCTGGAAGAAACTGGTATAGAAAGGTACTTATGCACTTAGTTTATTCCAAATGTGAAATTCAAGAAAAAAGCACTAAAAAAAAATAAATGAAAACATATTAGAATCTTAGGAATTGCAGCACAAAAACCCCAACCTCTAGTAAAAATGGTTTTGTGGTGGTAAACAGAAATAATTTTGAAAGTAAATTTTTGGATGAGTAAATAATTATACATAAATAGTTACAAATTGTATGTAGAGATGTCTGGTAATTGAAAGGAACTACTCTGGGCATCTCTCTCCTAGAAGGTTTCACTTTGCCGACGTGGTCACCTTGCTTGTGTATTAGCAGCGGGAGGAAAAGTAAAAGGGATACCGTTTTGTTGATGTGCTTGCCTCGCTTCTGAATTAGCATCTAAGCGAGTGATTCTTTCTTCTGAGGTGTCATTTTGCCAACATGCTGGCCTCACTTGCGTATCCTCGGAGGTGTAGGTCCACCTCTCACTTCTGGGCCAGACAGACAGACACACACACTTCCATGTGTAGACGTATGTATATAAGATATATATATTTTATTTTTTTTTTCCTAGAAAATAAAAATCTAAATGCAACTGCAATACTTGTTTTGAGAGATTGTTTAGGTACAAGAGACTGAATGTTTCCAAAAAGTCTTTCTTTTAAAATTTTGGACTCATTACTTATCAGCCATTTGCAGCTCTTTTATTACCTAAGCAGAATAACAGCCATTCATTTTTGGGTATGTAATTTAAGCACAGTAATGCCAAAACCCTTATTAAGCCTTATGAAGACTAACAAGGTCAACATGGCATTTGTGAAGCCTCTTTTCCAGTGCTGCTGTGTCCCTTGAATTTTAGTGTCTCGTGCCCTTTGATGGTTTTCTGTTTTTTGTTTTTTTCCTAGTGTTTTCACCTGCTCCTCAAATTAGACTTTTCAAATTTTAGTTTATTGATATTTGTTTGCTTGTTTGGGCTCTTAAGTTATCATTTCATCCCAGTCTACACCGCAATCTTGGTTTTATACAATCTGCTGTACTTTATAGCTGTACTACTGTCCTGTAGCTCAGGCTTTTCTACAGAACATATGATGCAGAGGAGGTTTGTGCTTCTGTAACTCCTACCTTTAAATATCCTTATGATCCCATCACGCGACTGACACCCGACTATTGATGAATAGCAACAGATACTGGTAGTGTATGCAAATGTCAAAACACAGGCAAAAGATGGTGTCAGAGACAGAGGGTCTACTGAATCCTAACATCTATGAACTGATGTGCCCCATAGTTGTTACTTGACTACTGAAAGTCTCCCAATATTAAAAGACTAAGGGACAATGAGTGTAGCACCCTGGCAGGGAGTCTGCCATAATGCCCAGGGCTCTATAGCACAGTAAAAACATTCTGTGCAAGTTGCCTAACTGTCCAGGCCCTTGGGGGTGGTTGCCTAGGGGTTGTGACAGAAGGGTATCCTAAGGTTAGCATTTTATTTCAGAATGCAGAAAAACTTTTACTGACTTTATCCCCATTAACAATGTCTATGAGTTGAATATAACTTAATTGACTTTGTGATGGACTGTCATTCCTTTTGGAACTGGTGAGTGCCTTATGTCCAGCAGGGGGTGCTAGCTCCTTGGGAATGAGTTCTTTTTTAAGTGTGTTATTTATGTATTTATTTATTTAAGGAGCTTCTGTAAAAAGCCAAATCCCCAAGCCCCCCAAACCCCCCAAAAATAAAGTTCCTGGAATTGTGTAAGGTAGTTTCTACCTACCCTCAGCCACCAGGCTCTATAAAGAGTTTCCCCTCAGCTGTTTGCTGAATGGTACTGAACTGATCTAGCATACAGTTTAACAGACAAAAACGCTGTCTGCAATATAGTGTGCAAATGACGGAAGTTTTGTACCGTGAAATTGCAGTTTATATTTATGTGCAATTCCAATCCATTAACACTTAGTAAATACCTACACTCTGTAACTCAGAGATCATTGTTCTTATATTTGTATTTGTTAGCATATTTAGGATTATTGTCATTCTTGTTTTATGTATATTTGTGTCTTTTTTGTCTGCTGTTGTAACTCTGCAGTTTTTTTGGGATTGATAAAGTTTCTATCTATCTATCTATCTATCTATCTATCTATCTATCTATCTATCTATCTATCTATCTATCTATCTATCTATCTAATTCTAGAAGAAAAACAAATAAAAAATCTATCATTTTAATAATAAAATCTAATAGCTAAAATCTATTCCAGAAGATGAAGGTAGGAACCATACCCAGATGGGATGACAGTGAATTACATTTCACACTTACTTACATGGTCAAACTGCTGCCTATAAGCGACAATTAACTTAGCACATACATATTTTAGATGTAGGAGACAAAACAGAGAAAATAACAAATAAACACAGAGAACCATGTGAAGTATGTACAGCCAGTAAGTATTCTGATGTGGGACTTCAACCCAGTTTCCTAGAGGCAGAAGCACCAAGCATCATGACACCATGCTGTCCTATATGCAGTCTAGTCCAAGGAAATTCATTTTTTACAGTATGTAATATGTTTATTATGATTAAATGTGCAGTAAAAGTATGCTGTTGTCATGACTACAAACATTTATCTCACTAGCTAGAGGTGGGCGGCAACATTTGTTACATCGTGAAAGTAACATGCCTGTAGGTCAATAAAAGAGTCTGTTACACATTTCATATTTTGTAAAAAGGGTAACAAGTACTGTACTTGAAAGACAGTCAGTCTTCATATTAAAATAAATACATGCAAATCACAATTTGGGGAACTGCTCAACTTCTTCTAACTTGTCAGTGTAGCTTGAAATGTAGCAGATAAGCACTTAGCACATCACATCCACTCACAATATGTGTAAACTGAGATGTTAACAACATACCATTTTCAATTCCACTTAATCCAATTCATGATTGCAAGGTTTGCAAAGCAAGAAGCAGCCCTGGATAGGATGCCAGTCCATCCCAGGACCATCTCATGCACTACCACAGGGGCCAATTGGGAATCACCAATTGTCTTAAGCTGCATGACTTTTGGAATGTGGGATGAAAAAGCAGAGTACACAGAAGACCCTTCAGACACATTGAGAACATGCAGAATTGACACAAACAATGCCCTGGCACAGAATTCCTACCCAGGATAGTAGATCTGTGAAGCAGCAATGCTAAAAACTGCACCATAATTTTTCCTATGTTAACAACATACCTATAACTATTGTCACAAACTCGACTCATAGTCATAGAAAGGTTTGGGGCAGCCATCCGTACAATTGGTTTCCTGGCTGCAAAATCGTAAATTAGATACAGAACTGATGTGCACAAAACCGAGTCCAAAACAGAACTGAGGGAATAGGGAAAAGGTGGAGGCTTTTAAAGGGGAAGATAGGAAGTGAGATCAAAGGGTCTGGGCTCATGAAGGTCTTCAGCCATAAATTCAAGCCCGGACGTGACATCACAGGGGCTGGAGCTGGCAAGAACTCCTTCCATAGGCTTGGTTCCGGAAGTGATGTCAAGAGGACCAAGTGGACTCTCCCGTGAATGGTCTGCAGGAAAGGGAGAAAAAGAGTCAGTGCACTCTGCCACATCCCGGTATGACTCGGAACTGCCCTTACTCAAGCCCTTTAGCTGCCTCCCATGCGTATGTGTGTGACACTATGCATATACATTGTAAGGATAAATAAGACAGGTTAAACAACAAAGTGTTGGGGTACCAGACAGTAACCCCACATAATAAGGTTGATATATATATATATATATAATATATATATATATATTATATATATATATATATATATACATACAGGTCAAATCCTGTTACAGCGAATACGGAAGTAATGATATTTTCAGAATAATGAATACTTTTGTTGGCCCTGACAAACTTTCATACAACATCATATTAAACGGATTTCATTTTAATGAAATGTAAATTTCCGTATATAACAAACATTTTTTCGACCAAAATGGACACAGAAAATAATAATGCGAGGTAAAAATACTTAATGCCACGCTTACACTTTCTCTTAATCTTGGGAAACTTGCAACCGATTGTGTCTTTCTTGTTAGACCGGAAGAAAGTGACAGTCTGTTGTGAAATTTCTGGTCTTGGGCAGTCTCTGCGAGGCTCAGAGCAAGTGTAGGCAAGACATCATACATATAGCCAAATTCTGAGTCAGTATTATAGATAATAAAGCAATTGCCGTTTTTTGTAGAACTAGCTACCTTCAAGGTAGGAGATTCGACCTCACAAAAGCTTACCTTTAAACTCTGACTGAAAACAGCAGACTTTGATTGCTTGGCATTTGAATGATTCTTTGAACATTGGACAATGTTTATCCCATTATGCATTTTGCTTATCTTTTCATACACTCTGTCTATTGTAATTAAAAAGAGTTGGAGGCAGAAAAAAGTTTGAAGATGGTCACCCCATATTCTTAAAAAAGCATGTTGAAAACAACAAACACATCTTTACAGAATAGTTCAAAAATGGAACAATTAGATTCTAGGTATTAGGTATACATATTACACAAGCAGGAAGAGGTGGAGATTCAAGAGGCCGAAAGAGGAAGTGATGTTTGTAGAGGTGGGTTCTGGACAGGATAGGACATTATTATATGATGCCGGAAATTACGTCATCAGAGGGAGGAACAGAGGTAGTGTTACTGAGAGGTACGGTCTTCAGTTGGTCTGCAGAGGTACAAAAGGAGTGAGCATTATAGAGTATTACCCCTGTCCTGACTGATACCTTTCAAAGATGAGATCCCGTTCAGGTTTTAAATGCTCTTTGTGGACCATAGCTTTTGGAGTATGTTGCAACCAAGAGGATATCAGAATGATCCTACATGAACAACCAAACTTATTTGAGCCACCTGAATTGATTTTAGGTGTGTACTAACTACTATTTGAGACTTATTGTGACTGTTTGAATTTGAACACAGCCACATCATTGATAATTGAACAGTAGGCACATTAATGCAACCAGGTTTTTACATGATTTTTTTTTTCACTTTGCAGTTTCTAATTTGTTTTCACCTTCTTTGTATAGATTGTAATTTTGCACTAAAGGTGGAATAAGTTCTGAAAGGATTTATCTTGGTTTCATTTTTTATTGCACAAAATGTGTGATTTTGGCAGGGGTGCTTATGTCCACTGTATATATACTTATACTAGGGGGCTTCGCCCCCTGCTTGCTTTGCTCGCCAACCCCTCAGCCTGCACTACACTCCAGCCACTTCACGTCTCTGCCGCTCACGTATGAGGATTTCACTTTCACCAAACAAACAAATCTTTTAATACTTGTGGATACGCCTCTTCATTGGGAAGAAACATTACTTTTCCCTGATGGCAACACGAATTAGACGATCTACAAGTCTCCGAGTTTAAATCCAAACAATATATTCAATCTCTTTTCGCTGTTCCTTTATTTCACCGAGTAATAATTTCAGTTTGTTTGCACTAATGTGATCTTTATTGTCATTTTTTTGAGACTTTCAAATTTTAGTACTTTCATTATCTCTAACCTGCTCTGCATGAGTATCGTGCCAACATTTTGGAACCTCTTCACGACGTTCTACTTTGTCATCTACTCTTTGTCTTTTATTTCCGGCCCCGATGTGGTTAAATCACTTAGCACAAAGTCTTGTCTCGCGGGACTTGAAAGTATCTCTCTGAAAAAGTCACATCTCGTCCCAGGCTAAAAAGTCTTGTCTCATCCCTGGATTTTTTTTATATAATAGAGAGATATAGAGAAAGATCTTTCCATGCAAAAGTCTGGACTTCCCTGAATTAAATAACTCATAACTGTACATTAACATTTATATAAAAAATGCCAATGTTTTAGTTTGTTTGCAGGAAAAGATGTAATTAGTATTTTTTTGTTTCAAATATCAACAAAATATGCATCATAATTTGACTAAGGGTGTCCAGAGTTTTGCATGGTTATATACCATTCATTTCAGATTATTCATAATAGAAAATAATAGATTTCTGAGTAATATACCATTAAATGTGTACTTGATTTGTTGCATTTTCCAAGAAATAGTTTATAGCTTTCAATTCAATCAATAGCAATGCAATTATGGAATAGAAACAAGTCATGGCTACATTATAATAACATACTGTATATCATTTTGCTTTATTCTCAGACCATTACATCAAATATATTTGAGTTGAAATTGTTTAAACTAAAGATTTGTGTACAACTGCTTCACAACTCTTACACTATTGAAAAGTAAAAGAGAAATGAAAATCCGAAAATGATTTGACAAGCATAAGAGCTTTTTTATTTTCATATGGAATATAGAATTTATGATCAGAAAAATATGGACTGATTGTATAGCTTTACAGTGCAACAGCAAAGCAAGATGTATCTTGTTGCTGAATGATCAGTGGCTCATCTGGATCAAGTAAGCCCAGAGTTATCAATTGATCTGCAGTTTGCCTGAAGTAGCTTCATATTGAGAAGGAGTCCCATACTGTATGTTTTATCATATTTTACATTTCACATTTTACTGAGCCTCAAGGAGTTGGTGTTGGCATTTTGACAACTCTGCTACACATTTGGCACTGCTTAGTCACTATTGCTGCTTATCCCTTAGACTCAAAGGATTTTAACTTCAAGTGTGTTCCTTCTGTTTCATGCACTGAAAGCAGCACAGTGCCTGTAGGATTTCATGGCCACTCACCTTTTAATCAGGTATGCATTTGGGTCTGTTACTGAACACCTTCTTCAGATTTGTTTTCCTCTTCCTGCGCTCAGACTGTGGGTTCAAAAGGATCCTGTAGCTTATGATCTTCTCTTTAAAGATATGTTGTAAATCTTAGTTGTGTTCAAGGAATTTATTTCACATGACTGTTTTTCTGTCTATGTAATATGCTCACTGCAAGCAAGCGTTTTGACTAAATAGTCTACAAGATAAAATAATTATAGGTATAAATATCAGTAGTTAACAAGTTCATTTTATATTTGCAGACTGAATAAATAAGCAGGGAAACAAGAAGCCAACTAAATTACAAAGGTCATTTAGATGGTTGCAATGAAAAGCTGCAGCCACTGTGATCCTTTGTGGACTGTCTTGAGTAGTGAAGTGTTAAGGGAACTGCCACAAAGTTTAAGTATGCTTTAGTTATACAGTAGAAGTACATTGAGAAGTCATGAAATATACAATGCATGGTCATGATAGGAAAGAAGCATAAGTCATTTTGCAAATGAATGTAGACAGTTCAGTCCATAAAGCTTATTAGGCTGGCAATGAACTTCAGCAATGTGCCCTAATGTCTCATCCCGATAGTTCTTAAAAGAAACTACACTTTTTATATTCTGACAACATTTAGTGTGAAAAGTGTTGACTAGTTCCCAACTTGGATGCATTTAACATTTCCATGGGTATCCTTGAGTATTTCATTCACTATTTTAACTGAAAGACTTCTGTCAGATCAACTTCATCAATTTTCTTTATACACATACTCCCTGAAACAATATCCAAGCAAAAGCTTACGTGGAGAACTCTCTAGAGATAAATGTCATTTATCTTACGTTCTTTCAGCTTTTTAGGATAGAAATAACTTTACCATATATTAGTCAAGGAGGAGATATTTGTCACATTTTAACATCTATAAGGCCATCTGAGATTTATTCAAAAGCAGTATAAAACAACGAAGAGTTTTCAGTATGGAATGAGACTACAGTGGATGTTTGGAGAGAAATGATCCTCTGTATTATTTTTGTTCTGTGTACTTCTTTAACTTTACTTCAAAACTATAAGGCAAAAATATTGTTTCTTATAAGAAATACTTTTAAGCTTTCAATGGACATTGAGAATTAACATGGACTTGCAGTTATCCACAGATTAATAAACTCATGTTGTCATATCCTTACACGCAGAAAGAAAAGTGAGAAATATTACTTCTCTTTTACTCTCCTTTGAATTGAGTCTTACAGAGGGAATTTCCAGTAAAGCTAGCTGGCTCCTTTAGAGGTGGAGTTTCCTTAAAACAGTGAACCACCCAAACTCAGAACACCCATACTCACTATCCACAAAAGACTCAAGAGAGAAAAGCAGGCATTCCACAAAGTTTACAGAACTGATGACATACAATCAAACTGTTTAGAACGTCCCTTTATTTGTTTTCCAAGAAAAAACACAAGACCATATTTACTAAACCTACTTTATTTTTACAGAGAAAAAACTTGAAACCGAGGGTGAGACTATTTGCTGCTTTTTAATTGCATAACGCTTAGGCCCTTACATATTGTAAGGATTCTGTGATCATTTTTCTTCAAAACTGATACTCAGCAAAACATACTTTTTTCCTTAATTTTTTACAGAGATGCTTTCAGCCTTTATGTGTGTGAGCTCAATCCATTTCCTTTCGAAATATACACTGTGCATAAAAAGTCAGAGAAAAATGGAGTTTGTTTAGTCACAGGATGGCAGCGTAATGAATCATAATGTAGTGTTGCTCACAGCACTCGTCTGATTTGTAGCTAGGGTTCCTTCTGTAGTCCTCATGTTTGCACATGTGTTTCTTCTTGGTGAAAAGACATAGGGCCAGGTCAACAGGAGGCTTTAAATTGACTAAAGATGCCATGTGGTGGACTAGAGTTCTGTCCAGGTCTGATATCTGTCTTTTGTCCACTGCTGCTTGTATTGGTTCAGTTTCTTCAATAACCATCCATCCAATTTCTGAACAAATTATCAAGTTTAGGTTAAAAGGAAATTGATGTTTATCATGGTAGGATTTGCCACAAGGCAATAATCAACTCTAGACAGAGCGCCAGTCCAACATCAGGCAAAGTCAAGCACACAGTCCCAATTGTCTTATTCATATATATGTCTGTTTTTTTCTTTTGTGCTTTATTTCTTGTAAATACACACACACACATTTATAGATATATTTAAAAAATATGACAAAACAACATGAAGTGTTAGGGTACCTCAAAGGTATAACCAAAAAAAGATAAATATTGATAAGAATTTTTTCAGACTCGAGTCAAACAACAGCCTGGCTCAAAATAGTGGCAGAACCCCTTAAGAAGAAGCCAGACTGGAAGAGTAAGGGCTTGGAACCCATGACCCAGAAGTGATGTCACCTGTAGAGGAGACAGTAGGAGAAGCATTAGGCAACAGCGTCAACCCGTGTCTTGTGGTGGGTTTACCACTAGACAAGCCTTCAATTTGTCTCCCGGTCAAAAGGATTAACACCCATTGCAACACAATGAACACAAAAAGAATGAAAGACATTATGTTTTACGTCTGCTCACATCAAGCGGCTACCCCAAAAATGTTTTAAAAAATATCTATATAGGAGACACCCCAGACCTCAGCAAACAGTCGACTCCAACTTGGTCCCCCACCACACTTACCACACCCTCCCTTATCATTGTGACATGTAAGAAAGTGCAGCATGCATCCTATCCAGATTTGAAATCAAGAAAGTGCACAAACCCGCAAACACTTTATGGACTGTCCTTTTCAATACCAAAACCAAAACTACAACCACAGAGACAAGAAACACAGTTTACAGCATTTCATGCAGTGCATGTCCAGTGGTATAGGTGGGACAAACATCTAAAAGACTTGCAACACATATACAGGAACATCGCAATGCCATCAGTAAGAAAGAGGAACAGTCTCAGATTCACACACAAATACAAATTCCACCAGACACACGGTTAACTGGGAAACTGTGTAAGTAATTTTCAGTGCCAACTCTAAAAGTGCCAGAGATCTGCCTGAATTGTAGCTCTCTAATGAAAACTTCATTAACGGACTTAAACCCAGCAGGCTTAAAAAGAAGAACAACTAAATAATAAAAAAAGACTTTATGACCAACACATTCTAAACCAGACCTTATTAATCCCCCCCATTACAAGCCCCCCTATCATTGCCTTTGATTCCCGTATGTCTAATCATTTTCCTCTGATGATGACACCTGGCAGATTGTTAATAGTTTAGGAATAAAAAACTGTTTTAAGATTCATGACTCATTTTCTCCCTTTATATATTTATATTATAAATATATATATATATATATATATATATATACAGTATGTATATATTTGGGGGCGGCACAGTGGCGCAGTGGGTAGCGCTGCTGCCTCGCAGTTGGGAGAACTGGGGACCTGGGTTCGCTTCCCAGGTCCTCCCTGCGTGGAGTTTGCATGTTCTCCCCGTGTCTGCGTGGGTTTCCTCTGGGCGCTCCGGTTTCCTCCCACAGTCCAAAGACATGCAGGTGAGGTGGATTGGCGATTCTAAATTGGCCCTAGTGTGTGCTTGGTGTGTGGGTGTGTTTGTGTGTGTCCTGCGGTGGGTTGGCACCCTGCCCGGGATTGGTTCCTGCCTTGTGCCCTGTGTTGGCTGGGATTGGCTCCAGCAGACCCCCGTGACCCTGTGTTCGGATTCAGCGGGTTGGATAATGGATGGATGGATGGATGGATGGATGTATATATTTATTTATTTATATAGTACATATAGTACTATAACTATAGTATATATAGTTTTGTGTACTGTTTGAATCTAAGAATGATTTTTGTTTTTATTTTATATATTTGTTATATACTAGCTGTGTAAGACTAAGACTGTGTTTGACTGAAAAGAGATTAGATTGGCCAAATCTTTCATTCCAGCTAAAATAAGAAAACTAATGGTGAGGGAATTTTATTCCATAAAACACTATCACTTTTAGCAACAGATTTAGTATCTGATCCTGAAGAGTATTTACTATGTCATGGTTGTGGGAAATCTATTCATCTTGATTAGTAATCTTGGCAAATACAGTATATACACACCTAATGTGGACGACATAGAATTTTTGCAAAATGTATTTGTACTGGTTCCTCATATTAGTACTTATAAAATGATAATGGCTGGAGATTTTAATTGTATTGTAAATTCAGATTTGGATAGGTCCTCAATAACAATAACAAAGATAGTTTCACAATAGATAGATAGATAGATAGATAGATAGATAGATAGATAGATAGATAGATAGATAGATAGATAGATAGATAGATAGATAGATAGATAGATAGATAGATCTATCATATCCATGTAGACTTTTATATCAAGGAGAATATTACTTTGTTTCACCTGTGCCTCATAGTAATTCAAGAATTGATTGTTTCTTCATCAGTGATAGCTTCCTGCCAACTATCAAATCTTGTAAGTATGACTCTGTCGTCATCTCCGATCATGCTCCTCTTACTCTGGAGATCAAATCACTTTTCCCTACACGTTCAACTTGCAACTGGCATCTTAACCCCCTGATATTTATAGAAAAAATGATATAATAATGTTAAAAAAATATTAAGAAAAAGTTATATAATAATTATAGAATTCATCTCCAACTAAATTGATTACTTTTTGGAATCCAATGCATTTTCAGTGGTTTCCACAGGAATTCTCTGGGAAGCAATAAAGGCTGTTTTAAAGACATATTATTTCTTTTTTCTGCTTAAAGAGATTTTCAGAATAGATCACGAATATGGCAGATCTCCAAATGAGGCTGTCTCTAAGAAAATACTGACTTTGCAATCAGAACTTAATCTCTTGAGAACAAAAGAAACTGTGCAGATTACTTTGAAATCACGGCATCATTATTATAAACATAGAGAAAAGGCTAATAAGATTCTAGCTCAATAAATTCACAAGCAGGAAATTTCTAATGCTATAATCAAAATTATCAATTCTGCTAGTAATAAAATCAGGTAATATAAAGAGATAACTGATTTATTTAAACAGTACTATGAGTCCTTATACTCCTCTTTGTGTAAAAAAGATAAGACACAAGGAAAGGAGTTTTTTTGATAAATTACAAATACCACAACTCAATATTTCAATAGTAATATACTATTACTCTGTGGCGTAGCTAGGGGCGGGCGGAAGGAGCGGTCCGCCCCAGTCAGCATATTTTTGGGGGTGGCATTATTGGCCAAAAGGCTCAATACAATTCGTGTGTAAGCAGCAGGGTTCGGAAAAATATCACTCATGAATAAAAAAAAGTCAAATTCTCTGATTTTTATCCACAAATGCTTCAAAAATAATTTTCAGACTGTCCTTTTGTGACGGCATCAGACACCACAGTTGAAATTTATGAGGCAATAACAAAAATAAACATAAACATTACACCGATAATAATTTCTAATAAGATAAACAACTAATTTACAATTTATAATTTTGTTTCGTTATCAATCCGAATGCATTCTTGCTCTACGCAGAAAACATCTATCACTTGTACACTACTCTGGTTCTGGTTTTCACAGCAAAATTATATTAAACTAATAATTAGAACACAGGATTATCAGTGCATCTATACAATATTCTTGTCTAGTTGATGCTTATAAATAATTATATGTGTAAAATTATTGCTGTTTCTCTATATATGAATAAAGCTATGCCAAAATTTATCTTAATTTTTCTCTATACATTATTTTAATTTTCTATTTAAATAGGTTAACCTATTCAGATATGTTGGAGGGCGGCAAATTGAAGCACCACCCCAAACGGCATGAACTCTAGCTATGCCACTGCTACTACTACTACTAATAATAATAAATTATTACATTTTTATAGCACTTTTTATGGTACTTAAAGTGCTTTACACAATGAATGATGAGCCACTTCAACCACCACTAATGTGCAACATCCAACTGGACGATGTGATGATAGCCAGTTTGCGCCAGTATACTCACCACACATTAGCTGTTAGGTGGTGAAGGGGTGAGTGCTAGTTAGGGGATGTTAAGGGGGTCAGAATGTGCAGGCTGTGGTGGGCAATTTATCCAGGACATCAGGATACACCCTACTTTTTACGAAGGATGTCCAGGGATCTGTTATGACCACAGAGAGTCCTGACCTCAGTTTTACGTGTCATCCAAAGGACAGCATCATTGTAACAGGATAGTGTTCCTGTCACTGCACTGGGGCATTGGGATCCACGTTCAGACCACATGGTAGTTGTCCCCTGCTGGCCTCATCAAACACCTCTTCCAGTAGCAATCCAAGCTTTTTTCTTGGATAGTCTCCCATTCAAGTATTGGCCAGGCCCAAACATACTTAGCTTCAGGTGTTCTGTTCTGAAGTTCATATGGTATGGCTGCTGGTTCGCCCACAAAATCCAATTCACCAGGGGCCTCATGTATAACGCCGTGCGTAGAACTCACACTATAACATGGCATAAGCACAAAAGCGGGATTGTGCGTACGCACAGGAAAATCCAGATGCAGGAATCTGTGCGCACGCAAAATTTCACGTTCTTCCACTACATAAATCCCGATCCGCGTGAAAAGTAACGCACGTGCACGCGCCTTCTGTCCCGCCCCAACTCCTCCCAGAATTACGCCTCTTTGAATATGCAAATCAATATAAATAGCCTTCTGTGAAAAGACAATGGGAAAAGCACAGGGGAAAATATAAGAATTTCAGCGAATACCAAGTGGAGGCAAAGGAAAAACGTACTATTTGTTGGTGTAAACAGTGGTATAATCAACAAAAGAAAGTTGATCGAGTGACAGAGTGCCGGAAAAACTCGAAAGATCAAATTCACAAAGTCGCACAGTGCCCGAAATAAAAAAGAAATCACATATCAAAGTCGCTGTGAAAAGGCGAGTCATAGCCCACCGTCTGAGTGTCATATGAAAGCGTATTAGGGTACAAACAAAAAACATAGGCACACAGTGGGAAAAAAGCACGAAATGTCAACTTTAATCTCGAAATTTCCACTTTAATCACGTAGTTTATTTTGCCATTAAAGTAGAACATCATAAACTTCATCTTAAAATCGTTTATTTTACTAGTTTCTCAAGTAGCATGTTAAAGTCTTTGTTCTGTATTTGATCTTCTATGTGCTCTATGTGTGTGAATCATTACGTGCTTCCGTTCTTTCTCTTTCTCCGACAGGACACAGAATGCATTACATTCGAGATATTACAGCTCTCTGAATAATTAAAATACTGAGATGTATACGTGATATCATTTTCATGATGATAGGAATGAAAGCATGTTATTAAACATGGGAACACGGTGGCGCAGTGATTGTTCATATCTCACGCAAGAGGCTTGCGGTGCCATGTGCGACCTTCGATGAAATAATTTATTACAGAAGTACTGTCTCTTTCAAACGTACTAACCTCCAATTCCTGTCCATACTTTTCTTTCTCCAATCGCCACACAATCAGCTCTGTAATAGACGTTAAGCCATTTGTAAGCTTAGAACGCCGATTCTTCAAAACTTTTAAGGAACATTGAAATATCTTCGTAGTACATGTTTAATTATTCTATTCGTCTATCCTTCCAGTGTCGCGTCAGCACCAGCAAGAATACAGCGCAAGGCAGGAGCTATCCTTGAATTAGCTATACGCTGCGGCACCGTGTTCTCACATGTTTAATTATTAACAATACAGATTATTTAAATGAAGTTAAAGTTTTATCTGTATACTATAAGCAACATATTTTGCTGCATTTCATCTTAAAAATGACACTGTCATCATACGCGCTTTATAAAGTAGTGCAGGTTGTGCAATATTATAACTGTAGTGCAAGTTTACAGTGAGGTGATTGTACTTATAAGTACAAACAGTTCTACAAGGAGCACTTGATGGACTGATTGAGTGCGTTTATAGTTATTGGGATGAAACTGTTTCTGAAACGCGAGTGAGAGTACTGTAATATGGAAAAAGATGATCCGCAGTGGCAACCCTTAACGGGAACAGCAAAAAGAAGAACAAGATGCAGTGAGAGTAACAACGCTAAAGCAGTTATGGTATTTGGAATACTATGGCTATTCCCTGGCCCATTATATTGCTACAGGTTAATTACAATCAGATGCATTACACTAATAAACAATATACAGTTAATTTCAGTGTACAGTATTTATAAAGCCGCGTCAGGAATGTGGAGCTAAGAAAGAAAGGATGAGCACACAGGAACAGTAGTTTGACCATTCTGTGGACCATTATATTGTTACAGGTTAATTACAATCAGATGCATTAAATTTATGAACGATATGCGGTTAATTTCAGTGTATTTGATAAAGCCGCCGCCGTGGATGTGGATCTAAGAAAGAAAGGATGATCACACAGGAACAGTAGCACTGCTTTGACGCTGGGTGCCGCCAGTCTGCAAAACCGAGCGGAGAAATTGCGTACGCCAAGGTATGAGTTACCGTGGAAATGTGCGTGGCTTTACGCCAAGTTTAGGTTTTATACATCGCGATTTGAGCGTGGAAAGGTTCGTACGCAACATTTCTGTGCGTACGCACCGTTTATACATGAGGCCCCAGAAGTCCTGTTATCTTTGCGGACAGAAAATGCCTTTGATAGAGTTGAATGGAATTATCTGTTTACTGCAATGCATAGATTTATGTTTGGCCCCAATAAGCTCGCATAGATTAAATAACTCTACACTAGTCCAGAAGCCTCAGTCTATGTTAAGAAAACAACCTCAGAATACTTCAAATTAGAAAGAGATACTCAGCAAGAGTGTCCACTTTCACCAGTGTTTTTTGCATTAGCCATTGAGCCACTGGCCATTCGTCTTCAAAATAAACCAGAGATAAAGGGGATTATCAGAGAAGAAGTCAAACAGAAAATATCACTTTATGCAGTATATATAGTGGATATCTGGATTTTAAATCAATCCGAGTAAAAGTGTACTTTTCTCAGTGAACTTTCTAGCATATAATACTAGTTTGGTTGCTATAAAATTGCAGTTTTTTATTAACTTTTTTTTAATGTCTTAGAAGAAATGGAAGATCTTCTGCTTTTTTAACAGTAGTTATTGAAACATTATACATATTTTATCTAATGTTGAAGTAGATATTCAACAACATTTCTATTGGGTCGAGGTAAGGACTTTGACTTGCCTATTGCAAAATCTTTACTTTATTCTTCTTCAACCTCTCTTTGGTAGAACAACTTACAGTATGTGCTTGGGGTGGTTGTCTTGCTGTGTGACCCAGTTTCAATTGAGATGTAGTCCACGAACAGATGCCCTGATGTTTTCCTTTAGAATTTGCTAAACTCATCTCATTTTCTTAGCTGATTGATAAATAAATGACCAAGTATGATATTTTTGTCTTATTTGTTTAGCTGGGTTCTACATATATGTACCTTTAGGACTTGCGTGAAAATTTGATGATGTTCTAAGTAATACTTATGCAGGAATGTGAAAAATTCTGAATGGTTCACTAATTTTCCAGGACCACCTGTATTTGTACCTCAGTTTTTTATTTGTTTGTCCTGTGCCTTCTTTGATTTTATTGGAGTGATTAGTTTATATAGTGGATGCAGTATTCTTGTTTGCAGTACAAAGTACCTTGTGATGCTTCATACTTTTAATGGTACTACATAAAATAAAGACAGATTGACTGATAAAGTGATATATTGTAAATATGGTGAGTCATGTAGAGGCCACATTCAAAAGGAGTTGTTAAAATGCCTTTAAAATGCTTTCTTTTTCCTATATTTTAATAATTTGGATTTTGCCACCATTGACTCTAAGAATCTCTACTATTTTCAACTTTACATTTTTAAAAACGTCTTGTTTGAATTTCAATAGTTAAAAATGTCCAACCTCATACTAACACACACCAACCTTATCTATTTAAGCCATTTTTATTTTGTTAGTCACAGGAGACAGGACACAGCAGTGTCTTTAACTACTTGTCTTCATGACTGGAAATAACGCATATCGTTAGCCAGCAAATGATAGAAACCTTTGGTGCGTGGATAAGAATCCTTTATTGAAAGCTGCACTTTGATCATTACTTCCTGCAATTCAAAATGTAAACAACAGAAAAATAATGACTACTTTTTGAACTTTTGAACTAATTTATTGTAAAATTACAAAATCAGCTTGCCACTAAAATTTACAATAGGTTTTACTAAGGAAAGTGTGTGTATGCGTGTGTTTGTATGCATGTGCACATAGGGGATGTATGAGAAATATAAGATGGCTTTTATAAGCAATAGGAAAATAAACAGTTTGAGGTGCAGTATGTCTACCCAGGCCCCAGTAAGTGGTGTAGTCAGATCAGAAACTAAAACTTCCCTTAAAATTGGCCACTACAGTAAATCTGCTCACCAAGCTTATGCTTGTTGTTTTCTCCAGAAGATGCTAATTCATTACATTATAATATTCAAAAGGTTTTTTTTTTTTTCCTAAGGTGGGATATTATATCTAAATTGTAGAGAAGTATTTCAGGCATTAGTATACTGAAGTAATCTGAAAGCTGCAGAAAAACACCAGTTAATACACAGTATGTATAATTTCAAAAAGTATATATTGTTGATTAAAAAATGCAAGGAACAATGAAATCCATAAAGTCTTACATTATAAAGAATATGCAGTTCAGTGTTTCTGACTGCCCAGTAGTTAAAAAGAATGTGTAATCAGCCAACAGTTATGAAAAATGTATATCTGTAAAAAATAGATTAATAAAAAAAATTAAAAAACAACAATAGAACAGTGATACTCTGCAATATTATTAAAAAAAACCTTTTAAGCCTCTTCCATGAATCTTCTGCAGGATTTATAAATAATTTTAATTGATTACTCGGATTTTATTTATATTAATGTTAATTTTACTTTGAATTCTCTTTCTTAAGTCTGCTTTTTCAAAAATGAATAGAAATATATCAATTTATCATTATTTTAAGTGCATCATATTATTTCAGTGTATCATAGATATTCTGAAATACACAGATTCCTGTAATACAAAATCTGTATCCTATTTCAAAATATTTTAAGAAAATTAAATATCTTGATTATATTTTCTGAAACACATTCATCACGAAATGTTATTTGCTGAGCTCAGTTCTGCATACTTCATTAAATCCGCAAAGCATAAGGATGAATGAGGCAACAGTGTCTCCCTGTGGAAATGGAAGAGCCCTGCAGATAAAACGTTCAAAATTAATTTTAAATCTGAAAGTTGTATTTAGAGTAATCCTAAAAAAATGTTAATCAGACATTTTAGCATATCAGTACAATACAATACATGTTTTATCTTTCTGCAGGAGATGAAAAGTCTATTATGAGTGACTTGAAAGACTTGAAAATGAAAGACTGCAAACTATTTGAATGCAGACAGGCAAATACATGGCTGTTTTTTACAGAACATTATAAAGTATGAGTGTAGGATGGGATGAGCAAATCCTACAGAACCATTATGTATTTTTATTGCTTTCTCAATACAGCAGTGGTTCTCAAACTCAGTCCTGGAGACCCTGGGTGGCTGTTCCAACCAACTTTTCTTTTTAATTGGACCTCTAGCCTAAATCAGCAAGCTTTTCTTTCTCAATTTCTGTGTTTTTTGGGCAAAAGTAGAAAAAAAAGTTATGTTTGGTAACTAAACAGAAGTCTCGCTATGGAACGAAAGTAAATCACAAAAGACTGGCTGGGAGAAAGAAGGATAGGTCCTCACTTTAATGTTTTCTTTTTTTTGTTACTATTTGTGTGCTCTGTAACCTAAACAACATAACTGACAGTATGGCACCATTTGTTGTAAGACTCTGAAGAAAATGAAAATTTTTGCTACATCATACTGTACAATCTACATAGGTGTTGCAGTCAATAAAGCACTGGTAAATGTTGAGGGGCAAACCCGGTCATCCACATTTAATTCCAACCAAAACACATGAGACAACTCAATTATAAATTAGGGTTGATATGCACACCAGCAGTTGAACTTTTCAAACAAGAGCCCATCAGGCTAAGCAGTAGGAAGGCTTCTAGAAATTAACTCAGGTCTTGCAATAGGTTTGGTGTATCTTTCCAGCAGCAGCAGGAATTATAGCTCAGGGAGCAGAAGGGGTAGAGTCGGTTGCCTGTACTGTGGTTGCCTGTACTTTTCTGTACTGTGGAGGGAACAAGAGAGGAGAAAGTTAGCATTAGTGCCCCTTCTTGACCCAGAGCAGTATTACATACCTTTGATGCAAAACATCTTATATACAAAGTAAAAGAATTGCACTTTTTATGTATCAGATGTCTCTAACCTTCTGTAATTAGAGATCAACAGCCTGCCCACTAGATCGTTTACTTTCCTCAAGTCTTATTAAGCAGATATCGCTCTATTAATCATATATCACACATTATTATCAAGCTGTTCCTTCAATTTTGCTCTGTTTCCTACTGCCATCAAGATTATGACATCCCTTGCCTGCTTTATTTTGTCCATTCTGTTATTAGACTGCCCAGCGCAAACTTTTTTGCCATAGAAGGCCGGGCAGTGTGGGTATCAAGTTGGCCTAAGTCTCCAGAGATGTATCTGACTTTTTCTTTTCACTGCATTAAAACTGACCATTTATCCCCAGAGGTTTATTTTCTTCAAAGAGTTTTTATTTTTCTCTTTTCTGTTATCAACTCTACATATATCATTGATAATATTAAAGGATATAAGTTGGCAGGATCCTTTCATGTCATTCTGTTTGATGTTGCTTTTTATCCTTTGTTTAAATTAATCTTTATATTTATGTATGTGCATTATTAATTAGTAATTTGTAAAGTTTACAATTAAATTTTATTACCAGTAATAGCTCTGAGGCTGCCCTCAGTGAAGCCCACATGTTTCACTCATATATTGATGGTATCCCACTCTAATTTAAGATTAGTCGTGGAACATGTTCTGCTGTTGTTCCCATACATCTCATATTATTGGTTAAGACCCCATTCTGATACCAATTTTGGAAAAAGTAAGCATGTTTCATACCAGCATTGCTACCATTCATTTCATGATTTTTTCTTGAAGTTTATTCTGGCATTACATATTACATAAGCGAAGCATCCATCAAAACACAAGTTCAAATGTTTTCAGCTAACCTTTTATACTGTATATCCTGTACCTCCAATTCCACCTGCATGCTGAAATGTTAGTCACACAAAGGATTCAATGCTGTGGCATTAATGGAGTTTGATCAACTCCTAAAAACTGCAGACGATCCCTACAACTGTAACAGTTTATAAAGATTATGGAAAGTTTCTTGTGAAAGGCACAGTGATTAGCACTGTTTCCTCATGGATCCAGGTCTGTGTGTTTGAATTCCATGCCTGACAATTGTGTGGACTGTTCTTGTGTCTCTGTGGGTTTTCCAACCACATCCTAAACACATATGGTTTAAATCACTTGGCAATTATAAATTGTCCCCAGTATGAATAAGTGTATGAGGGTGTGTGTGTGTGTGTGTGTGTGTGCTGCCCTCACTTCCCTGTGATGGACTGGCACCTTATCCTGGGTTAGTTCCCACATTCTCTATGCTCCCAGGATAGGCCCAAGCCATCTGCAACCATGAAAAATTTTGAGAATATATGCAGATTTGTATTTATATAGGGTTAATTGCTCATCATTTGTTAATCAGTTTTAATTGGAAGCTGCCAGAATCAACAAAACAGGATATGTTGGAAACAGGAAAACCAAATGCTTGATTTCTATATTAAAAAAATAGGCAAAATCTATATATCTATAAAATCTATATAAAACACATTTTAAATCTTTAGTCTGATACAAATATTTCAACATGATGGATAATGTGTTTCACTCAGAAGGAGCAATGCAAGTAGTTCGAGGTACATAATTGTGTATGTCTGTTGTTAGGAATTTATGGGTATAAAATGAGCTTGCTTCATTACAAGTCATTTATGGGGTTTGATGGTACCTTTATTATTGAATGAATCTGTGATAGAAGGTAGGGTTGGGCATTGTTCTGAGCAGCACCAATTCTGTGCCACTATTTCTACATCTCTCTAATTTTTAAAATTAAACAGTAAAGAGTTTTCTTTCCAACCTTCCAAATCCATACAGACGACATTCCATTCCTCTTGTCACCTCCCTGTGAGTCTTTCTCCCAACTTCCCAAATGACTGTGACACTTTTTAGCAGCAACAACACAAGAAGAATCTTTTAAACCACATTCTGAATTTGCTATCAGGTCATACTTTATAATTACCTTTAAGGCAAATTTCTACATTTCCAGGAATATTAGGGCTAGGAATTTTAATCTAGTGTTACCTGGTGTCTGCGCACCCATGGGTCCTGCTAATCCTTTAAAGGGTGTCCAACACACAAGCCTCAGGAGTGTCTCACTGCCATTCACAGTGTAAAAATAATGGGGGCTGATAATCGGGGTACACATTCAGTAACTGTCTTTGCCTATTTCCCTTTAGAATGGAGTAGGAAAATCAGTAATGAAATAAAGGGTTCACTTACATTTTTTTTTTCTTCGCAGCTTTTTTTTTCCGTTCAGCATAGGTTGGTGCAGGGAACACGCAGTCAATGTAGCACCATGTGTCCATAGCAGCATTGGAAGCACAGTGGTGATGTGCCATCTGCAAAATGGGTTAGGGAAGGCCTGCCCCCATGCAAGCTACCAGGAATGGGATTGTCTTCCTGACAAGGCAGCCACTATGCAAAAGAGGCGCATGTATACTGTAGGTGAGATGTGCAGGCACAGCAGGGTCCACTGGAGAGAGAGAAAACTGCAGCAGCTGAAAGTTTGTGGTGACAGCACAGTTATGGGGACCTAACATGTGTGTGAGCATGGGATAAACTTTGAATGAAGTTATAGTAACTTCCCACTGGGTCAAGAGGATGCATCACAGAGTGAATGGGGATTGGAGTTACTTTCATAGCGTCCTCTGGGATTGAACAAGCAAAATTCAACAGTAATATAAAACAAGTGCAGGATGCTAGAGGTGGGCTTTGGGCTGATCCCATTGTAGATAATTTAATAATAATAATAATAATTTGCATTTAAGGTACAGTAGGGATTGAGCAAAGGTGCTGGGTGGATAGAACCTCCAGTTTATAATAGAGTGGAGGTAATTGCTGGGAGGAATAGTACTTCTCCTTTGGTGCTATAAATATTTGAATTCTTTTTTTTCATGTTTTTGTCACTTTTTGTGATTTTTTTTTCCTTTTCTATTGGAAGGAACTTTCAGGCCTATCTGTTTGAGGAGGAAGAAACCTTTTTTTTCTTTTTGAGATTTTACCAGCAGTCCTTTAACAGTACAGAATTCTGTATATACCTGTAAACAGTCCTTTGTTTTTCCATTTCCATATTTTTGCATTTATGTATTTTTTATGTTGTGGGTGTGTGTCATTGCTGGACTGTGCAATATTAAATTGCATGATATATGTTTTTAATTATTCTACTTGTGTTGTAACAAAGGACAGTACCATTTGAAATTTGTACTATTGTATTTCAGAGGTGGCAATAGTGCAAAGTTAAGCAAAATGACTAGAACGATTACAATATGCAAGCTTTCAAGGCAACTCAGGCCCCTTCTTCATGCAAGATGAGGTGGCAATGATAGAAAGCCGTCCAGCTCTTTGAAAAGAATTTCTTGTGTTCTGTTTTGTGTATTGTATTTACCTTGCCTACTTGGAATGGGATCCTTCTCTGAATTGCCTTTCCCAAGACTTCTTCCATTTGTTTTCCGTTCAAGTTGTTTTTTTTGGGGGGAGTTTTTTTTTCTTGTCTTCTTAGAGAGTTAAAGCTAGGGGACTGTCAAAAAATAGGACTGTTTAAAGCTCATTGAGGCATTCATTGTGTGATTTTGGGCTACACAAGAAATACATTGTTGTGTATTGTTTGTACCATTTTCAAGTATCTGTGTTAGTCTCTCACTTATTACTGGTTTTTGTTTGGTTTACAAACTACTAAGAGCCTAGAGTCCCAGGTCATTCTAAGGGTCCAGATTCCCAAAGACGTTTTGGCACATTTAAGAGACCTTTGTGTTAAATGTACAAGTATACTGTCAAGCAGGTAATTTTTGCAGATATCTGACCCCAGGCCTAGGACCTAGGTGGAAGAGCACTGAGTGATGATGTCAAAAAAAGCTGCAGATCTGGTTGAGGTGTTCCTCACAGCCCATTTTCCCCAGGACCTGCAAATAGAAACAAAAGAGAGAGTACAACCAAGCAATATCCAGAGGGCCACAGGTACAGTATGTCTCGGGGTGATCTGGGTTGTGGTTCACTTGGGGTGGTCAGTCTTACTAAAAAGGAAGACAACATACGGGTGTAATCAGAAGGGATACATACAGAGATTAAGAAGGAGAATAAGCTATGCTTTCATCCTTGCCCACTGCCAGATAGAGAACTTGTGGTGACCCAGAAAGTTAAATTGGTCAGGGTCAATCTCAAAGACAGGAAATATGAATCCATAATACACAAAAGGAGCACATAGTCCTTGGTATAGAAGGATTGTCTGGGTTCCTGGAAGACAGATTCAGGACAGGATATAAGGTTAAGGTGTGTTCACGTAGCAAGACTACACACCTCTGACAAACCCCAGAATCAATGGGGAAAAACACAGAGGTTCTGTTGACTCTGCACAGCACTCACCATACCAGTGTACAGGCCAGCCATGATATCCGGCAGCTTCGGGGGGATCCTGCAAAGTCTCAAGATATCCCACAGGGCAGCTCGATAAACGGAGTCAAACACTTTATGAAAATCAACAAAGGCTGCAAAACAATTCTGCTGATATTTGAGTTTGCTCTCGATGTCAACCCTGAGTGCCAGGAAACAGTCAATGGTAAACTTCTTAGGCGTAAAACCAGACTGCTCCGGTCGCTAGTAGGTAAGCAGGTGATCATGGATCCTATTGAGGATGACCCTAGAACTGACTTTACCAGGCACTGAAAGCAGTTCCAGGTGATTACCCTTCCCTCTCCAAACAGGGACAAGTCCCATTTTCCAGTCAGTTGGGATGATGTCCATCTCCCATATGGAAGCAAAGATTGGTTGCAATGCCAGGAGGACAGCCTTACCACCAGCCTGGAGAAGTTCACCCCGGAATACCATAGATCCCTGAAGCCTTCCCTACCCTCAGCTGGTTCACCACATGTGCAATCTCAGTGACACTGACTGGTTCACAGCTAATTGGAGGATTAGCCTCAAGAACCATGGACCAGTGTATGCTTCCCAACCTGACCTGTCCTGTGTCCACGAGGATGAAGTTACCTTTATAGAGATAGGTGGAGAGGGGTATGAATTGGTTCTTGTGGTGGTGAAACTGTCATATCCAGTGCTGCTTGGGCTGGATGTGCCAGGGATTAAGGAGATGATACAAGATATGTTTTATATCTCAGCCAAAGTTCTTCCCCTGGCTGGGGTTCAGATTCATGTTTTTTGTAGTCTATGTTAATTTTAGATTATTTTCTATGTATTATTTTTATTTGTGTTTATTTGCCATTGCCTGTGTTTGTTTCAATGCCTCAGCTATATCTCATGAGCTTTGTGGGTGTTTCCCCAAAGGAATGAGGCCACCTACCACTCACCACCAGAAGCTGCCCTCTGCCCTATAAATTCCAAAAGTCCCCATAGTGCCTAGTTGTTCATTATGAATGTGCTCTGGGGTGCATAAATTATTGTGTTTTTTTTGCTGTGCTTTGTTGTGATTTTCTGTATTTTTGAACCTTTGCTCTGTTTTTGACCTTTGCCATTGGATTGTGTAGTGGGAATTTGTTTGTTTAAGGAATTGTCCTTTCTGCTCTTTGGAGTTTTACAATTTTCTTCAGAGCATTTTTGTTAAAGGTAAATCATTTATTTTTTTTATAAAGATTCTTTTAGGCCTTTTTTGTGTCTAGCTGGGGATTTCTGACAGACCCTACCACAGTGGGTATAATTGGAGGTGCTTTTAGAATTTTCGGGACTTACATACTTTGGAACTCCTAACCTTGGTGGTTACAGGGACGCAGTCAGTGCCACAGAGGGTTGTACCCAAAATAGTTGGAATGCATTGCCATTCCCTGACGCAGCAGAGCAGGGCATATTCTGTAAGACCCATAGGCATCAGAGGCAGAAAAAGCCATGGGGCTGCACAATTTGGTGGTAGCAGTGGGGTTCAAATCCACACCTCCTGAGGACCTGGAACCCGAAACCTGAAGCCTGTGGTGTTGGACCCTACCTTTGCAGCATTTTACAGAAGGCAAGAATCGAACCTGGATAGGACATTACTACTTTGTTGGACCAGAAATGTAAAGTGCTATCTTAAATATACTGCTTATGTACTGAGTAAATGGATCAGAGTGCTGTCACCTATCGATTAGATGAAATTTGTGGATTACGCAGGTTAGAATGACTTAGCTAGCAGCTAATCAAATGAGTTTAACAGATTTAACAATCTCCTCTCATTTGCCAAGGTATTAAAATAGTAAATTTTATTTATTGAATTAGTTACTATTTAAATTTTCAGGTGGCACAGCAGCATAGTGTTAGTGCTGCTGCCCTGCAGTAAGAAGTCCAGGGATCAAATCCAAGGGGATCCCTGAGTGGAGTTTGCATGTTGTCTGCATGGGATTCCTCTGAGTTGCAGTAGTTTCCACCCATGGAACAAGTACATGCTGGTTAGGTGAATTGGTGATGTTAAGCTGGCTCTAGTTGGTGTGGATTAGTGCCCTGTCCAGGGATTGTTCCTTCCTTGCACCTGATGCGTCCCTGTGGTTCTTCTCAGGATAAGCAGATTTGAAAATAGATGAATAAATACAGTATATTTCCAGTAAAGGGTCACAGTGAATCTATGCTTTTCCCGGACAGGAAGGAGTGCTAATCAGGGACAGTAATGATAAGGATGCCATTAAGAAACTCACTCACACCTACCTAATGGAGCCAGTTTAGTATTACAGGTCTACCTGTTATCATATATGGAGAATTAGAAAAGAAACAAAAGATGTCTGAAATGCACAAGATAACAGGAAAAACATGCACACACCAAACAGAAGGTACATTTTCTGGTTATCGATGAAACATAAAGGTCCTATCCTTGTGCTTATTTTATATTTGAATACTGAACTCTGACACATGTATGAAATGAATGGAACCATAATACATTGAGGAATACTTTGACTATAGCAATAAGTGCTTTCTTTCAAAAGAATCATGTTCAGCAATTCTATACACCCAGTAGTTCACAGAATTTTTTTATTACTATGTTGAGTACAAGTACTGTCTTTTGTCTTCGTAATTGAAGTAATTTAGCTGCCAAGGCTATTTTGATGGGACACTGTACAAGTGAGCTTTGTCTTAGTTATCACTCAAAATCTTTTACACAAAAGGCCTTGTCTATAATCTGAATCGTTCAGTATCTGTAGGTGCTTCCAATTATGGCATTAAAGTTGCTATTCATTTTTAACATGATGTGACCCTTTCATACTCTTATAAAGATAATGCATAATCTAATAAAATAATGTATGACTTAAAATCAGGACAGCAGAATAACGATCGCTTTTGTTGTAAAATAAATAATTTTTTACCACCTTTAGGTAGTTTTGAGTAGTACACGACTTAATACTTATGTTCAACAAAGTATAGATATTTTAGTCTATCCATTTTCTAAAGCCACTTTTTCCATTTGAACATTGAAGGAAACTACAGCCTACCCTGGCAGCTTTGGATTGGAAGACAGGAGCCCACCCTGGACAGGATGCCTGTCCACTATAAGGGTATACTTGCACACAAACAAACATTGACTTGTTCTACCTAAATAATTTAATATAAATGTCTTTGAAATGTGAATGTAAACCAAAATACAACTCAGAATGGGGAGAACATAAAAAGGACAGTGAGCAGGCTTGAAACTGCACCTAGGTCACACATTTTTAAATGTGTTTTTTGTTAATATTCAAGACAAATGCAATATGTCAAAATTTCAAGAATTTTTAACATAATAATAATCATTTACAGACTGAAAATCCAAAGCTAACTGCTGTACAAATTAGCTTTAATAGTTTGACAAACAGAATTACATTTACATTAAAATGACAGCTTAAATGAAGTATATTGATTTATTTTCTGAGTTTAATGTTAAGAAAAAAAATGGATTAAGTGGTTTTAAAAATGGATGGATGAATGCATACTGCGGTGGGCTGGCACCCTGCCCAGGGTTTGTTTCCTGCCTTGCGCCCTTTGTTGGCTGGGATTGGCTTCAGCAGACTCTTGTGACCCTGTAGTTAGGATATAGCGGGTTGGATAATGGATGGATGGATGAATGTATATGTGGACAGCAAGGAGTTATATTGTTAACATTGCTGCCTCACCATTCCAGAAGCCTTGGTTCAAATCCCAAATTGTTTAGCATTTAGATTATTTTGAATTTTCTTGTGTCTGCCTGACAAAAACACTAAATGGACATTTCAGTGAGATGCAAATGAACATACTAATTTTACTAATTATTACACATAAAAAAATTGCCTGGGAGCGCCCCAGCTCCCCAAAAACATTCAACACAAAGGCTCAGATACAGGTATAACAAAATCACAAACAGTCTTTTATTCGTAGGAAACTCTTCTTTTAAGTGTTTCTCATGCCACAACCACTAGTACAGCCAAGCACACAGTATACAGCATTCAGCAATATTCTTGTCTTCTCTCTCTCTTTGTCTCTCTCTATCACTGGTCACTGCCTCCTCTGATCCTCTCCAAAAGCTTTGTCCTCCTTCCTCTTGACTATGGCTCCCAGAACTGTGGCTGGCAGCTCTTTTTATGTCCTACCCGGAAACACTTCAGGTGTTCCAAAGCTGTAGTTCAGAAACAATTCTGGGTGAGATGAGAGCCTGATAAAGTAGGGCTCCTCAGTTCCTGCAGCACCCCCTGTCAACATCCACAGAACCCAACAGAGCTGACAAACTTCAAGTTCCATGATACCCTGTGGTCCTGGGAAAGATCATACACATCTAAGATTATATAATAGTTTCTATAAAGATCTAAGTTCCCCTTGGGGACAAATAAAGTACATCTAATCTAATAATGCACATTTTTTATACAGATGTGCGCAAAAGACAGCTATGGGTTGCAATAGCCAGAGGTTCCAATGGTAAAATAAATAACAGTGACAACAAATAGTAGCACTGCATTGTGCAACTCATAATCCAAAAAATAGGGAGATATCTAAATTGGTGAGGACAATTACTGGTCATGCACTGACTTAAAGTTCCCAAACAACACAACCTGTACAGTCATGGATACAAACAATGAACGAAGGCGCCCACACAAAGAAACCACTTTAGTTGAAATAGGGTTATTGAATTAAATGGAAACTTGGGCAGGTTGTACAGCCGCCTGGACGCGACCGCCCACACCACCGCATATACCCTCCAAGATATGTCATCACGCAGCGGCTTGCCACCGAGCCGCATACTGCGCCGTGGCGCACGCCCCAGAGTCAAACACAGCAGCTTCCCAGAGTCAGTAGGTGGCGCCCAAACAACACAAAGATCACATAACGGTCACAGACTCAAATCCAGCGGCTTCCCCGACTCAGTGGCTGGCACACGAACACCACAACCTGTAAACTACACGTGCTGTGCTCCACTCTGCCAGCAGTCGGTGTCAGCAAAGGCAACAGCATCACGTCTCCACAAAACGAAACCGCTTTAGTACAGATATGCTTATTGAATTAAATGACATTTCCCCAGACGCACCCACCCTCCAAGATATGTCATCCATCCAAATATCGGACGGAACAGAAATCGATTGCCATTCTTGGATTTCCGATTCGCTAGCGAATCGCGGGCTTACTTGTTGATTATATCATGCAAGAAGTGACAATCATTACTGTGCTTTTTGAGGGGATGAGAAATAAGAGAATATTCTGTGGCACATGAGTTCAGTAAATGAAAATTATCTAACAAAGCTGTGTTGGATACATTAAAAGGAGTAAACCCACTGCACTGGCCCTCTGAATAACCTGGTTAAATTGCAGTGGCAGCATTGCCATCAGGAAAAAGAAAAGTGTGGATCCTTCATAAAATAATGTGGTTTCTTCTCACATCATAAAAATTATGAGACTTGGATCATTGTTCTAGTTGTTGCAGCAGTCTTCCCCATGATTGTGTAGCCTACAGATCTAGACTGAGAGACCATTTAAAGGCTTTTGCAGGTGTTTTGAGTTAATTAGCTGATTAGAGTGTGGCACCAGGAGTCTTCAATATTGAACCTTTTCACAATATTCTAATTTTCCGAGATACTGAATTTGGGACTTTCATTAGTTGTCAGTTATAATCATTAACATTAAAAGAAATAAACATTTGAAATACATCAGTCTATGTGTAATGAATGAATCTAATATACAAGTTTCACTTTTTGAATGGAATTACTGAAATAAATCAACTTTGTCATGATATTCTAATTTTATGACCAGCACCTGTATATGACAGCCAAGCCCAAATGCAGAAGCCATTTCTTCAAAGAGTGTCTAATATATTCAACTGGATCGCTTCTTTTATTTTTTTTTTCAGGTTAGCACATGATTTTTATACTAATTCTGTGTGATGCATCATCCAAGTCAGTCACCTTTACCCGAAGAGAACTGATCTCCTTCCAAAGTGACAGTTAATGCTATCTTGTCATAGGGAGGAAGCTATTAGAGCACCACTTCACTAGCTGTATTAGCGCGGATGCTTTTCAACTAAATATTACTGGATCTTGGTTCCATTGAAGTAGTATGTATTTTATTTTAACTGTAGAGGTTTGCTGCAGTATACATTTTTCATCTCATCTTGTCAACAGTTGTTGGAAATGCTAAAAGGTGAAGAAGGTGCTGGTCTCCAAGAGGAGCTACATGCTTTCAAATGAGCACAATGTGTTGAGATAGCAATCATAAAACAATCACTTTAATGAGAATTACTGTGGATACAAATGAAATAAATTTGGTTGTATTCATGTTAAAAGGCACAGAGCACTCTAAAGTGGCCAACTTGCTCAAGTTAACACATGAATTCCCTCTACATCTGATGTTAAGTATTCCTAACTGCAGTAGGTAATTCCTGGAAATTATTATGTAAGGTTAATTTTATTATTAAAATTTTGGAATTGTATTTCTTCTGATAGCTGTCTTGTGTGCTTTGTGCAGCTTGTTCCTCTTGCCAGGGTAATCTTTCCCATCACTGGGCAGGGGGCATGCCACCCATGTTCATCACCTGCTGGCAACTGCAGTGATGGGTTTAAATAGTCACCCACTTTGCTGTGCTTTTATTGGAGCTGAAGAGAGAAAAAAAAATCCTTTGCTAAACAAATCACAAATATTTATTGTTGTCTGAATAGATATCTTGGGTTCCTAACTTTCAATTTGTCCTTTTGATCTCAGTTTTTTTCTTGCTCTTTGTCAATTTCCCCCTTTTGACCCATTTCTATTTTGTGTCTCTCTCCTGGTTTGCACTTTAAAAATCTTATCAGTTTCCCAACACAACATTCTCAAGGACATGAAGGTAAAGCTCTAAAGATAGAAGGAAGCTCTAAATTGACGTTACTAGTATGGCTGATGTGGGTGTGGACAACAGAGTGCCCTGCAATTGACTGGAACTCTATCTGGGGATGGTGTCCATCATCGCCCTGAGATGACCATGACTGTGGACTGGATAAATTGGTTAGAAGATGGATAGATGAATGGAAATGATTTTAAAATAGTAAGCAAATTTTTAAAGAAAAATAATTGTAGAGACAGAAGCCAAACATTCTTTAATGTAATTCTGCCAATATTTTACTAAATCCTGTTGCTCATAAGATTGAGTAAAAAGAACACAAGTGCAAATATAAAACTAAGGTGCAAATGCAAAACTAAGGCCTCTTCTTCTCCTTTATTTCTTTACACTCTCTCTACGTTCATTTATCCCGATGGCCTTAAAACAGTACAGCCAAATTGTAGAAGAAATACGTTGTAATTATCTGCAGAGTTGTACCATGTTGGTAAGATGGTTTTTTGGATCATTCTGACAATCAGCACTCCACTCATTATAACATTGTTACAAAGTCTTGATACATCATCATTGTTCATTTACAAATGGCCTTGCCTAATTTTATATATATATATATATACTGTATATATATATATATATATATATATATATATATATATATATATATTATAAAAAAATCTTTGGGAGGGAGAGTAGGGAGACGAGACATCATCTTCTCGGAAGACAATTTGAAGTCCCGCGAGAGACACTTTAACTTGCTCCCAGCTCTTAAAGCAATGACAAGCGGCAAGCAAAACATGCAGGTCGCCAGCAAACCCACCAGATGATCCGACCGCTTCTCCTTGTGCGCGTTCAGCCACCCTAACCCCCCCCCCCAACCCCCCCCCCCGTCCTTCACAACACGAGCAGCAGAGATGCAAAGTGGCAAAAGGACAGCTGCTGTACAGGCTTTAAAATGATCGACAAGCAGCGCAACAGCAGCAGAAAGACAACAGATGATCCGACGGCATCTCCTTATCATGCGTTCAGCCGTCCCCCCAACCCCCCGAAAACGCAAGCAGCGCTATACGTCCTGCGAGAAAGAGATTTAACCACGTCCAGGACCGGAAATAAAGGACAAGTATTGTTTTTACAACGTCACTCAAGACAAGGCAGTGAGACATCATTTAAAACAAGTCCACGAACATCTAACCTAGCAGCTGTTGGATTCCTTTTGGCAGACACGCTTCATGTGCTCCCAGCTCTTAAAACAACTACAAGCGACAAGCAAAACACACAGCTCGCCAGCAGCAGAAAGCCAGCAAATGATCCAACCGCTTCTCCTTAGCATGCGTTCCGCCGCACCCCCTTCACAACACGAGCAGCGTTATACGTCCTACGAGAAAGAGATGTAACCACGCCCAGCGCTGGAAATAAAGGACAAGTATTGTTTTTACAAAAGTTTTAAAGTAAAAGTGAATCTCTTTAAATTGTATATCCAGTAAACCAAACCCAGGGTTTTGGCCATATATTGTATATATCCATCCATCCATTATCCAACCCATCCATCCATCCATTTTCCAACCCACTATATCCTAACACAGGGTCACGGGGGTCTGCTGGAGCCAATCCCAGCCAACACAGGGCACAAGGCAGGAACAAATCCCAGGTAGAGCGCCAACGCACCGCAGGGCATACACTCACCCACACACCAAGCACACACTAGGGACAATTTAGGATTTCCAATGCACCTAACCTGCATGTCTTTGGACTGTGGGAGGAAACCGGAGCACCCAGAGGAAACCCACGCAGACACAGGGAGAACATACAAACTCCATGCAGGGAGGACCAAGGAAGCGAACCCAGGTCTCCTTATTGTGAGACAGCAGTGCTACCACTGTGCCACCGTGCAGCCTATATATATATATATATATATTATCACACACGTGCGAGTAGGAGGCAGCTGAAGGGCTTATATAATCGTAACAACTTATCCGACCAGGGGACAGAGGGGTGCACTGACTCTCTTTCTTAGTTCCCTGCAGACCATTCCCGGGAAATCCCACCAGATGCCGAAGCCCTTAAGAAGACACTTCTGGTCCTGGCCCTGAGGGCGACATCACTTCCGGTCCCGGGCCCGAGGGCGACATCACTTTTGGCCCCAGCCCTGAGAACAACATCACTTTTGCCCCCGGCCCCGAGGGGGACATCACTTCTGGTCAACTCTCCAAAAAAGCCACCCCCTTCCTCTGGTGATCAGTTCTGTCTTGGACTCAGTAGTGTAAACTACCTAGCGCTAACTTTGTTGACACAACTACCTTTTGCAGCCTGGATTATAATATACGGGTGGCTGCACCAAACCTTCTTGCGATGTCTGGAGTCTCTTATTGTGACAATATATATAGTCATAAAGTTTCACAACTATAAAGTTAAATCACCAAGTTGCCCACTTATGAAGCTCTAATATATATATGCATTCCTATAATTAATTTTATTGACAATAGTTTGAACATAACCTGCATATTATGAAGAATTTTACACTTTACTATGGTATGCATTAGCTGCATTGCCATGATACTAATTTATTTCAAAATAATTTATTTTCTTCTCTGAAGTCCTCTTATTGTGGATTGGGCTAGTGCACACATTTCTGGTATTGCAAATTGCAGAATAATAATACTTCTTTGTGACGACAACTCAGCATAATTCAGACGCCTATAGTTCTAGCGGAATACCTGGGAAATATCTTTTGAATTCAGGAACTCTGTGTTAAACAACGACTCAAGATCTGTAGATGCATTGTGAATGAAGTCCAAATTTAGGATCCTTGTAGTTATGAATTCAGAATAGGCAAACAATAATAATTGATAACAAATAATTACATGCATGTAATGCTTCTAACCTATGCAAAACAATGTTAATTGCTTATAAAGTTGTGAACATTTAGAAGTCCTCTAGAAGTTTTTACCATAATTTATGCTTTCAATTCAGGATCACTAAGTGTGTATATTTAATATTTTTGCTTCCTATTTACAAGAATGTGTTTACATCAAACAGTTTGTAATTTTCCAGGCCCATCTGTAGAGATTTTATTGAAACTAGGTTATTTGCTGATTTACTAAATATTCTGTGCCATCTCCATATCTGAACTGTCACATTGTTAGGAAATGTATTTATATACATAAAATAAAAAGTTGCTTTCAAGCATGACCTTTATAAATCATATTAAAGATAAAGCACCATTTGTTTAAGCTTTCTATTATATGTAGAAATGTCATTGCTATTATTGCAAAAACTTAATAATTATCAAAAATCAGCTCTAAGTTTCTTTGCTGTTTCACCTGCCATTGGAGGTGATGATGATACCACCATTATTCATAAAACACATTCCTAAGCTATAGTATTTGTAGTTTAAAAAGAAAGAATGAGGCCATTTTAGTACAGTAGAGTTACCATTTAGAATTGCTACACAAGAAAGAGAAGGTATCACCTGCAAATGTATCATTAAAAGAAATATATGCACTATGGAAAAAATAATTTCAAATCACAATTCTAAAGGTGATACAAACACCAATTGTATTAAAGTAATTGAAGGCATGTTTGCTACTTTCTGACTGAAGTTATGAAAAGAAAAGGTGACTTGCCTTAAAAAATGGTACATCAGTGATATTGCTCCTTGAGGACTAATAAAGTATATCATCATTATCATCAGATCATTTTCTTGTGCAGTTTTACAAGGTCAAGGCCTAAAATATAATGTAACAGACAGTTTACTTCCATTTACACTGTATACTCTAAGATTCACAGCCAGTAAGAAAATTATTTTTACTTCTGATAAAGAGGAAGATACACCTAATGGTTATACATTTAGTGAGAGGTGCATTTCATAGCATCCTAACCTGGAATTTGAAGTGCTTTACTAGTTAAAACTATCAAAAATAGTTGTTTAGCTCACAAAACATACTGGATAGATGATCAAAGGAAGTAGACAAAGTAATAATATACTGTAATTCTAGCAGTTTCATTATGCCTGACTTCACAGGTTCTGATTTATAACTATAAAGAGGATGACCAGTGGTCCAGGGATTAATGACAACTCACCCACTCACTAAGCATTGTCACTCTGTTTTCAATGTCTGGGGTTGCATTATGTCCCAGTCAGCCTAGCCTTTGTACCATTCTCTACTCCGAGTTTAATGGTCCAATGGCTAGGTGTAGCATTGAAATCAAACTAGAGTTTATTTTTAGGACAATCCCTTCTAGGGTTAAAACACTTTTTGGATGTCCTGAGGGCATTGCCCCAGATCTGCATCCAGCACCTCCACAAATCTGATATCCAATATGTAGTTACCAAGCCAAACACCATTTGCAGCTCCCAAGCCCTCTAATAAATCACCAGGAACACATAATATCTATCCTTGAGTGCTTAAGAAAATTAGTGAATACATATATAAACTCTTAACACATAATTTTAGAAAGTCACTGCATACATTGGGAAATCCGAAGAACTGGAAGATGGCAAATATTATCCCACTATATACAGTAAAAAGGGTTACTGGGTAGATCTAAGCAACTATAGGCCAGTAAGCTTAACATGCATCACAGGTAAATTAATGGAAGGAATTATTAAGGAAAAGATTGAGAAATACATGCCAAGAATAGAAGTTTTACTGAACAGTAAGAATGGGTTCAGACGAGGGAGGTCATGTTTTACTAACATGCTGGAATTCTGTGAGGAAGCAACAGATCGATATGACCAGAGTGATGCATATGATATTATTTATCTTGACATTCAGAAAGCATTTGATAAGGTTCCACATAAGAGGCCAAGCCATCAAACTAAAAGAAATGGGAGTTTAGGGTGTTGTTTGTAGATGGGTGCAGAATTAGCTAAAACATTAGAGTGTTATGGTGTGAGGAACCTTATCAGAATTTGCTGATGTTATAGAGTGGTGTCCCTCAGGGGTCAGTACTAGAGTTGCTGCTTTTTAATATATACAGTATAATGTGATTAGGACAGGAATATAAATAACAAGCTGATTAAGTTTGCAGATGATACCAAGCTTAGTGTATTGGCAGATAATCTAGAATCTGTTGAATCGTTATAGAGGTACTTGGACAGCATATAGGCTTAGGCAGATTTGTGACAGATGAGGTTTAATGTAAGTAAATGTAAAATATTACATGTAGGAAGCAAAAATGTTAGATTTGAACACACAATGGAAGGTCCGAATCTTGAAAGTACACCGTATGAGTAGGATTTAGGAGTCGTAGTGGACTCGACACTATCGACTGCCAGATGATGCTCAGAAGCCATTAAGAAGGCTAACAGAATGTTTTAGGTTACATAGTATGATGTGCAGAGTTTAAGCCAAAGAAAGTTAATGCTCAGGCTTTATAAAGCATTTGTAAGACCACAACTGGAGTACTGTGTACAGTTTTAGTCCATAGGCTACAAAAAGGACACAGCAGTGCTAAAAAAAGTCCAGAGAAGAGCAACTAGGCTCATTTCAAGACTGCAGAGGTTGAGCTATTAGGAAAGATTAAAAGAGCTGAGCCTTTTCAGTTTAAGCAAAAGGAGATTAAGAGGGGACATAACTGAAGGGTCTAAAATTGTCAAAGGAATTAGTACATTGGATCAAGACTGTTATTTTAAAATTAGCTCATCAAAAACATTAGGACACAGTTAGAAACTTGTTAAGTGTAAATTTCACACAAACATTAGGTTTTTCTTCACAAAGGGAATAATGGACACTTAGAATAAGTTATCATATAGTGTGGTAGACAGTAGGATTTTAGTGACCTTCAATCTAGAATTGGTATTATTTTGCGGGATTCCAACTCCAACTTGCTCCACATAGAACTCTCCACTGCCACCCTATAGTTTTGTAGAGACCTCTTGATCTGATCTGTTCTTAACCCATTGGCCACAGAGTAAACATGTTCATGACATTCTCCAAACAAATGTGGCATCCTGTCTTTCTAGTGGATGCTGAATGACTGGAGCACTCTGTAGTTAACCAGAGTGTATTCCTCTGCTGACATACAGTATATACTATGCCAAGCTCTACATCTGGTGTATGCCAGCCCTATGTCAATTCTGCCTCAGACAACCTGTCACAATACTATATGTATGTGTCTATTGCAAATATGCTTTGCTATTACAGTACTAACATCCTATTAATTTCCATTTAGTATCAACCATGGAAATGATATTGCTGTAACGGGGCTCAGCATTCCACAAGTCCATAATGGTAAACAGTGGTTTGAAAAAAAAATGGGTGGATGAATGAATGGATGTTTGTATTACAGTAAAGAGGTAAATTGATTTATTTGTTTTTTGTGCTGTTGATTTTTCTGACAGACATTAACATCAGTTACAGCTCCTGCTCCACCCATGAAAGGATCAAAATGCACACAGTTAACAATTTTGTAAATATATAGTCTCATACAATAGCATCTCCAACAAAAAAACATCACAGGATGTCCTATCTTGAACCCCGGAGTGGTGGCTCTGAGGCTAAGGAGCTGCGCTGATATCCCGAAGGTAGCCGGTTCGAATCCCCATCACTGCCAAAAAAAGGCCACTGCTCTGCTGGGCCCTTGAGCAAGGCCCTTAACCTGTAATTGCTCCAGGGGCGCTGTACAATGGCTGACCCTGCGCTCTGACCCCAAGGGGTATGCGAAAACTACCAAATTCCTAATACAAGAAATTGTATAAGGCGAAATAAAGAACAAAAAAAAAAAAAAAACATTCTCACAGAATTGACTAATGTGATAAATCTCTCGAATGTCCACGTAAGAGTAAATGATTGGTTCACTGTTCCACACACAGGAGAGAATCCACATTACTTCACCTGAATCCAAGGTTTCATACTGGTCCAAATCTCATTTCCAGAATACTTCCCAGGAAAGGCTGAAGAGAATGATTTTCAGTAATTGGAAAATAACATCTGGCACCCATTTTGAACTGAGAACCACTATTCTAGTTTCCGATCCAGAAAAAGTATCCTCACCGTTTGTGCCACACTAAAGTGATACAGTTAACATCACGAATAAGGTGCCTTTAGCATTTCTGAAAAAAATACACCACATTCTTGCCGTTTGATAGCTACTCAAACAACACGATCTCAGTTGCAGATGCCTAAGATACTTTCACAGTTGCCTCTTCTGTGGAGACTACTGAACGTTCACCATATTCCAGAACTCCAGAACTTCCAGATGATATCCAAAGTCATAGTCAACATTTCTCCTTTCTTGCTACAAACAGCTTTATTTACATTCAATCTACCCTTTCTGAGCCATTGAAAGATAAGCTTCAAAAGGATCATGTTAACTCCCTAGACTAGACACATCATATCACCAAAAGATGTTACCTTGCTAGAAAACGGGTAAGTACAGGTCAGGAAACAGGAAGAAGGAGCTCTTGTTCTCTTCACTCACTTCACCTCTGATTCCTCTGACACTCTTTTTGCTTCAAGCCAACCAACAGCTACACCTGATCAATGCTGCAGTGACAAAATGCAAGAAGAACAAGTAATCTTCTTCTTCTTCTTTCGGCTGCTCCCGTTAGGGGTTGCCACAGCGGATCATCTTTGTTGACTGCATATTGATTTGGCAAATTTTTTTATGCTCTTCCTGACGTAACCCTCCCCATTTTTCAGGGCTTGGGACCGGCACGAAAAAACACACTTGTTTGTGCATCTCCTGTGGCTGGGTTAAGAAGAAAATGTAATAATAAATAATAACAATTCCTTATATTCTTATAGCGTTTTTCTATTGGTCTAACTATTATTTAATGCATTTCTCTCCTTTGTGACAAGAGAAAGGGAGAAGGAAAAAATAACCGTGCAAATTCCAAAAACAAGGGAGGGATGATCGTGCAGTTAGACCTGAATTTATTTCCAAGCTGCGTATAATGTTAGTAGCACATCACAATTTACCAATGCTGGCAATTCTAACTTGGCACCCGTCGTTCATGCATAACATCTAAGAAAGCAACAATACTAATCTGCATTGGTTCTAAAGTGAGACGCTTATCTCTGATGTCATAACAGCTGTTATCGGTCATATGCTTGGAACGTGTGTTCTGCAGACCTAAAAACTGTACTGTCATTCCGCGATAATGCAAATGAAATTAAGTATATAGCGCTTAAAAAAAGAGTGCAAGAGTTACTGTGCCATTTCTGCCGTTATCATTTATTCCTACAAATCCAACCTGATTATTTCCACAAATAAAGTTAAAATCACTCAGAGGAAGATAACATGACATCGATTACACGACCCTCATACAACCATCAAGCAATGCGGAAAGTACCAGCGCCGCACTCCACTGTTTCGTTTCCAACATTCGCGATACGTTCTACTATGCTTTCCGTTAACTATTAGGCCTGTCCGAAGAGATAGAGGGGATGGAAACTACAAATCCCAGATACCCTATGCCGTACGATTGTTTGGTGACTGAAAAGTCATAGCTTGCGACAGGTATTGCATTGCGGGTGCCTAGGGAGCCAAAACAGAGCATTCCGGAGGTTTATGGACCTTGCGCTACTCCGTGTATCCTTTCATCTCTCCGTTGACGATGGGGAAGGCCGAAGAAGTGATACGTATTGCCAAAAAGCTGGACAAGATGGTAAACAAGAAAAATACGGTGAGAAATGCATCGTTTGTCCCGGAAAATAAAAAGTAGTTTCTGTGGGATTTCTAGAAACTGTAGTCTTTGCTTGTTTTGGTCAAATTAATTTAATGCTGTTCAATCCTAACACGTATCGAGCAAAATCCATTTTTTATTTATTCACTAATCAGTGCAATTGAATATCGATGGACTACTGTAAGAGACGTCAAATGAAACTTTTTTTTTTAACCAAACGTTTTGTTAAATGTGCAGTTCGACGACATTGGTATTAAAGTTATAATACGGAATTACCGTGTGTTACTAAAAAATAGCTTTTAATATGTCGTATATAGGGATTTAAAATCTGTAAGTCTGTCAGTTACAGAAGCCTTTTAGCTTCCAATTGCAAATCAGTGCAATGTATTGTTTTACTTCCCATTAACCCTACGTACATTTTTTACACGAACCATCTTTGTGTAACAACAAAATAAACATTGTCACATTAAAGTACTGCATACATTTCCAGTTGTTATTTGGATCCATTAAAGCTGTAGCTAAAATATAAATCGGAGCTTGTGACAAAATTATATTTGCTTGCTTTTCAGTATCTCCTTATGTCTTTCACAGTTTCTGTCTATTGATGATAATTAATTGTATTATAGTGGCTATCGTTTCTCATCACAAGAAAAAAACTTGATCTGGGTGTGAGTTGAAAAATGTTGCTTATTAAAGTTTGGGTCAAACAAGTAAGAGATTGATTTAGTGTAGGCCCATTTTATGTAACCAACATACTAAATTTTATTGTAATACACTGTCAGACAAAAAATAAATAGAGATAACTATTAGGGAAAGCTGACAAGAAATCAATAGGGTTAACTATTAGGAAAAAGTTGGAAAAATGTACAAAATAGTAGTATTAAGAAGAGAGAATTACATTGGACTCTTCATATGAGCTCATGTATGTTTAGATAAATGATCATCTGCCAAATGCCACTTCTTATGTAATAGTTTTATAAACATCAAAACATGTAACTTGTTATTTTGTTTTTAAAAGGCGAGTTATGGCTGTTCAACTATTAATCAGTTATAAGTTGCAAGGTTATGTTTTTTTTTTTGCAGTATGCAGTTCTGTAAAGAAACAGTTTAATACATCCTGAAATGCCGTTGCACAGTTTTCACTCACCCTGTTTATAAACCTGACCTCAACTCTTGTTTAAGTGTGCAAAATCCTTTTATTACTGACTAGGTGTTTTCATAGACTAATCCTTCACACAATTACAATACATTTTTTAAAGGTGTGCAGTCATTGATTTATAAATACATCCATTATCCAACCTGCTATATCCTAACCACAGGGTCATGGGGGTCTGCTGGAGCCAATCCCAGCCAACACAGGGCGCAAGGCAGCTGACAAACCCCGCAGATTTATAAATACAGCATCCGCCTAATGGTTTCCAATACAGGGGGATTCCATAATGCAAGTGTGATTCCTTTCCTTAATCAGTAAAATTTGCTGCTTTTAAAATACGGGTTGATGTACAAAGCATAACAGGTGAGTTTTAAGTTAGTAGTTTAACAACTTTTCTTGTACTGTGGTCACTTCTTCATGGAACATTTCTGTAGTTTTATGCTGAGCAGCTTCAGGCAGATAACTAAAGATAGACTTTGCAGTTAACTTTACATCTTCGGTTCAGAGTGAGGAAATTAAGCCTGAAATAATATTTTATCAAGTTTTTTAACACAAGGACAAAATAATAAAATAAACAAAATTAATATTTTTCAATAATAATAATTTCTCAAACATGCTAAAATGTTTTTCCAGTTATGATGGTTCTGCCCATCTACATTGATAAAACAGAAACACAGCCATTTTTTAAATTTATTTTAATACAACACTGATTTTTGTTTGATTTTTACAATTTAAAGCCTCAACATAGCAGTGCTAGTAATTATGCATGTCTGACCAGTCTAAAGCACTGTAATTTCCTAAAAGGAGTAACCACTGTGTTTTTTTAGTTTCTAATAGATGAGGCATGTAGCCCTTTTTTAAAATGAATTTCCTAATCCACTTTGCAATTCATTACCAATAATTACAGCCCCATGGCCAAACGCACAGTACAAAGAAAACACAATTTTCACCTCAAATGTCATTACTTTCCAAGATGCAAAAGAATAGGGAACTCTTCAACACTTTGCAGCATTAAAATGCATGCAAACTCAAAATACGTAGTTTGAAGGTTTGTAAGCAGCCTAACACTGTCCGTACATCATAATGTATAAGGCGGAACCTGTGTTTGATAGTTCATTGCAGGGCACATTTATTAACACAAAGGCTCCGTTTTGATTTGATTTTTAAAATGTTGCTATACTTTATTATAGTTAATCCACCAGCTTGGACCATGAGACGAGAATGTATTTTTCTGTAAGAACCCAGGTGAACAAAAGAACATTTAAACTTCACTAAGACCGTACACAGATTGGGAATCAAATTGGGGTCAAAGTGCTGAACGTTGCTACTGAGAACAATAAGACTTGACAGATGCTGTAATAGATAAGAACTTACATGCATACACCTGCAATGAAACAACAAGGTAAATACAAATAAAATAAATATTTCCATGATGTACTGAAATTAAAACTAACATTAAAATTGCAGAAAAAACAGAACACTAGAGCAGTTTTAATGAAAACAGCCCATTCAGCCCAACAAGTTTGCCAATCCAATTAGATTTTCAAAATAACATTGAGTTTAGACTTGAAGCTTCCTAAAGTTCCATTCTATACTACACTAGTTTGTTACTCTTTCCATGTGCTTTTGGTTCTTAGTAAGAAGAAAACATTTCAAAAGTGTATGTGATATATACTCTTAACAAGTTTCCATTTCTGTCTCTGTTTTCTCATTCTAACACAGTTTAGGCCAAATGATGTGTTTTAATATCTAATTGTAGCTGATAAAAGATATCTTTGATAGGCTTTTCTGGAGCACAGTGGTAGTGTCCACCTCCTGCTTCAGTTCTTTTTCACTTTTATGTGACATTTTTCATGATTGATTGCAGCTCATCGAAAATACTGGTATTACTGCCTTCCCAGAGTCCAAACAAGTCCCCAAAACAGAGCCAACCTTCTTGGATAAATTACAAAAGATCTAGTTTCTGTTCTTAAAAATCTGTCTAAATTTAAAATTAATTACAGTATTTTATTAATGTGCAAAATTAAGCAGAGGTTTACACTGCTCTTTAACTTGGCTTTTTATATAATACTTGGGGATTCTTCAGTTCTCTAGTCTCTATAGCCCCCAATTATAGACCAGTGAGCTGCGTTTTCAACACTTCGTTGCTCTTGTACAAAATAATGAAAAATATAACAAGTCTGAAAGTGGAATATTCCTACCTGAAGACATTTATCAAGCTATAAAAAAAACCATAAAAGTTTACAGTTTTGGGGGAAAATATTTTAATTGACAGTTTGTCTTTTTGTCACCTCTTCAAATAGATCGATTTAGAAACTTTGCCACTGAAAACAATGACAATGATTGCTATTAGAGAATTTATTACACTGCTGGTTTTAATTACATAATGTTTTAGTGGTTGACTACAGATCAAATAATTTTCTGTTAATCCATCATTTCCTGCATTCTTTAACTAATATCATAACATAAAGTACTTCCATAATGTGATACAATATGTACTGCACAAAGCCCCCTGTGAAATACTTTTTTGAATGTATTATTTCTGGATGAAACCATCCTTGTGTGCAACCCTTGCTTTACTGCTTGATAATTTTTTTTTTGTCACAGAACTGACCCTATAAACCAGAAAAGACAACTAAGCTGTGCTCAGCAGCTGTAGTTATGTTTTTCTTTTTGCATTTTTTATTTTGCAGTTGCAGTGTTTTAAATACCCACTTTTATCTGTTACAGGATGGGGCATTAAACTTGCTTAAAGAGCTTAAAGACTTTCCAATGTCACTGGAAACATTACAGGTAAAGTAGATGGCTAATAATTGTTGACGGAATAATAATAATAATACATTTTATTTATATAGACCCTTTCCCATCACACTCGGGTAAACTTCTAAACATGCTGTTTTTATTTCCAGAGTCCTTTATGCCTGTTCGTTGCAGCATTTAATATTATTTAAAGTCTTCTTTAAATAAAGCATCCATTTTGTACAAGATTTGTGAAATGATAATTAGCTCCTGAAAAATGTAGTTAGTAGCGTATTAAGTAATGCTTGATTAAAGGTAACTTTCATGTAAGATGATGTTCTGTTCCTTGCCGTGAAAAAGTATTGTGTTCCTGCAAAACTGCACATAATATTCCAGGTGTAAACCCACAAGTTATTTTTTCAAGGAGTATCTTGACTCGCTAAGGAATTAAACTTTTTAAGTCTTGAATACAACATAATTGGGGACCTAATAAATGTCTGTGAAATCATCAAAAGATATTAATAAAGTTGTTCCAGCAAATTATTTCTATTAACTAGTGAATTACATACTTGTGGATAGTACTGAACATTAAGACAAGCTCTAGGAAGTCCTTATTTACTCAAAGGGTCATGGGACTTTGGAACAAATTGCTGTGTCATGTAATCAAAGCAGAATCCTTGACTACTTTTGGAAAGGATGAGATACTTTTATGGATGAGATACTAGAGCATCTTCTTGTCTAAGTAAATGAGCTCAGAGGAGTAAATTGTCACCTCTAGTGTGCTAAATGTTTTATGTTATATTTGAAAAAGGAGACTTTCATTGCCCCTAAAGGTAAACTGATTTTGCATAATTTAAGTGTTTAAGGAGGGATGCTTTACCATTGAAAATGAGATTTCTTTTTTTAAGCCTGCTTAGAATGTAGTAGGCTGCTGTGCACTTTCTAATATATTGTCTACCAAGTGCCAGATGGTGCCGGTATGTGTAGCTTGCCGTCTGTATTCGTTTTGGTCTATTTTGTTTTTGATCGCCCTGTTTATGTCTATTTTTTAATCCACAATATCTTTGCTGGTCTATGATTGTCAGTCTTTCTTAAACATAAGATTGACAGTTGATTAACCTTTTAATTACAATCGTGCAGGCTAGAGTACCTGCCCTTCACCTTTCCTGTTGGGTATCCCAGCGTACTTGTATCATAAGCCCCGCCGACTGCCCCAAAGGAAGCATCACAGAAGATGAGGAAAAGCGCAGGGGCATGCTCATGAAGCTTAAAACATATTTGGCATCCTCTCCAGTGATCTTTGCTACGGTTTGGCTTATGGTCGTTTCATCTCTTTGCTTTCTCTGGAAGCTATGTGTTAATGGATCTGTCCATCATGATGAACTATTCTGCTGCTGATTGCCGCACCTCCAAAAGGGTGGAGGGGATTTTGGGAACCATCACCTCCTGGCTGTGCTCTCCATCAGTCCATTAAATTGACTTGATTGAAGATGTCGCTGAATGCTAGAATCCTAGCTAACAAAATATTTATTTTAAATGATTTCTTCACCTCATGAGGACTGAAACTTGGTTAACTGTCTGTTTGTTAACCATTTGCACAGAGTTAGTATCCCTCGATTGTAAGTTTTTTAGTGCACAAAGGTCTGCTGGTAGACGGGGAGGTGGATTAGTGACAATTTTTAAAAACTATTATTGCTATCGCTAATTGAAAACTGACAGTTACTCCATGTTGTGTGCAGTCGTTTATTGGCCTTCAGAATTTAACAAGAATTGTATATGTGAGTTCTCTGAATTTCTGGCAGGAATTTCTCCAATTTTTTGTTCATAAAATTGCCAACATTAGATCCCACATTACATTCTCTGTTGATGGTCCATCTGTCCCTGCGATGTGTATAGCTGTTTTTCATCAGTTTGAGCTTGTATGTCTCTGTTTTTTGGTAGAAGTAATTAGTCACCTTAAACCCATATCTTTAGATATTATTCCAATTCATTGTCTTAAAGTTGTTTTAAAGTGGTTGGGCCTAGAATTTTGGATATTTGTAAAGATGTGGGGTTGTAGCCTTTAATTAAAAAAACAAATCTGGACTTTACTGACTTGTCAAACTTCAGACCCCTCTCCAAGTTGTCCTTTCTGTAAAATTCTGCAGAAGGTTGTCTTTCTACATCTTCACTTTTAAGGGTTCTAAATGATTTCTTATTAATAAGTGACTCTGGAGATACTGCTGTCTTGCTTTTAGATCTAACTGCAGCATTTGATACAGTTAACCATGACATCCTTATCGCCTGTCTTGAGAAGTATGTGGTTATCCCAGGAACTGCTTTGAAATGGTTCAGGTTATACCTCATAGGCAGAAGGTTTTCAGTCAGCCTGGGAAATTTCTTCTTATTCTTGTCCCCAATCACTTGTGTGATCTATTCTGGTTCTTATTCTTTTTTTAGTACACATGCTGCCCTTAGGATACATTTAAAAAAAACCAATGTTTCTTTTTATTGCTTTGCAGATGATACACAGATATATTTTCCACTGAAACAGATCAAAACAATTCTCTTAAATCTTAATTGGAATGTCTGGAAGACATTAAAATATGGATGTCTCTAAATTATCTTAGTCTAAATGACAAAAAACAAAGAGTGTGTGTTTTGGACCTTTTGATCTTAACTTGTGCTCCAGAATTTAATCTTGGTTCATTGACAACCTGCTGTAAACATTTCGCAAAAAATCTTACTTGTGATTTTTTGATAATGCCCTTAAATTTGATAAACAAATTAACTCCATTGTTAAAGCTTATTTCTGACTGCTCAGGGTATTGGCTAAGGTCAAGCCCTTTCTTTCTGTACAGAATTTTGAAACACCAATTCATGCATTTGTCTCTTCTCGATTTGAGTAGTGCAACTCCTTATACATTGAAGTTAATCAGTCATCCCTCCTCATTTTCAGCTAGTACAGCACACTGCTGCCAGGCTTCTAACAGGCACATGAAAACAGAATTACATCACACCAGTCTTAGCTTCTCTTCATTGGCCTCCTGTTCACTACAAGATTAAGTTTAAAATTTTGTTTGTTTTCAAGTTCTTTAATGGTTTGAACCCCTTCTATCTTACTGGCCTCTTCCACCATTACTCTTCTTCATGATAACCGACCAGAAGTTATTGGTTGTGCCAAAATACAGACTTACTCTTAGAGGAGACCATGTTTTTTCAGGAGCTGCCCCTAAGCTTTGGAATAGTCTTCCTTTTCATATTGGGTCAGCACCAACTTTGGTCATTTTTAAATCCCGCTTGGAAAAAAAAAATAAGAATGTCTCAACTTGTTCGCCATCATGTTCAACACATGTGCCATATGTGGTACATACATTTTCTGCAAAAGTTTTATATAAGTATATGCATAGCAGTACCATTAGTGTTAACATAATTTTGACTCACCCTGTATTTATAATATAGAGGTGTATTTATGGAAGCTATACAGCACTTTTGTCAACTTCTGTTTTTAAATGTCCTCTAAATTGAAGTGCAGGACTAAACGAATGATCTACTTTATAAACATCAATGAGATACCAATCTACATACTACATCCACATGTTGACATCACTTAGGCTAATTGACTATCAAAAGCTAATTGTTCAATTGTCAAAAGGCTTGAGCATTATTTTCTGCAATTTTCGGAGCTGTTTAAAGGCACAGTTAAGAAAGTATATGTAAACTTTTGACCCATATAGTCAATAAGAGTGAAATACTGTGTCTGTGAACGTTGTTGGAAAACATTCTCTTTGCCGTGCACAAAGTAGATGTCTTGTACTATATGCCAAATTTATAGTTTTGTTAGTGGTAGATCCGTGGAAGGGTTATAAAGTGAGTTTTAAAGAATTCACCCTACATGCATGTAAACGTCTGACTTCAACTGTACAAACATGATCAATTAGATACTGCTTTAATTTAGCTTATCTTGTACTCTGCTATGAAGCAAATTTTGTGTGTTTTGTGTATGGAATTGTATGACTTTTTTATTCAGTTTTTAATCCCACTTTTACAGTATTCCACTACAGTGTCACTTAGGGCTAAAATGAATAATCAACATTGATTATGAAAATAATTCCTTGATGTGTCACCTCTACGTATGTTTCTATATATCCATAATGCAAAACACAATAAATCTAGGGGGGAGCTTGGGTGATAAAACTTCAAGACAAATGTTTACCTGCACCATGTAAACTTCTCTGCATCCTATTAAAACAGTTAAATGTAACATAGGTAAAATATAACTTGCTTTCTACAGCAGCACAAACATTTAAGGCATAAATGTTCAGGAACCATTGCCTGAGCTTCTCTGAGTAGATACATGTTAGTGGTCGAATAATGTATCCCTGAAATTGATTGAAACTTCTTGCATGTTCAGCCAATAGTAAATCTTATCAAACAATTTGAAATTTTGTTTTATGAAAAAATTATACTATATATTTTTACCGAAGAGATTGAGTAGCATGATGAAAGGAGATATTTTAACAGATGGCTGACATACAGTTTATGTGAGCCAGTTAAACCCCATACTCTGTGTGTAACATACTTGAACACAAAGGAGGGGGTTCAGCCTGCTCACACAGACCTTCTGTTCTTTTATACCAGAAAGCAATACAGCAGAAGCTCTTCTCTGCCATCACTGGCACAGTGCCCTGGAAGTGGCAAATAAACAATACAATCTGTGCCGCGTGAGGTGGACATGGAATGAGGCGTCTTCAGGCTGCAGCCAGACTCTTCCCCATCTCAACAGCGGCCAGCTTTAGTGCCACTGTGCTAAAGCAGTCTGAAGGTATCCAGTCCTGGTTTCAAAAGACTTTTTGTCAGCTGTTTGAAATTCAGGAAGAACAGGATATGCTGTATTACGTTTGGAATATACTATTTTAACTGTAATGATAACTCATCTGTCCCTTGAAATTCTTTCAAGTGATACATTAAAATTAAATAGCATCTCTCTATTATAAAAGAAAATCTTGAGACGAGATGAGACTATTGCTAAGAGATTTTTTCAAGTCCTGCCCTCCTCTCAACCATTTATGGTTAACGGCCCACACCCACGGTCCTCTCACTTCTCATTCTCAATGCTCTTATAAATGTTTTATGTTTTCCTCACTTTAAGTTCCCAATAAAACAAGTCTTATTATGTCCAAATCTTACTGAAGAATTTCATTTTGAAGGGTTATCAACAGAAGAAATGAGTACACAGGCAATTCTAGCACCGAGAAATGATGAGTCAAACGAATTAACGCAAAAATTGTCAATCGGTTACACGGCAAATTGGTTAAATGGGTATCAGTAGACTATGCTGAAACAGTTGGTGGTGATGGTGCGTAAGATGAAATCATCAACTTACAATATCCCGGAGAATATCTACAACCATTAACACCGTCCAGTCTTCCACTGGCCGAACTACTGTTGAAAGAAGAATGTATCGTAATGTTATTGCGTAATTTCTGTATGAGTGATTGGCTATGCAATAGGACAAGATTAGTTCTATTTAAAATTGGTTGAACAATTCTGACATGTAAAATTTTAACAGACAACAAGAAAGGTAACGTAGTACATCTTCTTCGGGGATAACATTAGACACCAAAGGAGATCCTGATATGCCATTCATATTAAAACTTGTACAGTTTCCCATTAGAATAGCTTTTGCTATGACAATTAACAAATCACAGGGACAAACATTCGAAACAGTCGGTTTATTTATTAGAAAGAAAGAAACGATATTCACTCATGGGTAGTTACAGTCATATGAAAAAGTTTGGGAACTCCTCTTAATTCTTTGGATTTTTGTTTATCATTGGCTGAGCTTTCAAAGTAGCAACTTCCTTTTAATGTATGACATGCCTTATGGAAACAGTAGTATTTCAGCAGTAACATTAAGTTTATTGGATTAACAGAAAATATTCAATATGTATCATAACAAAATTAGACAGGTGCATAAATTTGGGCACCCCAACAGAGATATTACATCAATACTTAGTTGAGCCTCCTTTTGCAAATACAACAGCCTCTAGATGCCTCCTGTAGCCTTTGATGAGTGTCTGGGGTCTGGATGGAGGTATTTTTGACCAATCTCTCCAGTTCAGTTAAATTTGATATCTGCCGAGCATGGACAGCCTGCTTCAAATCATCCCATAGATTATCGATGTTATTCAAGTCAGGGGACTGTGACAACCATTCCAGAACATTGTACTTCTCCCTCTGCATGAATGCCTTTATAGATTTCAAACTATGTTTTGGGACATTGTCTTGTTGGAATATCCTACCCCTGCGTAACTTCAACTTTGTGACTGATGCTTGAACATTATCCTGAAGAATTTGTTAATATTGGGTTGAATTCATCCAACCCTCGACTTTAACAAGGGCCCCAGTCCCTGAACTAGCCACACAGCCCCACAGCATGATGGAACCTCCACCAAATTTGACAGCAGGTAGCAGGTGTTTTTCTTGGAATGCGGTGTTCTTCTTCCGCCATGCAAAGCGCTTTTTTGTTATGACCAGATAACTCAATTTTTGTCTTATCAGTCCAAAGCACTTTGTTCCAAAATGAATCTGGCTTGTCTAAATTGCGCTGAATTGTAGAATGATGTACAGATACAACATCTGCAGCAAGATGTTCTTGCAGGTCTTTGGAGGTGATCTGTGGGTTATCTGTAACCATTCTCACAATCCTGCATATATGCCGCTCCTGTATTTTTCTTGACCTGCCAGACCTGGGTTTAACAGCAACTGTGCCTGTGGCCTTCCATTTCCTGATTACATTCCTTGCAGTTGAAATTGACAGTTTAAACCTCTGAGATAGCTTTTTGTAGCCTTCCCCTAAACCATAATACTGAACAATCTTTGTTTTCACATATTTTGAGAGTTGCTTCAAAGGGGAAGCACAACTTGCAATTGACCACCTTAAATACCTTTTCTCATAATTGGACACACCTGTCTATGAAATTCAAGACTTAATGAGGTACTCCAACCAATTTGGTGTTGCAAGTAATCAGTTTTGAGCAGTTACATGCATTCAAATCAGAAAAATTACAAGGGTACCCAAATTTTTGCACAGCCAGTTTTTCACATTTGATTTAATTTCATACAACTAAATACTGCTTCACTAAAAGTCTTTGTTTGGAAAACACCCCAGTACTCAGATGTTCCTAGGAAATGAGAGACATACCACTGTTATCATTTTTGTTGAAAGTAAATTATTATCCAGACTGAGAGGGGTTCCAAACTTTATCATATGACTGTATACGTTATGTTGTGACGATGTAAGTCCAAACACGGAATCAGAATTCAATGTGATATTGACAAAAAGTTAATTCCAAATATTGTTTTTACTGAAGTTTTACAGTAAAAGTGTAAGTTTAAAAAGTATTTGCATGTTAATTTCAAAGCCAAACAGAATGAAAACATATAACACAACAAATACCTCTAACGCAACATGGAACATAATTTTCTTTCAATTTATTATATTTTATTATTTTTTTTTACTATGGTTAAATACTTGCTGTATTGTAAAATTGTTAGGTCTAGGGGGAGTAAAATTCCTCGTGCCCCAGAAAATAAGCTATGACTGACAGCATTAGCACAGCTCAGTCGAGAGAGGTGATGGACACTGTGCCTGTCAACTCTTTAGAGAATTCCTATGTTTCTGATCCCCACCCAACTTTCTTTCCTCTGGTTACAACAATAAATGCAGTGAATGTTAATATTTGTTTTGAATGTGTTTGTTTTATTCTGTAAACTTCCTGTCAAAGAGCATGTTGGCATGAGCATTACTACGACTCACACTGTGGTGTCATATACTGAAAATCTCATGACACCTTTTACTCTCCTCATAACATAAAGTGGTATTTTTACAAATATGTTCTATTAAACCTAGATTTATATTCCATTGCGTTTTTACATGTAATTCCATTCTCAAAACTTAATCCAATTTCTGGCCTCCTGGATCAAGTGGGTGTAGGGGTACATTTTACTGTGCCGTGCATGCATTTTAGTAAATAATATAAGCATTTCAAATTTGCCATTCATTGATTGAACTTTCTAAATGTGCAATGTGTAAAAGTCATTGTTTTTTGTAATGAGTTAAAGTAAAACACAGTACAGTGACACAAATTTATTGTTGGGTTATGGCAAAAAATAAAAATTGAAGCTTGAACATTCAACCGAGGAAAAACATACAAAGTAGAGCTTGAGTGAATGATGTAAACACATGAAAATCATGGGCATATAATTATATTAATATTAATCCATCCTTCCATACATCAGGGTAAAGCAGGTTTGTGGAGATGCTGAAATCTATCCAGGCAAGCATAGTGTGCAAGGTAGTTGCATGTAAATTCTCCAAATTCCCATTATTATTACTGATAACAAAGGAATACAGTTTCCTCTTAAATTGTGTTTCACATTGATCATCAAAAAAAGATAAAGTTAGTCACTTGGAATGTTTTACTCATGGTCAATTTTATGTTGTGTGTTTAAGACTAAGTGGCTCCAGTGAACTACAGTAATAACATTAGCCTCTGGAAAGAAAAAAGTCTAATACTGTATATAAAAAAGTACTTTGTTAGTTATAGTATTTCTGGTACATCCAATTAATGTACACATTATAGCCGAGGCCCAGCCAGGTGTAAATATATATAAATCAATCCTTTAAGCATAAAAGTTGCATGTATACATAGAAACATGTAAGCATGCAAGTTGTTTATCCATTTTCTCATCCTTTTTTTGCATTTACAGCCATAAACACTATGCACCCATCCACTATCAGCCTTTCCACGAATGCCATTCCTTTCTCATGAATAACTGATTATTTCATTAATCAATTTAAAAAATAATTGAATTAAATTATCACCAAATGAAAAACTAAACATTTAATTAAAATTAGATTGCATATAATGCAAAACAAAGTGACATACAGTGCATCCTGTCAGAATTAATTTTCCTCCCCAATAAGCATAGGTGTGTGTATGAGTTTATCCTAAAGAAAGAATGCATACCTCAGATCACATGAGTTTTGACAGATAGCATTCTCGGCTTGCTTGTTAAAGACATTAGACCACCGTTATTGTTTGTGGATGAGGGCTGGTTGGTTGGGTTAAAAAAAATCAATCCAGAGTACACTTTCACTTCAGAACTCATTTTATTAATCTCTTAGAGCCAAAATATGAAGCGACACTATTTGGTGTTGATGCTATAAAGGGAAATAAGAGCTAGGATGCACTCACTGCTGACACCTGGACTAATGTGCGCACTGAGGTACTGTATATCTTGGTACACTTTTAACTTTTTACGGATGATGCCATGCTGTCTAGTTTCTGTCTTATAATCATGCCACTGAAAAACGCAGAAAAGCCTACTGTGGAAAGCCTTGCTGCATGGATTGAGCAAGCTGTTGTAAAAACTTGAAACCCCTATAAGCAGAATTGTAACCGTTTTCCTTAAATATCAGTCCAATACTGCACTGACTACAAACAGTTTTGTTGTGTTTGGATCATTATTTTTTTTCATCAGTCAATAAAAGAAAATGAGAATTAGATCATTAGATTAGTTGAGTCAGGTCAGGTTGGAAGCATGCACTGGTACAGCACGTTGCCGCATTCACCACACATCAAAACACCTCAGAATCTCTGTTGTTAATCCCTCAGGCAGACACGTGGTCCAGTCCCATCCATCCATCTATCCTCTTCCGCTTATCTGAGATCGGGTTGCGGGGGCAGCAGCTTGAGCAGAGATGCCCAGACTTCCCTCTCCCTGGCCACTTCTTCTAGCTCTTCTGGGAGAATCCCAAGGCGATCCCAGGCCAGCCGAGAGACATAGTCCCTCCAGCGTGTCCTGGGTCTCCTCCCGGTTAGACGTGCCCAGAACACCTCACCAGGGAGGCGTCCAGGAGGCATCCTGATCAGATGCCCGAGCCACCTCATCTGACTCCTCTCGATGCAGAGGAGCAGCGGCTCTACTCAGAGTCCCTCCCGGATGACTGAGCTTCTCACTCTATCTTTAAGGGAAAGCCCAGACACCCTGTGGAGGAAACTAATTTCAGCCGCTTGTATTCGCGATCTCGTTCTTTTGGTCACTACCCTATAGCTCATGACCATAGGTGAGGGTAGGAACATAGATCGACTGGTAAATTGAGAGCTTTGCCTTGCGGCTCAGCTCCTTTTTCACCACGACAGACCGATACAGAGCCCGCATCACTGCGGATGCTGCACCAATCCGCCTGTCGATCTCATGCTCCATTCTTCCCTCACTCGTGAACAAGATCCTGTGATACTTGAACTCCTCCACTTGGGGCAGGATCTCGTTACCAACCCTGAGAGGACATTCCACCCTTTTTTGGCTGAGGACCATGGTCTCGGATTTGGAGGTGCTGATTCCCATCCCAGCTGCTTCACACTCAGCTGCGAACCGATCCAGAGAGAGCTGAAGATCACGGCCTGATGAAGCAAACAGAACAACATCATCTGCAAAAAGCAGTGACCCAATCCTGAGTCCACCAAACTGGACCCCCTCAATGCCCTGGCTGCGCCTATAAATTCTGTCCTTAAAAGTTATGAACAGAATCGGTGACAAAGGGCAGCCCTGGCGGAGTCCAACTCTCACTGGAAATGAGTTCGACTTACTGCCGGCAATGCGGACCAAGCTCTGACACCGATCGTACAGGGTCCAAACGGCCCTTATCAGGGGGTCCGGTACCCCATACTCTCGGAGTACCCCCCACAGGATTCCCAGAGGGACATGGTCGAACGCCTTTTCCAAGTCCACAAAACATATGTAGACTGGTTGGGCAAACTCCCATGCACCCTCCAGGACCCTGCTAAGGGTGTAGAGCTGGTCCACTGTTCCACGACCAGGACGAAAACCACACTGTCCCTCCTGAATCCAAGGTTCGACTATCCGACGGACCCTCCCCTCCAGGACCCCCGAATAGACTTTTTCAGGGATGCTGAGGAGTGTGATCCCTCTGTAGTTGGAACACACCCTCTGGTCAGTCCAGTCCCACCCTCTGGAAATGACCATCTATCTCCTGCATCAAGTTGTGTTGGGTAGGTGTTCCCTTGGCCAATGAGGATCTTACGAGCCAGATCTCCCTGGAGAATCACACCACATAGGCGTGGTGTTCTAACTGAAGCTCCCTCACAATTTAGGTAATGTGCCTCATACGGGACTCCATGACAAACCGAATTGTTTGACACAAAGTCAAACTAGCAGTACCCAAGGATTCTCTGAAGAGATTGAGTACCAAAAGAGTCCAGTCTTCATCTCAGGTCACTGGATTGTGTCCATGTCTCACAACCATATGGCAAAACAGGGAGCACCAGGGCATGCATGTCGCCGCTGAGGTAAGTAAACCTCTCGACAAGGTCAACATTCCCTACACAGACATACACACTGCTGATGGCTATACCCAAGAGGTCATTAAAGGCTTTGATCTTGGTTTTTATCCAGGACACTCACAAGCCCAGACACGCAAACTACTCGCTCAGTCTCTCTCTAGCCCTGATCAGAGCCTCCATTGACTCCACGAAGATCACAGCATCATCGACAAATTGAACAGACCAGGAACAGAGACTGAACAGAGTAGGAGCAAGAACACGCCACACCCTGACAAACCCTAGAATCAACTGTTAAAAACGCAGAGGTTCTGCCTCCACTCTGCACAGCACTCACTATATCAGTGTACAGGCTGGCCATGATATCCAGTAACTTCGGGGGATTCTGTGAAGTCTCAGGATGTCCCACAGGGCAGCTTGATCAATGAGTTGAACGCTCAAAGAAAATTGACAAAGGCTGCAAATAAACTCTGCCGATATTTGTGTTTGCACTCGATGAGAACCCTTAGTGCCAGGATGCGGTTGATGGTAGACTTCTTAGGTATAAAACCAGACAGCTTCCGTTACTGGTAATGATCAAGGATCCTATTGAGGATGACCCTAGCAAGGACCTTACCCAGCATCAAAAACAGTGTTATCCTCCTGCAGTTGATTAATTAATTTGAATAATTGAGTAATACAATAAAAACAGGTGAATCAATTATCAAAATATTCATTAGTTGCAGCCCTAGTGGTGGATGGGAGTCTGTTCCTGCTGGAATAATGTAGTCCAGCACAGAATACACTCACCTACATGCCTGCTGTCATTCTCTTGGTAATTTTAGACTCCGCAGTCAAAATACCATTCACAATGTTGCGGATTTAGGGGTCTTTTAAATATTTATGTGTTTACATTTTTATAATGTAAGAGGAAACAAGAGTTCCCAAAGAAAACCCACACAGGCAGAAGGAAATTACATTCTCTATGCAGAAAGTGCCCTTGGTTGGATTAAGAAGAACAGGACTCTGGAGGTATACTTAGTGAATCCTTGTTTTAGTTTGGTTTAAGACTTAAAAACGCATATCTCTTTCAAGATGCATATTGCAAAGCAAATATGATACAGTATAAATGATTAAAACAGAGTTCATTTTGCATTCTCCCTCATTACCTGGGTTTTAGAATACAAGTTTTACAGTTTAGCCATTCAGATCTGTAATTGTTTTAATGAGAATGAAAGTTTTTTTCATTATTAAATAAAGTTCATATGTTTATGCAACTTATTGCTTATTTTAGTTAGTATTAGTTTCATACGGAAATTGAATTTATTGTTCCTTTACATTTCAGCTTTGTTTTGGATGGGATGCCTCTCCATTGCAAGGCACAGTAAATTACCCAGCCATGCTCATTCACCCTGAGCCTATTTAGAATCACAAATCAATCTAACATTATTCATTTTCATTGAAAGAACATATTGCAATCTCCCAACAGAAACTGCCCAGACTGGGTTTGGAACTTAGGACTCATGAGCCATGAGATAGCAAGGTAAACTGCTGTAACACCATATCACAATATCACCATATTCTAGTAGTTATTTCAAAGTAAATATTTTTGTTTAAAAAATAATTACTAAAAATGGAATTTCCCATTGTGAAATATTTGGTCCAGCATCTGATAGTATAGATAATGGGGGGGGGGGAGCTTTTTCATTTGTTGAGCAAGTAAAATACAAGGATACAGAGGGACTTTAGACCATTCTCTCTTCACAGGAATTTTCCATATCAGGCTGGAGACAGAGAAAGGCATTGTTTTTTGATTTTGTAGTATTTAAAGTCATTGTAATGTTTAAGGTCCAGCTGTGAACAATTCACAACTTCGGGCATACAGTTTTTTGGCCAGAATTTCCTGACACTTAGTAAAGTTCAGAGTGACATTTAACACTAGAATCCCTGAATCCTATGAAAAAAGTTGTAATCCCAGTCCCCCTTAAATTCATTTGCATCTCCTCATCAGTGTCTTTGTTTTGCAAGTGTGTCAATCTGCACAAGCAGCAAGTATCCTGCTGTCTCGTCCCCCTCACCGACGCAGCTGAAGTTCTCCCAGCTAAAGTGTGTTTATCTGGGTGTGAGGTGCCTGGAGTTTTATAGGGTAAATAATATATCATTATTTGGAATACATGCATTTCATGCGTCCAAATATCAAATAAACACTTTCACAAAAGGCATAGCAAAGCAAATGTGTCTTTATTCAAAAATATAACTGAAGAAAAAGAAATTCAGGTGGCCCAGGATTACGACTTTTTTCATAGGCTTCTGGGATTCTAGTGTTAAATTGTATAGGAGGCAGTAAATAGACTATTTAATATTAGTAATCCTGGTGGGTTTAATGGGTTTTTTTTTTGTATTGATCCTTCTAGGATTAAAAAAGGCATATGTCTAAACATATATCAAAACATATTTAGACTACCATTTTGGTTTTCCTTTCTGAAATGTGATTTTTCTGTTGTCCTTCAGCCAGGGACATAAAAATACTTCAGGAAGACTTATGACATACAGTATATAGATAGTTTTACTCTTTAAATGCTTTAAACCAGAGACTTGTGCTTTCAGCGGTCAACAAAAGTAATAATTTACCTGTTTTGTTAGAATTCATTTAAAGTTTATGTGAAAAAATGCAATATTGGATACCCTGAAAAAATCCCTGCCAGGTTTAAGGAATCTAGAATTTTGAAAAAGTGATATTTTACTTTAGCCACTAGCAGTTACTAAAATCTTTTGCTTCTTTGTGCCCCTAATGTGTGATTGTATGTGAGGAGTATTTCTAGTTTAAGCATTAATAGTAAAGCCTTCAAAGATTATCTGTCTGGTCCTATGTTTTATTACTTTAGCAAAAACTTTAAATAATATGACAGGAAAATGCAAATAATTAAGTTGAAAAAATAGGATAACCAAGTTTTATTTGCAGTTTTATTTGTTATATTTTTTAATAAAATTTACTTTATATAGATTATTCATTGTTTCTTCAACTTAAATGGCCCCATGCACATTTGTTATTTCCTTTTTTTAGATTTTTTAAATTGTTTTTATTAAAAGCAAGTAACATTCCATACAGTCAAATCAAGCTTAACAGAACTAAATTAAACCCCCACCCAAGATAAAGAGAGGACGGCCAACAGCCAGAGTAAAACTTTTAAGAGTAGAAAAGAGGAAAGAGAATCCTTTTCCCCAATATAAATGCTTATTCTAAAATGTTATTGATTAGATCCTGCCAGGTTTTAATAAAGTTTTGAACAGATCCTTTAAGTGAGAATTACATTGAACAGATCCTCTAAGTGAGAATTAGATTGTTTCCTGATTTCAAATAGTATATAACATCATTTACATCAGTTACCCTCTGACTTAAAAGAAGTGGGCTAGGATCCTTCCAGTTGAGCAAGATAAGTCTACATGCTAGTAGTCCGCTAAAGGCAATTATAGTTTGTTTGTCCTTCTATACTTTAAACCCGTCTGGGAGTACACCACAGCTGTTAATGGATTAGGAGTTTTGCTCCAGAATGATATTAATTTGGTGTACGCCCAAAACATTTTGCCCAGTGAGGCTTGAACGCGATTGCAATGTTCACTGGTTGGATCTTGCCCTGGAAACATTTTGGACAATTTTAAGTGAGATTATGCTCAGTAAAAGATTTTAAGTTGAATAATTGTATATTTTGCGCATATGGAGCTAAAATGAATTCTGTGCATGGCTGCCTTCTGCTCTTTTTCTGAAATGTTGAGTAAGAGATCCTTTTCCCAAAGTACTGTGGGATCTTTGAAAGGAAAAGACTTTAAAAAGTTTTTTATATGTTATAGAAATTCTGTGTGAGTCTTCAAGACTGATCAATATTTCTTCTGGAATAGAAATAGGTAGGAAGTTGGCAGATTCCATTTGGTAAATTGTGTAATTTGAAAGTAGAAGACAAATTGCGTTGACTTTTATTTGATTTTTTAATAAGAATATACATACATTATCTGTTTATTTATTTTTAAATAGTCTACTAGAATTGGAATGTCTGTGAATGCTGTTAGAAAGCAAAGTTCTGAAGAAGAAGTCCAAGCATTAGCAAAGTCGCTTATTAAATCCTGGAAAAAGCTGCTTGGTAAGAGAACCCTGAATATTTCTTATTTGTTAAATTGTTTTGAAAATTTCTTAGACTTACACCTTTACTACTGGGCCACAGATATTCCATTGTCTCAAATTTTGTATATGTTTTAAGAATGTTCCTGCTTGTTTGAACTAGTCAAGAAAGAAGCTCTTGCTCGAATTCCATTTTGTATGCCTAGCTTTGTGTTCCAGCCTAGTAATCAATAATCATTAGTTTGCTATCAATCAGATCACTTCCTCAAAATTTGTAACCAGTATTCTGCATCACTTGCTTAAAATATGGAAACAAGCTAACAAACACTGTTATGGCAGAGATGAATAGTTTCGTATTTCACCCCTCATTAATTGAAACTGTATTTAATTTATAAGTCATTTGGTATCTTGATCTTTTGAGATCTTGACAGTGTGTTTGAATCCTTTGATCATCCCTGTCATAAATTTAGAACTTCCTCAACACATTTATTTTTCTATTTACAAAGTAGAAATTTTATTAACCTACTTAACACTCCTAATCTTCCATCTCATTTGAATTATAGGAAAGGCGGCACGGTGGCGCAGTGGGTAGCACTGCTGCCTCGCAGTTTGGAGACCCGGGGGCCGCTTCCCGGGTGCTCGTTGCGTGGAGTTTGTATGTTCTCCCCATGTCTGTGTGGGTTTCCTCGGGGTACTCCGGTTTACTCCCACAGTCCAAAGACATGCAGGTTAGGTGCATTGGTGATTCTAGATTGTCCCTAGTGTGTGGGTGTGTGTGTGCGCCCTGCGGTGGGCTGGTGCCTTGCCCGGGGTTTGTTTCCTGCCTTGCGCCCTGTGTTGGCTGGGATTGGCTCCAACAGACCCTTGTGACCCTGTAGTTAGGATATAGTGGGTTGGATAATGGATGGATGGATGTTATCTAGGAAAGTATCAGTTTATCAGTTATTTACATGACATGCACTGCTAGGTCATACAAGGAAGCACTAGGAAAAGGATGTCTGTATTAATATATCTGGTAAGGGTTGGAATTCACTTAATACTAATATCCATTCTTCATCAATTTGTGAAAAACATGCTGCATAAACAGATCCTTTTAATACAGAAATTTTGTAGTCAAAGTAAACAGGCTAATTTTACATTATGGACGATTACATATTAAATCTATTCATTTGTATTTGATATATTATTTGCCAAAATTTATACAGATAGCTCAGAAAGCAAAGTAGAAGAGAAGAAAAAGGAGTCTTCAGGTTTGCCATCACCTACAAAGGATAATCCTGAAACTAGTGACCAAAGGTACTAATTTATATTGTATTAGTTAATTAAACATAATGTTTGTAGCTGTCTTTATTAGTACAGCCTAGTTACACTTCTTCAATTATGTACAGTATTTGTCCTATAACATTCATAGGCTTTAATTGTTTTGTTTTTATGTAGCATTTAAAACAAAATTAGCTTTTATTTTTGTTTTCAAAACACAAATGTACCATAAAGTCAAAGTATATGTTTCTCATTCCAGCAAAGTACAAGCGCCTAAGACTCCAACTACTCCCAAAATTACTACATTCCCTCCACCACCAGTTACAACAGACAATGTGCGTAACAAGTGCAGAGAATTGTTGATGACTGCACTTCAGACTGATGGTAAGAATATTTGTTTATTATTATTACTACATTCATGAAAAGCATCTTCTTTTTGTGAATATTGTAGACAACAATTATATGTAGTGTAGACTCTTCTTACAAATAATTTGTGTGCCTCTTGGTTAACCTTTTCTGCTATTATAAGACAAGTCAACATCCCTGTAATTTTATTGACTAGGCATTTAAACTGAGATTCTGATAATCACTTTAAGAGGTTATGTGTTTGGCCTGTGGGAGAGGTTCTTTAAAAATGGGTTTCTGCTTTGATCTCTTCTATAATCAAACTTCAGTATAGTGATAACCATATTGAGCTTCTGAAGTTAAAACTCAATGCCAATATTGAAGATACCATTCAATGTATGTAGTACATTGCTGCTTATTGTTCATTTTAGTAAGTATAGTGTAGTCCAAAATGTCTGCTCTGTTCTGCATGGATACAGCTGCAACATGGATCAAAGGGACCCAGACACAAATGCCAGCCTCATATCTTTGTTAAGTTTGTGTTCCCTGGGTTTTAATTAGCTATTATGGTTTCATTCTGCATACCATAGAAATGCATGTTAATTTGAATAGACACCCATAAACACAGTTGTGTCAGGAAAACAATGTATGAATCTTTGTAGGGTATTGATAGGTTTTTCATTGATTTGTCATTGTTTTCCAAGGTGATTCACTATGCAATTATGGCATCAGGTTTTTGTAAGATTGTGTTCCATAGTGAAAAAAAAACAAAATGCACAACTGTCCACCCTTTCTTCTTAGGTGTTCAAAAGACATGTAAATGTTGTTCACAGCTTGAAAATGTATGGAGCTCTTATTCTTTTTAAAAGGAAATTGACAATATTTCTCATTTGAACACTTATTTCAAGAGAACACAGTAGTAAATTTAAAATCAAAGGCTTTATTATAATTATTATTATTTAATAAGAGTTACTTCTGTTTTTATGGCCAGTTTTTCATGTGAAGTGTTCTAATGGATGAGTCATTTTCTGTGTTATGTATATTTTGTGATTGTAGTTTGGAAATTGACTTCTAATATAATAAATCATATAACACTGGTAACCTTTTTTTTAAATAATCAATTTTTTTTTATCAGATAAATCATTTCTGCAAGCATAATCAGAAAGATCAGCATCAGAGTAGTAAATGGTTACTGAAATATTATGGAATATTTTGGGTAACTTCATTCTTATGGTGCAAAGCCTACTAACACTTACATCCGAATTTTCTGTCATTGCATGCGTAAAGATACTTTGTTTCATCCCTGTCAGTCCTCCGAATATGCAACAGGTTCAGAGCGTCTTTTTTTATTTTAATAATAAACTAGTTAATTTGACCATTTGGTCATATTTTCTTTAAGGAAATGTTTGTTTTATTGTGTTTAACGTTTTTTTTTTTAAATATAAGAAAACTTGGCTAAAGTTTTTTTTTTTTTTTTTGGTACAGGATTGTTACTCTGCAGTTAATAAAGTACCTTGACAATTTTTTTTCTTTTAGACTATACCAGTACTTCACCCCTCAAAATGGTAATATTTGTATCTGTTACTTATGCTACATTTTTTATAGTGATAGGTGAGAAAAACTTTTTATGTTCTCATGGACAATGGAGATCACAAAATTCCTGGTGCAATGAGCTTAAATGGAGACACACCTTGAACACCTGCAAACAATATGAAACTATCCTTGAAAAAATTTACATTATTTGTGTCTCGTAATCCAGTTCTCAGGTATCCAGTATGCTCACACAATGTCCCAAATCAACCACCTCAATATGGTTTTGTGTATGAAAGAAAAGAGTGTTCAACGGTTTTAAACTGAATTACCATCTTTCCCATCATTCCTTGGTTTTTAAGCCACAACTGCAGTGCTTTGAGGTTTTTCAATTTTGAATTGATCTTTTGCTTATTGAAGCACCTTGGATATGCAAAAACATGAGACACATGATCATATTTTCACTTTAACTTTTAATCTCTCCTGGCCAATGAATGATGGTAGAGCAGTGTATTCAATTCAAATGCTTGATCCCATTTGTGTTCTGATACCTTTGAAGAAGTGAAACGTAAAGAAAATAAAGCACAGTTTAAAAGCCAGAATAATCGGGCCTATCTTTCAGCTTGTCAAAAAGAATATTAAATAAAAAACAAAATCAAAGTGCAGAATTTAAAGTCTTAAGCCTAGAAAACAAGTGGGTTAAAAACAAAGAGAAATTGTTTACAATTTTCACAAACCAGGAAGTATCCAATGCCAACCTTTTATAAATAGTTCTGTGATGTCACACACTTTTGATTACGCTTACTTAGCAAGAAAGACAAAGAGCCTAGACCTACTATTGATCTTTATTTTAAAGGCTGTAATGTATAGCTATAGTTGCTCAGTAGACTAAGAATATTAATTGCCCTAGAAAGCTGTGTGTTTCCTAATATCCCATTGTTATAATATCCTGTTGTTGAGTTGGCAAGTGCCTTATCAGTGTTAACTTTGGAATTTTCATAACTAAAGCTACAGACTACAGGAGTTACCTGTAATTTTTTTGTAGCAAAATTAAATTCTAATAATAATAAATAATAATACATTTTACTTATTCATAGGCGCCTTTCTAAACACTCAAGGACGCTGAACAATAGATCAAAATCACATTTTAAACAAAAACTAAAATATAAAAATATATTAAAAAAAAAGTTAAAATCAGACAGAGCAATTGTAATCAAAGAGAAAAAGCAGTCTTAAACAGATGAGTTGTAAGTTTAGATTTGGAAAGTGAAAATGAATCAATATTTCTTAGCTCGGATGCTAATGAGTTCCAGAGCTGGGGTGCAGAGCATTCAGTGGTAGGACAGGTGAAGAGAACAGTCAAGTGAATGGAGAAAGAGGATCTAATGGTGTGGGAGGGAACAGCAACATGGAGGAGGTCAGACAGATATGGAGGGGAAAGGTTGTGGATAGCCTTGAATGATAACAGGAGAATTTTGAAGTCAATGCGGAAATTAACTTGAAGTCAGTGAAGCTGCTGCAAGACAGGAGTGATATGGTGAATAGAGGGAGTTCTACTAATTATTCGGGGAGCTGAATTCTGCACCATTTGAAGCTTATAGAGAAATTTGCGAGAAAGACCAAAGAAGAGGGAATTGCAATTATACATTCAAAGTGACAAGGCTATGAACAAGGATAGCAGTGGTGTGGGGAATGAGGGAAGGGCGAGTACAATTAATATTCTGCAGGTGGTAATATGCAGACCGGGAGATGTTATTGTTGTGGGACTGAAAAAATAGAGTACTGTCAAGGATGACACCCAGGCTCTTGACCTGTGGGGAAGGGGAGACAGAGGAATTATCAATAACAAATGAAAAATTATCGGTTTTGGATAATGTTGATTTTGTACCAATGAGGAGAACCTCAGTTTTGTCACTGTTTAATTTATGAAAATTTGAGGAGAACCAGGATTTAATTTCTGCTATGCAGTCAATAAGTGAGGAGGTTGGGAAGGAAAAAGTAGGTTTGAAAGTGAGATAGAGCTGGGTGTCATCAGCTTAATTTTTGCTTCTATAGAAATATTGTTCAGTTATTTTAAAAATACTAAAATAGATAACATTTTTAAACTAATAAAGTATGCAGAGAAAATATATATCCTTAATACATATGGCATTAAAAAATAGAATGCTTCTTGTATTTGCAAACTGTCATATAATTTAATTTCTTCTGTAATGTACTTATTTTAAATTAAACTTAATTTTAAAAAGTAATCATCATTTGTCTAACCAAAAAATGGATCAATGTGTGAGAATATATTGAATTAATTGACATTGGACATTAAACAGGGCTTGAACATATATGCACTTGTGGGTTTTAATAATTTTTTATTCATTATTACACTGCAAGATTTTTGCTATTAAAATATACATTTACTGTATTTATGCAGTTTTTTGTTTGCTATTTTTTTCAGTATACCGACTAGACAGTCCTACTTCTTTTGGTGTAATTATTAATATAGATTACCATTTAAATTATGTAGCAATTTTTTTCTTACCAAAACTCGTACTGTATGACAGACACAAACAAATAATAAACACAGTACAAACTTTAAAAAAGCCCCAAATCTGTCAAATGTTCATAAGATGTTTATTAAGATACAAGGCTAATGTGCTTAACAAATAATATATACAAATTTTGCTGTTAAGCTAATAAGCTTATTATTTACTAAGCAGCAATTTCAAATCTTTTTTTGTCTGTTGTTTTTCTATTAACAATATAAATTGCTGTACTTAACTCAAGCTCGGATATCATACAAATTCAGGTAAGCAATGTTCATTTTAATTAGAGGACAAAATAATTTTTGAATTCATTAAAGTAGCTCTTCTTGCTGTTTGCCTAATTGCACAGAACAACTCCTCTGATTATTGTTTTCAATATATTACTCAACTTTGTGTAATGTAAAGGCTAATATTCCAGTTTTTTTTATCTCTGACAGTCTGCCTTACTGCTCTTTGTTTACAGGATGTTTAAGACTCTCTGAAATATTGTAATAACTAGCATAAAGGAGCACTACAGCTAAATTACAGTAAGCTTAGAAAAGCAGATGCCAAAAAATAGACTTTGTGATCAGAACTTTATCGATCACTGATTAACTTCTTTGTAGTGAAAATTTGCCAATCTTTTGGAGCATCACTACTCTTTGTGATCAGATACTACCCTACTTATATATACTAGCTGTGTTACCTGGTTCTGTCTGAAAATTTCGTAAGCTATTGAGACTCAGTTAAAGTGCTGTTGGTTAATCAGATGTATCAGAAGTACTCTGTGTCTAAGAACATTTCAGTATCCAGTATTTGAGCTTTCTTTTTACCAAGAGATTATGTGACTAAGTGAAAAAGAAAGCAGCGCAGAGAAAAGAGACTCAAAAGCGTTGGAGAGACAGAAAAGAAAAAGAATAATCTAGGTGCAAATTCAGAAAATAAGGAAAAGTAATTATCAGCCCGGAACAAGTGGAATTAAAAAAAAAAACATGTTCAATCCGGACGTTGGCGCTGTACACATACAGAGCAGGTTAGAGATTATGAAAGCAATGAAATTCGAAAGACTCAAAAAGAAAACGTTGGCGCAATACACATGTGGAGAAAGTTAAAGAATATGAAAGTAGGAAAATTAGAAAGTATATAAAAAAAAAGAAAGTAAAGATCGCAGTAGCGCAAACAAACGGAAATTATTACTCAAAAAAGGGAAAATAATCACCACGGACCAGGTGTCATTGAAACAGGATAAAGCGAGGTCAGAAATAAAAGACAGTAGAAAACAAACTAAAACATCATCAAGAGGTTAAAAAACAAGGGGGCCAAACACATGCAGAGCAGGTTACAGATAATGAAAACTGGAATTCAAAAGCCTCAAAAAAAACGTAGGCACAAAACACATGCAGAGCAAGATACACAATGTGAAAGCAGAAAAAAACGCCAGTGTCAAAACAAAGAAAGTAAACATCGCATTAGCGCAAAGAAAGAGAAATTATTACTCTGAGAAATAACGAAAAGGTGAGTAGAGATCGAATATATGGACATAGGTGATATGTCAGAAGTATGTAAATATTGTAAGGCTTTGAAGTTAAAGTCAAAAGAGAATTTGAAAAATGGAGTTTACCTCACATGCATTTATTGGTTACTTTGCAAAAAAAATGATTAACTGCTGATGATGTGGATCGTTTGTCTGTGTTGAAATTCCAAACAAAGAAGCCTATCCTAAATTATGGTACAAAGTCATTAAACACATGTCTGACTGAACTCATTAAAAAGATTCCGCACATTGGGACTCGAAAGATTCCAAATATTGTTTTTACAGAAGTTCAGAAATAAAAGTGAAACTAATGAAATAGCAACAATTCAAAGAAAAAAAATATCTTAAAAGTGTTTATCCGGGAAAACAAAAACGGGGGTTGGCGAGTGAAGCAAGCAGGGGGCAAAGCCCCCTAGTAATATAAAAGCATTTTCTTTGCTTGATGCTGACATGCATCAATATTTTACTAAGGCTGTAGCTAGAGGGATTGGAGCAATGCAGAACTTGACTGTGTGTGAGATGCAGTTTATGGAAAAAGATTTGAGTGTCTGTATGTGCTTCAATATGTGCGCCTAGAATTGCATTTAAAAAATTTGATTTGACTGTGCAGGTGCTGCTTGTGCACATTTTGATTCAAATATAGTCACAGTGGTTTGACAGCAAATGTGTACTCTCATAATTTCATAGAATATTGACAGGTTTGCAACTATATCAGACACATCATAGTTTTGAGCAGAACATCGTTTATTATAAGCCAGGGCAGAATATAATCGTTGATGAAACAGGTCTGGAGAAACAAAAGAAAATATGGAGCCTAAAGTTACAGTAAGGCTCAGAACTACTGCCTGTGGCACTCATGTAGAGTGAATAGGAATTGTATTCTTACCTCATGAAAAATAGTACTAAAATAAAATGTAATATTTCCAGTTTGCTTTTTCTGCCTCAAGTATGCCTTAGTAATGTGGAAAGCATGTTTTTGTTTTTTCGAAACCTTTGTCACTTCAAAATGTATGTTTTCATTAACCATTAAGGCCATATTTGGACTGCTGCCCCTTGAACTTCATTTAAAAATGCAAAAACAGGCTAGGTATTTTGTTAAAGAAATAAAGCTTTAGAATACAATTTCATGTGTTAAATTAGTAACTCCCTATGTATAAAGTGATAAAATATTCATTTGTCTGGTATTCATGCCCATGTCTAGATGTAATGTGGTCCAGTGTCCAGAAAAGTGCAGTAAGGTCCAATGAATAAAGGCAAGTATCCAGTGTAAGATAGTAAACTGTGCAGTGTACAACCATTTGTATTGGGGTAGAATACATCAGGAAGCTGCATTTGTTACTTGTGGCTTAAATGGTGATGCATGGTGGAAAAGTGGGTGTTAAGTTCCCTTCAGACACAGCTGGTGCTTTTCTCAGACCACATCCACAACCCTTTCCCTACCAAAACTGTTTACAATCGCATCTTCGGAATTTGAAGAGAACTCCAGTTCCCCCCAAACTGACTCCCTTTTGCATTCATAATTATTTTTGTAATTGAACACATCTTTAGTGTTTGGATAATTTCCCCACTCTCATGATCATTGAAAATTATAAGAAGCCAAGAAAACATGGTTATTTGTTTCACTTCAAACACTGATGGTAAAGTACCTCTGGGTTAAACCAGTAAGCAAAATAAGGACATGTGCTTAGGTCTCCAAGAAAGGAAAACAGAGCAGCATGGACACTTTGTAAAAAAAGAAAAAAGTAGGAGAAAATTTATAAAGTATAATAAAATTCATAAGTAGGAAACAATAAGCATTATTATTTTATTTTTATTTTTTTTTTTTACAATCTTTTGATCTGTGTATATTGAAACTCTATATAACTTAAAAGTTAGCAAGCAATGGAATGCGAGATGTTTTGTTTCATAATGTGTGCGGTGTTAGTCAATTTAGATGTTTTGGTTTGCCTTAATGTCATTTTACTTCATATTCATAAAGATATTTTGAAAGGGATTATTAAAATCTAATTAGGCTTGCTTGTTTTTTTTTTTTTTTTTGGCGGGGTGGTGGCTCTGAGCCTATGGATTTGCACTGGCAATCAGAAGGTTGCCAGTTTGAATCCTGTAAACAGCAAAAATGACTCTACTTCGTTGGGCCCTTGAGCAAGGCCCTTAACCTGCAATTGCTCCGTCCTGGGTATGGCGTTAATCTGCCTCCAGCCCTGCATGTAGGCCCCCCAACCTACATGAAAAAACCTGGGTGTTGGTGGCAGAATTGGCACCCCAGCCACCATAAATAACCTCACACTGGTTCCATTCCATGTGAACTAGTGTGGTGCTGAGGTGTCAACCGTAGCATGGCTGCACTTGGGTCCTAATCTGGGATCCTGAGTTGGTTTGTCATGTGGTGGGTGCGGCAATGTGCTGTATCAACACGTGCTTCTAACTTCTCTCTCCCTCTCTTGCACAATATTTAATTAGATAAGCTGACTCAATTCATTAAAAAATTCATAAAAAAACAAAATTTCATAGAGGTATTTAATCTACCCTGACCACCTGACCCTTCTTTGAGTTTACCTCTCTATCCAGTTGCTCAAGTTGATCTAGATTTATATCACAGTTAGTTCTGTGTCTTTGTTTTTCTTTTTTAAAGTGTATTGTGTTTCATTGTCTGTTATTCTAATTAAAAGCTGTGTGTGTCATGTGTTTATCTTTGTTTTATTATTTTTATTATTTTGTATCCAATGTTATGTATTTGATTGTTATTCTATTTTTTTCCCTCTTGTTCATTCTAAAACTCAGAAAAGGGTTTTGAGCATTGGAAAGATGCTATATAAATACAATTTATTATTGTTATTATTGCTTTAGTTTATTAAAACGGTCCTTATGAAAACATGTATCACAGGAGGACCTCCCACTATCAGTCTATAAAGTTAGGCCAACAGAAGCACATAAACTGGATTCTGTCTGAAAAGTATATACACATACACTCACTGCCCGCTTTATTAGGTACACCTGTTAACTGCTTCTAACCCAAATATCTAAGCGACCAATCACATGGAAGCAACTCAGTGCATATAGACATGTAGACATTGTCTTGTCAAGATGACCTACTAAAGTTCAAACCGAGCATCAGAATGAGGAAGAAAGGCGATTTAAGTGATTTTGACATGGCATAATTTTTGGTGCCAGGGAGATTGGTCTGAGTATTTCAGAAAGTGGTAGTCTACTGGGATTTACACACACAACCATCTCTACGGTTTACAGACAATGGTCCGAAAAGGGAAAATATCCAGTGAGCAGCAGTTCTCTGGTTGAAAATGTCTTGTTGATGCCAGAGTCAGAGGGGAGTGGCCAGAGTGGTTTGAGCTGATAGATGGGCAACAGTAGCTCAAATAACCACTTGTTACAACTGAGAAGAGCATTTCTGAGCATACAACACATCGAACCTTGAAGCAGATGAGCTACAGCAGCATGAGACCACACTGGGTGCCACTCCTGTCAGCTGCTAAGAACTGAGGCTACAATTTAAACAGGCTCACCAAAATTGGACAATAGAAGATTGGAAAAACGTTGCTTGGTCTGTTGAGTCTCATTTCTGCTGTGAGATTTGGATGGTACAGTCAGAATTTGGTGTCAACAACATGAAAGCATGGTCCCATTCTGCCTTGTACCAACAGTTCAGGCTGCTGGTGTTGGTGTGATGGTGTGGGGGATATTTTCTTAGCACACTATGAGCCCCTTATGAATAAGCATCATTTAAATGCCATGGCCTACCTGGCTATTTTGGCTGACCATGTCCATTCCTTTATGACTGCACTGTACCCATCTTCTGATGAATTCACTGTACTCAAATTGCCTCCACAGTCACCAGATCCCAATCTAATAGAGCACCACTGGGATGTGGTGGAATGGGAGATTCACATCATGGTTGTGCAGCCAACAAATCTGCAGCAACTGTGTGATGCTATCATGTCAATATGGGCCAGAAACCCTGAGGAATGTTTCCAACACCTTGTTGAATCTTTGCCATGAAGAATTATGGCAGTTCTGAATGCAAAAGGGGGTCCAACCCAATACTAGTATGGGGTACCTAATAAAGTGGCTGGTGAGTGTAGATTACACTGTAATGTATACTATAATCATGATCATTTTTAGTTAAATTGTAATATGAATTGTTGGCCATATCACCTACCCGTAAATTCTGTACATTACATTGTCAACAACATTGCTGGGATGTCTAAAAAAGAAAGACAACAAAAAGCACAAAGAAAGAGGTATATAAGGACTAGAAAGTCCATTGTAAAAAGCAGCAAAGCATGCAAAGATAGGCAGATTTAAGGCATAGATAGTGAACAGTGGTTCATAAATGAACAATGTGATCAAAATGGATGAACTTACCATTGTACCATTAAGCCCATTTTAATTAAAGGAACATTTGTGATAAGTGGTCCATGGCGTTGTGCTGATTTTAAATAAATAATTGTGTGTGTGGCTCCCGTCGGGTGGGGGTATGTACAGGCACACATCACTCTGTGGCTAATTGGGGCACTTGGCCAATTGCACCACATGCAAAGGCGGGTGAATTGGTCAGGAGTCCCAATTGTGCCTCAGAGGAAGTGGCTTGTCACACCTGCACCCAGTTAGAGAGCATAGTTTAAAGGAAGCCTATATGGAGGGAGGTGGGGGAAAGAAAATAAATGGGCCACTGAGAAAGAAGAGAGATCTGAATGAGAGGAGGAAGGAAAAAAGAGAGAGGGAGTGCCTGTGCTGATTGGAGTGAGGCAGGTGGTCTGGTTTGAGGTCCTGGGCAGTAGGAGCTGGAGCCTGTGGAAATAGAGCCCCTACTATGTATTGATCGTGCACATGCCAAGGGACTGGCGGCAAGAGACTTATGCAACGGCTCAGTGAGGCGCCTCATAGTGCTGAGAGCCTGGCAATGGGGACTCAAGCCCAGATTTGAAGGTTGGCTGCACTTGTCGGCAGGCATCTCCTCCTTCTGCAAAGTCTGGACTGGATAAGGATAGGAAATGTCAAAGTTAAAGGGAAGTATTGGGGCAGATTTTTTTTTTAAAGGGAAGCATCTGGGCATATGGTTTTTATGAGTATCTTGAGCTTTTAACCTCATTGTTTTTATTGGATTATTTATTGAGACTGTTTTTAGCCTTCACTTTCACTGTTGTTTTTATCGATTATTTATTTATTGATGATTTGAAAGATTGCACTGCACTGTTAGAACACGTTTTTCATTTGGATGGATTTTAAATAAAAGTACAGATTCACTTTAGCACCTACCTCTTGTCTGGATGTATGTGTCCTCATTTGCATGGCTCATCTCGGTTATGACTATCAATGGTTGCAGGTTCAAGAGGCTCCCAGATGATACAAGGGAGTGGCACCGAACGGCACCGTCACAACATTTCAATTTGCTACTATACTGTGATTGTGATGAAATACTTCGGACTTAAAAAATACCAAACGTATCCTTTAAGACATGAGACACTAAACTGCATCAGTCTTTAAAAACTGAGATTTTAGTATAGAAAATTTACCATCCAGTACGAATAATGTTATGTATTATATGACTATGATTGTGTGCTTAGGAATGATTTTATACTTAGCAAGGGTTTGAATTTCAAGCAGAAGGAAAATCTGTTTTTTTATTTTTTGTTTGTTTTTTGTGCAGATATTTTTAATGTCATTCTGTACTGAAAAGGTACATGTCTGCTTTTTTCTTTCTCTTTATTGTTGTAGTAGTGTATGAAGGTCATTTTTTTCATTAATGTTTGATTAGAATTTAAATTGTTTTTGATCATTGTATCATAGGAATCTACTGGTAAGACTGTAAATGTTTAGTATATTCCTGAACAGTATGATACATGAATGAACTAGTTACCAACTAGCTAAATGTTTTACTTGCGTTTACAAACTAAACTGGAAATCAAAATGTTATTTTGGCCTTCAAAGTCACTGCTTAATTATTAAGCACTCTTTTTTAAGATAAGAGTATGGTGCTGGCATGATGATTATTTTTGGAAAGATGCTAAAATAGGTTTGTTGGAAATGATTATGCTTTTGGATGCCATAGCCATAGTAAAAATTATTCTGTTTCGGGAGCTTTTTTATTAAAATTTTTTAAGATTGTTGGAAGTATTTTCTGTTTTGATTTTTTTTTTTCTTTTTTTGGCCAAAAATGTGGGTTCAATGCCTTTTGACATCATGTTTTTAGAGTCTTATCATGAAATTCTAAACAATCATTCTGTGTGACATATGGCTTGTCTTCACCCATGAATATCCTCCTTCTGGGAGTTGATTAACATTTCCTCTTTTTTGTGATTTTGAATTGATTTTTTTGGTTGGATTCAAGGTATAAATACAAAATTAAACTAAAGTTACTGTTCCTTATTTTTCATCCATTTAAATGAGACATTAGTGGGTTTTTTAGTAATTCCATTATTTCCTTTGCAGTGGAGATACAGAGAAACTAATATGCATTGCATTCAGTAAAAGTATTGAATCTCTAATTGAAAAGCATATTATCTTTTGACAGGTGATTATATTGCTATTGGAGTTGACTGCGAGAGTTTGGCTGCACAAATTGAAGATTATATCCTTCTTAAAATGAAAACTGTGCTGAAATTTAAATGTGCCAAATTTACTGTGAGCATAGACTGAGGTACATTCTTCCACTTCTGTTTTGTTATTTTGTCATCCTGGACAAATGTCTGTTAAGCTACAATATGAAGGTTCCATATAAGATGTAACAAGAATGAGTCTCCAGACATTATAAAGGTTTGGGGCAGCCACCTGTATATTATATCCCAGCTGCAAAAGTTTGAAATAATTGAACAGAGATGCTCACAAGAGTGAGTCCAAAACAGAAATTAACATTTGGAGGAAAGATGGCGGTTTTAAGGGCTGGGGAAGGAAATGATGTCATCTATACCGGAACCGGAAATTACATCATCTTAGGTGCCGGAAGTGACATCATCAGAGGTGCCGGAACCTTGCAAGATTTCCCAGGAATGGTCTTCAAGAAACTGAGGGAGACAGTCAGCACACTCTGTCACCCCCTGGTCTGGTGTAGTATTGCATTTACTCAGGCCATTTAGGTGTCTCCTATTTGCATGTGTGTGACAAAGAACATAAGAAATTTGATAAATGAGAGGAGTCAATTTAGTCCATAATATAAGCTGTCCCAGTATCTCATCCAGCTTCTTCTTAAAGGTTGTCTAAGTTTCTGCTGCAGCTACATGTCTCAATAGTTGTTCTAGATTACCACAACTCTCTGAGAGATATGCTTCCAGGCTTTGGTCCTAAATGTATTTCTTCTTAATTTCCATGGGTGTCCTCAAGTAACTGATTTGTTGTTAATTTGAAAGAATTTGGCTGGATCTGTTTTATCAATGCCTTTTAGAATTTTGAAAACCTAGATTTGGTCCCCATGCAGTCTCCTTTGCTCAAGACTAAACATGTTTAATTCTGTCAGTCTGTCGTTGTAGGACTTCTTAAATCCTAGGATGCACCTGGCTGCTCTCCTCTACACGGCTTCACGTGCTGCTATACCTTACTTGTCATATGGTGACCAGAACTTCACACAATACTCCATTTGCGGTCTCACTAGTGCATTATAAATATTTTATTGTTTATTATGTAATATTTATATTATGTATAGTTTAGAAAAAAAATCTACTTCTCTGTCTATCCCTATTTTCTAAATCCACTGATCTGGAGAATGGTCAAGAGGAAGCTGGAGCCTATTCCAGCAAGCTTCAGGTAGAAACAATCCCATGTCATGGTACCAGCCATTCACACACAGAGTGAGTGCACACATACATACGTACATAACGGACAAATTTAGTATTACCTATCCACTTAAACCGTATGTCTTTGAGAATCCTTATTTTGAAGTCCTAATGGTTGTACCACAGCCTATTGGCTTTGGTTTTGGTCTCAGCTCATAAACTACTGGATGTCTTTTTGTGTGATCTCAGTGGAATTATGATAGACCCTCATGTATTTTGCTTGTATTACAGCCAGAAAGCCTGCCTTCCATTGTTATTTTATTGTAGTTGCGTCAGTTTTGTAGCAGTTTCTCTACACTGTTCATATTCCATTGAACTCTCCTTTTCTCATTAACTTAGAGATAAGATACATTATCTGAAATTGGAATAAATAATGTTTGTTCATTGAAGATATTTTCAGTTGCTCTACAAAATATAGCATTTCTTGGATACAGCTCATCTTTTTCAAACACAAGGTAATATCTTAGAATTTTGTTTTGTAATTATTGATTCCTAAAAATTGCATTTGTAGAAGAAGGGAATGGGAAGTAAGGATTAAATTGTGTGAGTGATATGATTTATTGTTCTGTCTTTTTAAACTTGAAGATTGTAAAGTAAATGTAATATTTTAATTACATTCAAGGACAGTTCAGTAAGGGCAGGAATATATTAGGACCAAAGGAAAATTGGTAGGACATTTTAGGCTGTAAAATTCTGCTTATATAACAAAATGCCTCAAAGTATAATAAAAGCACTTATGCAGGCTTTCGTAGCATCCCTAGAGAAGAAAAAGTTGGTCTGATATTTGCTACCTACAACAATAGAAAACATATTCCTCAAAAGGTCTGGTAAATACAACAAGACTGGATTGCACACACCCTAATGAGTTCTATGAAAGGGATCCAGGATCATTTGATTAATGTGCAAAATCTATTTAGAATAAGTTGTGGCTTACAGAAAGCAAATATCATTTTGGCAAGCAGGTAGAAATGAAAACATTTTAATATATACCCTAAGTTCTTGTCAATAAGCCGCGGCTTATCTAAGGAAAAAAGTTGTGAAAATGAAAAAATAGAATATCGGCTTATACATAAGTCCGGCTTATACATCCATCGCGGGGGTTGCGTTCCAGAGCCACCCGCGAAATAAGAATATCCGCGAAGTAGAAACCATATGTTTATATGGTTATTTTTATATTGTCATGCTTGGGTCACAGATTTGCGCAGAAACACAGGAGGTTGTAGAGAGACAGGAACGTTATTCAAACACTGCAAACAAACATTTGTCTCTTTTTCAAAAGTTTAAACTGTGCTCTATGACAAGACAGAGATGACAGTTCCGTCTCACAATTAAAAGAATGCAAACATATCTTCCTCTTCAAAGGAGTGAAGCAAACAAATCAATATGTCTGTTTGGCTTTTAAGTATGCGAAGCACCGCGGCACAAAGCTGTTGAAGGCGGCAGCTCACACCCCCTCCATCAGGAGCAGACAAAGAGAGAGAGAGGGAGAGTTTGTTTTCAGTCAAAAATCAATACGTGCCCTTCGAGCTTTTAAGTATGCGAAGCACTGTGCAGCATGTCTTTTCAGGAATCAGCTTTACAAAAGAGAGCAACGTGAAGATAATCTTTCAGCATTTTTAGACGAGCGTCCGTATCGTCTAGGTGTGCAAACAGCCCCCCTGCTCAATCCCCATACGTCAGGATCACAGATAGTCAGCGCACGAGAGAGAGAACAGTAAGCAATCTAGCTTCTCAGCCATCTGCCAATAGCGTCCCTTGTATGAAATCAACTGGGCAAACCAACTGAGGAAGCATGTACCAGAAATTAAAAGACCCATTGTCCGCAGAAATCCGCGATATATATTTAAATATGCTTACATATAAAATCACAATTTAAATGACCGCTACGCGCTCGTGTTGACTCGGCGACGCCCAGAGCAGAAAGAACGCGCTCCGGCCGCTCCAACCGCGCCATGCGGGGAGTGAGAGAGACGGCAATATCTCACACTCTCTCCCCCCTTAAAGAAATTAAATGGGCGCGAGTGAGACCACTGACCTCCCTCCCTTCTATTAGTTATAGGTTATAGTACGTTCGGCTTATCCATGAGTCCGGCTTATCTATGATACGATTTTATTTTAAAAATTCGTATGATTTTTGGTCTCCGGCTAATACATGAGTCCGGCTTATAGACAAGAACTTAGGGTAATCTTCATTTGGATCTTGATCTTTGTTTGTCCGCGAATTCACTACCTTGTGTGGTGTTCCTGCGGTCTTCAGTGATGGCAGTAGTGATGGAGGAGGAGAGGAAGTGAGGGGGAGGATCGTTGGATAAGGTTGGAGTGTGGTGATTAAAGAGGATTGAACTAAAGGAGACTACGTGCTGTTTGTACTGGCTGAATACACAACACCTTGGTTGTTACTTATGTTTACAAACACTGTCGATACCACTCTTTGTGTTTAGATCTGGCATTGATACCACTCTTTGTGTTTAGATCTGGCGTCGACACTACTCTTTGTGTTTAGATCTGGCGTCGACACCGTGCTTTGTGTTTAGATCTGGTGTCGACACCTGCTTCGTTGTCGAGACTGTGGTTTTTTGTGTTTCTATTGACAGTCGTTGGCAGCAGTTCGTCCAAATCGAATGTTCACCCACTTCTTGGAGTCGGCAGTCAGAGTATATAAGTCGGGCACACTTCTGTGATTTTCCATCAGTCGGGGTTTGGAGTTCAAGAAAGAAGCATTGGTTCTTCCTTACTCTTTGGATTGCCTCAAAGCAACCTGCGAGATTGGAGAAAGGTTGAGTAGAGATTGCGAGAGGAAACGACAGCGTTATGAAAACGAGACGGACTGTGGACGGAGAGAAGCAGAAATGCTCCTCCACCACCACATAATTACTATTCGGACAGTGATTCCGAGTAGGCCGTTCATATCGAATCAATGTCCAAGGGTTTTGTTTTGTAATTTTGTTTCCCTTATAAAAAAATCATAATGCTGTGTGACGAAGGGCCCAGTTCACGACTGGCAGCCGTGTTTAAACAGGGAGCCCTTCACAGACAATTTTAACATGCGCAACGTAGTTGGGCGCACATGGCTAGTTCCCAATAAAGATGGATCAAATGTCAATCAATGAAACATGAACAAGACCAGGGGACTTCTTAACAGAAATAAATAGAAATGGAAAGTAAGGTAAAAACTCCCCAGTTTTTATATACCTCTACAGGAGGTATTTCCTCATGCATGGATCACTGAGTAAACATATACAGAATGTATTATTCCAGGAGTGTAGTGAATTGCACAAACTAGTTTTTGAACTGCTTAACAGCAAAACAGATTTGCTTAGACAAATAATCATAAGCACTGATTGCTTTCTTTAAATGTTCTCAAACTGATAGCACAGGACAAAAATATTAATAGATTTGCATATGATGTCATCAATGTTAATTCAGTCTTTAGGAAACCTTTCACACAAAAGTGGTATATCGTGAAATTGAAAATTAAAAAAAATAAGAATCATGCTTATCAAGCCACTAGCAGATCTAGGCAGCAAAACTCACTATCACATTATATCTGAACTATTTTTTGACTTTTGTAATGTCTGACATAATTCACTATTCTACAAAAAAAATCACACTGTTATTCAATTCATTTAGCTTACAGAAAGAAGAAAACATCAACTGTGTTTGAATTGTTCTCAAGTGTATAAAAATACTCAAAAAGTGCACTTGAAAGAAAAAATGTTTAAGGCAAATCAAGAACATCAAGACATTTGGGCAACACCTGCAAAATAGGCTCACCTATGGAATGTCTTATTAACTGCTAAATGAACACAGACTGCATGCAGTGTAGTACCACTTCATAGAAGGAGCCCTGTTTTTGTCATCTATTGTCCATATTTCTAAGTAATAGTTTAGTATACTGTAAAAGTGTTAATAGTAGTATGCTATAAAGTGTCGTAAACGCCATGCCATTATGATCAGTAAAACATGTTTACTTGGAAGAGCCCTGCATTACTGCCCCACTGTGCTGAACCTCACTTAATTTGATTTTGCACAACAAGCAATGACAAAGTGATGGAATTATATGTAGAGGGTAGAAAGGAATATATTTTGCAGATAAGAAAATAAACGTGTGCATTCCATTTTTTTAAATGTCTGAGAAATATTATGTGTAACTGATACAAGGTTTTTCCAAGTCAAAATAAATTTATTTACTGGTAAGTTAACACACCTTTGTTTTAACAAAGACTTAGTAGAAGATATGATGGTTATTCCATAAGATAAACCTCTAGTTCTTTATTGGTTACTAAGTAATGCTTTTATTTTTTTAAATTTAATGTTTTAATAATGCCCCATCTTTTAACAAAATTGTGTTGTTTTACCCTTTTAATATACAGTAGTTAGAAAAGTGTTGTAATTACATTTCTGTATTTCAAGCAATAAGGCTAAATAAGCAATATTTTAATGTTTGATCAACATATGTTTAGCTGAATAAGCAATGTATTTTTATCACTAATGGTGAGAATTTTTAGATCTCTTCTTAAATGTAAAGAGTTGTGGAAGCTTTTTACTGCTACTCAAAATAATTTTTAATTGCATAATTTTTCAAAAGTAATTTATTATTTCTCAAACGATGTGAGTTTTTTCACAATAATAACTGCATTTTTTTTGCAGATGTTGCCTGTTGTTGCTGATATTATTATGTACACAGCAAAGTTTAGTTTTTTATGTGCAGTGAAGTAAATAACATCCATCCCATTTCCCCATCCCGTGAAATGTAAGGTATGAACACTTGTGATTTGTGATACCAGATCATAGTGTTTCAAAATATATATAGCAAATACTGTAATTGGATTAAAAATAAATAGGCACTTGCAGGTTTCTAGACTGCATGAAGCACGCCCTTTTCCTTTGTATATTGCATGAAGCACACCCTTTTCCTTTGTATTTGATTGAGCCATGCACAGGACTGTCATAATGTCCATCATGATTGATTCTTGCCTTACACCCAGTGCTGCTGCAATAATCACTTGTTCCATGTGATCTTAAACTGGGAGGATGAAATTTACCCAACAGCATATGCAGGATTAAATGTATGCCTATAAAGTCTGTTCAGTTCTTGTCTCTTGATCACTAACTGTCACTAGATGACCGGAAAATGGCTGCAGCAGGCAGTACTTTAGAGAATTCTTTTGCAAAATAGCACAGCCATTTTTTTTGATGAGAATAAGCTTCTGTAAAGTACTGTAATGTTTATTTAAACATAAAAAGGAAAGGAATTTGAGGATTTTTTTAATTGTGATAGCACCATTTTTTTTAACTTTATTGACTTTTTTATTCTGTTGAATCTTGGGTGAAAGAAATGTTTAAAAGAAAAATCTCTGATGGTTGCTTTCCTTGAATTTCATTGTACATATATATAAAGAATTTAAATGCACAGATATGAAGTACAAAACACGACTAAGAAGCAGAATCTCCAACTTAAAGGATCAGAAGAATCCAGAGTTAAGGAAGAATGTGCTATGTGGGAACATTTCAGCAGAGCGTATTGCCTCAATGACTGCTGAGGTAAACTCCTGTTTCTACTTCTTCTGGACCTTTGTTATATGGAAGAACTAATTTAGCACCAGTTTTTAGAATTATACATTTTAAATACAAGAAAATGTATTAATGTTGTTGTTATTCCACTTCAGTTTTTACTTTCTCATATAGGGAAAGTATTGTAATTGTCTAAAAATTCGATTTTGATGAATCTCAAAGTTTTAGACCTCCCTGAGTCCGAAAATACCATTTTTGGAATTATGTCTGTGTGTCTATTGTCTGTGTGTGTATGTGTATGTAAACACAATAACTTGAGAATGCTTTCACTTAGGTCAACCAAATTTTCTATACAAGTATTTAGGTACAAACGTTGATTTCTATCAACTTTTCAGCTGTTTCCGACAACCGGAAGTGTTCCTTTTTTTATTCATGCAGCTGCAGAGTCTGATTTATTCAACTTTACTTTTATAATAATTGTTCAGTATATTATTAATTTGATTTGATTTGTTGGTGGTGGTTTTTTAATGTACGTAATATGAAAATCATTGTCTTGCGGCTTACTCCTCAGATATCCTCCCCATATTTGAGTGTACAGGAAAGTCTATGGGAAACTACTCCCGATTTTTTTAAAGCAATAAGTGAAGTCATCTTTTATGCTGTAGAATTCTGATACCCCGGCACAAGTGGGATGCAAGTGGCCTCTAACTATAGGATATGCTCGACAATTGAAAAACCTCATTAGCTGATTTTATACAGTGTTTCTGTTCACACAACAGTCATTTTTGTATTAGAATGTGTAAAAGCTCTTAAAAGCTTTTATTCTTTCCAGAGCAATGGTAATGTTACTGATGACTGGACCAAACACATCACAGTGTTTAGCCCAGTCATCTGAACAAGTTTGAAGTCTCCCTCAAACAATATAATTCCAACTTCAGTTTTTTTCCCCACAAACAGTTAAAGAAGAATGGACAGCCTCGTGTTCATCCATCTACCCACTGACATGTTTCAAACAACTGGTGAGAGGATTCAGTCACCAAAAAGCACCTTCCGGGCAAACTCAGATTTGCACAACAAGCAGTACGTTTTTTGAGTATAAGTAATTATTGGACCACTAACACCTTATATGACTGTGGGGTTGGCCTTCTTTCTTCTGCTTGTTCTTACCAGTATCATTGAAAAGCACTGCTGGGCTATCAGAATTTTACTGTAGTTACTGTAAATTACTTGTATAAGAATGATCATAAATTGAAAATTCAATTTTAAAACCATCCTTTGTTGTAAACAGTTTGCATTTGATATTTTTTAAAAGAAAGTTTTAGAGGGCAACTTTTCTACTTACATTTCTTTATAGTTCATACTGGATCTGCTTTTTTGGCTTCAAGTGTAACTGAGCATCCGGACTCAAGTCTCGCATTTTATTTGAAAGGTTACCAGCCTTGTAGATCAAATGATTCAGACAAGTTTAGGGAAAACATGCGTTTGAGATGAGTGGTTAATCTTTCCCTGAGTTTTTTTAGTTTGCCCAAAACCTGATGTTTCAGCTGAATTTTCTTTTCACAGAGCATACATGTTTGAACACAAAAGGCAGCAGCAGATGAATTAATTTGCTTTTGCTTTAAACAGCCAAGTTTAAATTATCTCTAGTTCTGATTTGTTCTGACAGTTTTATTACGCTCATTACATGGACTTTTAGGGAAAGGTCCCTGGTTGCCCAGTTTCTAATTGGATTACGTCCTTGGCTACTATTGCTTTTAGTTAAGTTGAATTTAATCCTGGTAAGAGAATATACTTCTGTGGTGAAACAAATACTATAGTTCAGAAGTTCGTAGTGGTACCTCCTGATATAATATATAGTATGCCAATTTCCTGAGACTTTTTAAAACTGTTAGGTTTGGTGTCTGGTATCTGTTAAACTTTGAAATTATTTGATTTTCAGGTATCAGTCTGCTGTTTCCTGGGTTTCATTTGAGCTTTTGACCTGTGAATATTATCTTGAATATCTCTTGTTTAGTCATATTACTTTTTATAGTGTGGTCAAAAATGATGTAATGATAAGCTTTCTGTTGCTGTCATTATCTTCCTTCGCATTATGTTTACTCCCAGAAAAATAAGTCAAAAGCGTAAATTTTTTTCAACATCAAAGAATGATATGTTAAAAAGAGACATGTGAATACCAAAATGTCAACATAATCACATTAGGAAAGGCATGTCTAGTGTCCACTGCTGTACTGATACAGATTTAGTGTGTGTGCTTTGTGTGATATATTTTGAAACAAGCACCAATATACATAGGCACTATTGGAGCAGGTGTAGAGTTTTTTTTTTTTTTTTGCTACTATTCCAGATAGACCAGGAACTTGCTCTCCACAGCATGTAGAACTTGAAAGTAAATCATTATTAGCTTCATAATAGTCATGGTTAATTAATGAAATCCAGGTATTTCATAATGAGTGAAAAGCACTCATTCATAACTTCACCAAAAAGTGGTGTCTGCAGCAACCAGTTTGTGGATCAGTACCATCTCTGGGCTGGTTTACCCACTATGTTCTGTAGTTTCAGGAGACTGAAGAATACCCACGTCGTCTGCAGCAAAAAGTTGCCAATGACTGTTACAATCAAACTGTGTACTGTGACTTTTTTGACACTGCGCCGCATAGAGATTTGTTTCCACAACTCTTTTATCCACCTGACTGTCATTGGCAAATCATAAATAGTCCTAATAATCTTGATCAACAGACATAACTAAAGTGGGGTTACCCTTTAATGGACAACAAAGACATGTAGGTTGGCAGCAGTACTATGAAGGAAACACCAACCACGAACATCACTGATACTTGGCAGGATGGAATCTACCAAACAGTTGACAGTTTTACTGTCTGTGTCAAAGTCTGATGACCAATTCACATCGTCATCAGTATTGCTTAGGGGAGCAAGGGTTCAGTTTCAGTTTGTTTTAAAACTGGCTTCAAGGCTTTTCGTTTACCATTGTGTTTTTGTTTGAAGACTCCGTTCCACTTATGAATATTGATGAGTTACCATAAAGTTTAGAAATACTCTGGTCTTTTTTATACATCATAATGGTACTTCATCCACTAGATGGTAGCAGAATTCTATCTTGAGAGTTATTCAGGCTTAACACGGTAAAGCGGATCATTGTATGTCACTTCATCTGACTTGCGTTTAATTGAATTTACATAGGATACTGAGCCTGAGTCATGCCCTGGGTTAATGCTAAGGAGATTAAATTACGCTGTGCACATTTTCTAATTAGACATGTTAACTAAATACATCTGTACCGATCAGCCTCAACATTAAAACCTCTGACAGGTGAAGAAAATAACATTGATTATCTTGTTACAGTGGCACAGGTGGAGGGTAGGATATATTAGGCAGCATGTGAACAGTCAGTTCATGAAGGTAATGTATTGGAAATAGGAAAAATGGACAAGCATAAGGACTGAGCGACTTTGATGGGGACCCGATTTTGATGGCTAGATGACTGTGTCAGAGCATCTCTAAAATGGCAGGTTCTGTGAGGTCTTCCCGGGATTTAGTGGTTGGTACCTACCAAAAGTGGTTCAAGGAAGAATAACCAGTGAACCAGTGACAGGGTCTTGGACACTCAAAGCTGATTGAGGCGTGTTTGGAGTGAAAGCAATTTTGGGCCAATCACACACAAGAGCTGCTGCAGGAGAAATTGCTGAAAAACTTAATGCTGGCCATATGGAAAAAAGTGTCAGAACACACAGTGCATTACAAATTACAATTGGGACAATTATCAGAACTGGACCATGTAGAAATGGAAGAAGGTGGCTTGGTCTGGTGAATCGCATTTTCTTTTAGATCACGTGAACGGCCAGGTGTGTGTGCATCATTTACCTTGAGAAAAGATGGTAGTAGGATGCACTACTGGAAGAAGGCAAGCCAGGGGAGGCAGTGTGATGCTCTGGGCAATGTTCTGCTGGGAAACCTAGAGTTCTGGCATTCTTGTGAATGCTACTTTGACATGCACCACCTACCTGAAGATTTTTACATCTTTACATTTTACCATGCACATCCCTTCATGGCAATGGTTTTGTATTCCATGAAGGCAGTTGCCTCTTTTAGCAGGGATAATGCCCATGCCACACTGTAAAAATTTTTCAGAAATGGTTTAAAGAACATGATAAAGAGTTAGTTTTTGACTTGGCCTCTAAATTCCTTAGATCTCAATCTAATCAAGCACCCGTGGGATCAAGTCCCATCCACGGAGGCCCCAGCTTGCTAATGGCTTGGTGCCAATACACCAGGACACCTGGAGAGGTTTTGTAGAATCCATGCCTCGATGGATCAGAGCTGTTGGGTGTCATGGGGGGACCTGCACAATATTAAGCAGCTGGTTTTAATGTTGTGGCTGATAGGTGTATATTGCTTTTTGAAATTTGAAAATGATAATCATTTTTACTTCTAACATTTTTTTTTTCTAAGAGAAGTAAAAATGATTTTAATCCAAGAGTGTTCATTTGTATTAGGAATGATATATAAGTGAAATAATTAGACTGCATTTTATACTGTTATATTTTTTTTTTCTAATTTTTGTAGTGGTCAGAGAAAATTGTGTATTAAAAATATACATTTTTCTCTTCCTTTTCAATTTTACTGGAATATTCCACCCAAAACTTTTTTTTTACCTGTTACTTACTCCGTGCTGTTTGTAATGATACCTGATCACAATGTTTATTATACAACGGACTTCAATACAGGCCAGTGGAGGGCCATTGCTGAAAAACAGCAGCCAATATAACAGCCATGAAAAAACGCAAGCTACTTGTGTCACATAATTAACATGTCAGTTATTCAATCATGCTCACAACATCAAGTTGCTAAAATGTTGTTAAACAAATACTCCTGGAAAGACAGAGTAGACATGAATGTGAAATACATTGTATAAGATAGAACTCTTTGATAAGTGAATGTGGTGGACAAATGGAGATGAAAAATTTTTCTCAGATATCACTACAAACAACATAGGGTTAAATAACAGATTAAAAAATATATTTGTAGGTTGAGTATTCCTTTCGATTTGTTTTTTCCAGAAGCAAAATACTGACTTCTTTTAACTATTATGACAACCCTTTTTTTATTATTATTATTATTTTAAATTTAAGTCGGATATATGGCATGCTGTGGACTACATGAAACATTTGGTAGAACATGGCACATATAGGAATTACTTAACAAATCACTGCCCTTTTATAAGCAGAGAAAGTAACATTGTGGTAAAGTGCAAGTGTCATTATTTTATTCAGCAGTCTTGTCTGTTTTTTTGACCACTTGCCCAAAATTTTAAATGACTGTAAGCTTGTATCATTTCATTAGTGGTATTTCAAGTTTTTAATTGTCTTAACAATAGATAGCAGCTTTCTTAATTTTTTTTTATGTTTTTATATTAAACATGGACTTTTATAAAATAAATAACTTTTTTCTGTTTAAGGAAATGGCAAGTGCAGAGCTGAAAGAAGTTAGGAAAGCACTCACAAAAGAGTCAATTCGTGAGCATCAGTTAGCCAGGACTGGTGGTACACAGACTGACCTTTTTACATGTGGGAAATGCAAGAAGAAGAATTGCACATATACACAGGTATTGTACTGTTGTGTTTGCTTGTGTGCTTCTTGATAATTATACTGTCACAGTGAAAGCTTATCCATTTAGTGATATATGATAATGATAATATGATTTCTGCACAAGGTAATACCTGATCAATTAGTAAGGGAATAAAATTTAAGAAGTGGCTGACAGTAGATCACCTTTTTGTGTTGGTGTTATCTTTTGACTTATACTTGTATTTATTTTGTTGTTATACTTTGTGTTCTATTTTCATTGGCAGTATTCATATGCAACATTTTTTTTTAAACATATGCGTAATTAAAATATGGCAGTGTTTCTCAACCTTTGCGGCTTTGAGTTTAATTTTTACCTTTTGAAGTTCACCAATGACCGACATAAGGCAATCAAAGAATCTAAGGGGTTGAAACAGCTACAAGCAGAAGAAACAAATGTGGTGAGTAATGGGAAAAGTATCACACAGCACTATTTAGTGGATGGGGTGAGCGGGGATGGTTTCAGCACATGTCAGTAGCTGAAACAGCAACTTTTTTCCTCATGTGCTTGTGATACAGCAGTGGCCAAATTCTGCGCATGACAGCTACAGCTCTGTGATGTCACATTGGCCTCGTAAAGCATTATGGGGTGCTTGGAAAAAAATGTCTACTAAGCCAGCTGCAGGGTGAATTTCTAGGAAAATATTCGTCAAACAAGGCCACAGACGAACACCTGATATTCTCTGCAAAAAATGCTATGCTGAATTTTGCAGATCAACACTATTAGTGATCAGATCTACAGTGTTGATATCAACACCTTTAGGGTTTTTTTGTTGATGATCAGTATGAAGGTAGAAATAATTCCAATCTGCATGTTATGGAGGTTTACTGGTCACACTTTAGGTCCAATGTATGGGAACCTGATGACCAAATTTAATGTTACAACAGTGTTAAATATTGAGCTACAGTAGTGGCCAAAAGTTTTGGCAGTGACACAAATGTTGTGTTTTACAAAATTTGCGGCTCCAGTTTGTGTCGTGGCAGTTCACATTGTTTTTATATTATTGTGCAGAGTGATCAGATGCACATTAATTCATTGCAAAGAGCTTTATTAGCATAAAAAGTTAACTTTATCACAGCCATTTTTCACTTATTTTGGACCTGGTACAAAATGATCAGCTATAAGTGTTCAGCAAGCGCCACAACCTGCAGAATCCTGTTGCCACCAGTACAGTAGCAGGTGGGTGTGAGTGCATCTGCATGCACAGTGAGGCGAAGACCTTTGGACAACGGCCTTGTGTCAAGAAGGGCAGCAAAGAAGCCATTTCTTTCCAAGAAAAATATTAAGGATAGATTGAAATTCTGCAGGAGGTACAATGATTAAACAGCAGAACACTGGTGCAAAGTTATTTTTTCAGATGAATCCTCTTTCCGACTGTTTGGGACATCTGGAAAATCGATTGTCCATTGAAGGAAAAGGTGATTGCTACCATGATTCGTGTGTCATGCCAACAGTGAATCATCCTGAGACAATCCATGTGTGGGGTTGCTTCTCATGCAAGATAGTGGGCCCACTCACAGTTTTGCCCAAGAACACTGCCATAAGTAAAGAATGGTATCAAAACGTCCTCTAAGAGCAACTTCTCCCAACAATCCAGGTGCAATTTGGTGGTGATCTGTGTATTTTACAGCATGATGGCGCACCATGTCACAAGGCAAAAGTGATGATGAAGTGGCTTGGAGATCATAACATTGAAAGTTTGGACCTGTGGCCAGGAAACTCCCCAGATCTTAATCCCATTGAGAACCTTTGGTCAATTCTCAAAAAGCAGATGGACAAGCAGAAGCCCACAAATTGTGATCAACTTAAAACACTAAAAAGGCAAGAATGGATTGCCTTCAGTCAGAATTTGGCTCAGAAGCTGGAGAAGCTGATATCCAGCATGCCAGAACAAACTGCATAAGCTATTAAGAAGTGTCAACACTGTAAATACCGGTATTAACTTTTTACATAAATTTGATGTATTTGCCAATAAACACCTTTGAATCTTATGAAATGTTTATAATTATTCTTCAGTATACCATAGAAACATGTAAAAAAATAATCTGAAAATGCTGATGCAGCAAAGTTGGCAAAAACACAACTTTTGTGTCACTGCCAAAACATTTGATTTGGCCAGTACTGCATACAGTGATCCGTCGCTATATCGCGATTCGCCTTTTGCGGCTTCACTCCATCGCGGATTTTATATGTAAGCATATTTAAATATATATCGCGGATTTTTTGCTGGTTCGCGGATTTCTGCGGACAATGGATCTTTTAATTTCTGGTACATGCTTCCTCAGTTGGTTTGCCCAGTTGATTTCATACAAGGGACGCTATTGGCAGATGGCTGAGAAGCTAGATTGCTTACTTTTCTCTCTCTCTTGCGCTGACTATCTGTGATCCTGACGTATGGGGATTGAGCAGGGGGGCTGTTCGCACACCTTCACGATACGGACGCTCGTCTAAAAATGCTGAAAGATTATCTTCATGTTGCTATCTTTTGTGCAGCTGCTTCCTGAAATGACATGCTGCACAGTGCTTCGCATACTTAAAAGCTCGAAGGGCACGTATTGATTTTTGACTGAAAAACTCTCTCTCTCTGCTCCCGACGGAGGGGGTGTGAGCTGCCGCCTTCAACAGCTTTGTGCCGCGGTGCTTCGCATACTTAAAAGCCAAACAGCCCTATTGATTTGTTTGCTAGAGATTGTTTTCTCTATCTATGTGACATTCTGTGCTCCTGACACGCACTCCTTTGAAGAGGAAGATATGTTTGCATTCTTTTAATTGTGAGACAGAACTGTCATCTCTGTCTTGTCATGGAGCACAGTTTAAACTTTTGAAAAAGAGACAAATGTTTGTTTGCAGTGTTTGAATAACGTTCCTGTCTCTCTACAACCTCCTGTGTTTCTGCGCAAATCTGTGACCCAAGCATGACAATATAAAAATAACCATATAAACATATGGTTTCTACTTTGCGGATTTTCTTATTTTGCGGGTGGCTCTGGAACGCAACCCCCGCGATGGAGGAGGGATTACTGTAGTATAAACAGTACTTCTACATTAAAATTTTATAATCCAGTCATACCAGGATGGTATGCATAGAATGGACATCTTCTGTGGACCAGTTGTTATAATATACACACTAGAAGTGGTGCAAGCTGTTATTGTTATTATTATTATTATTATTTGTTCATTTAGTAGATGCCTTTATCCAAGGCAACTTAAAACGCAAGTTATAATACATGCAAGAATGGAGATACAAACATCAAAGCAATAGAGATCAAGATTAAAAGGCAGAGCTACTACATAATTATACCTTTAACTAGACTCAACTCAAACAAAAATGAGTGTCCAAAAATCTTGTCAGTACAAAAGCAGATATCCTGTAGAAGAGAAGCTAAGCAGAACCAAAATATTTAACGAAAAGTTCTGCTTTCAAAAGATTCCTAAACACAAGTAAATTAGGTGCAGTTCAAATAGAGAGACAGAGAAATATTCCACAGCTTTGGTGCAAGAACAAAGAAACATTATGCAGTCTTTGCACGTTTGGCAAGATGATTGATGGTGCACAGACAGGCAAAGGTAGAAATGAGACTTCTTCAAGGGACATAAGGAGAGACCAAAGATAGGATATATTTAGGAGCAGAATCAATTAAAGAACTGTAGGTCAAGAAAAGAATTTTGAACTAGACCGTTGCAGCAACATGAAGCCAGTGGAGAGACAAAAGCAGAGGAGCAGTAGGAGTGAAATGAGGAATATATACGCTAGTCGAGCAGCAGCATTCTGGTAGAGATGGAGAGGTCTTATAGCATCTGAAGGAAGTCCCGCTAGAAGAAAGTTGAAATAGTCCAGCTGAGAGAGAACTAGTTCCTGGACAAGGACTTGCGTTGCATTATTAGTGAGGAACTTTCAAATCCTCTGGATAGTATGAAGAAGGAAATGACAGGATTGGGTAATTGAAGTTATATGTTCAATGAATGAAAGAAATGAGTCCAGGGTCGCACCAAGATTCTTAGCTGTGACTGGTGGCAAAAAGGTGACATCTTCAAGGGCAATGCTTAGAGATACATCTGAGGATGGAGAATCAGAGGATAATTTAATTTTTTTAAATTTAATAATAATAATTTTTTGCATTTATATAGCGCTTTTCTCACTACTCAAAGCGCTCAGCAATTGCAGGTTAAACGCCTTGCTCAAGGGCCCAACAGAGCAGAGTTCCTTTTGGCATTGATGGGATTCGAACCGGCAACCTTCCGATTGCCAGTGCAGATCCCTAGCCTCAGAGCCACCACTCCGCCTACTTATTCTGAAAGGTTAAGTTTAACATGATGATCATTCATCCATAATGAGATGATAGAGAGACAGCTGATCTGAAATGACAGAAAGATCTATGTGTCATCAGCAGAGAGACAGTAGGAGAAGCCATGAAAAGAAATTAAATTGCCTAAAAAGCAAATGTAGGGAGAAAAGAGAGGTGAACCAAACCCTGACCCATGCGGAATCCAGATGGAAGCGAATCATGTAGATTGTTGTCAGAGAGAAATTAAGAGAATTATTTGTGGACTATGCATTTTAGAGTCTTGGAATTGAATGGTAGAAAGGAGACCGGGCAGTAATTCTGAATATCAGACAGGTTGAGATAGACTTTCTTGAGAATATGGATTATACAAGACTTCTTGAAATTAGTAGAGAAGATACAAGAGGTCAATGAGGCATTGGAAACAGAACAGATATAGGAGATTAAGGAAGGAGAGATGGACTGAAGAAAATGTGAAAGAATGGTGTCTAAGGTGCAAGTGATCAGTCTGTGGTTACAGAGCAGGTTGAAAATGTCAGAATCATTTACAGCAGAGAATGAGGAAAAGAGGAGGATGACGCACAGGAGGGACAGAGGATGTTTTTGGGGTCTTAAAATGTTTTTGGATGTTGGTGACTTTGAAATAGAAAATTTATTTATATAACACGTTTTCATACAAGTGATGAAGCTCAGAGTTTTACAAGATGACGAAGGAAGAAAGGAAAACATAATAAGATTAGACACTACTACGTAACAAAGAATAAAGTAAGGTCGGATGGCCGGAAGGACAGAAAAAACAAACAAAAAAAAAACCCCAGAGGGCTGGAGAAAAAAACAAAATCTGTAGGGGTTCTGAGGCCACGAGACCGCCCATCTCCCACTGGGCATTCTACCTAACATAAATGATCTAAATCAGTCCTCATGGTTTTCAGGCTTCATGTGGAAGAAATAGATGATGATGGTCATGTGGACATTTGGCCTTCAATCCATCAATTTAGGGACTGCATGGTGCCTTGATCAGGTGGTGGTGGGGCAGGTCGCCACCATAGAAAACCGGAAAAAGAACAGCAGAGAAAGTAGGGGTTAGTATGGATTGTGGAGCCATGATAAAAACTGTAATTAAATGCATATACAGAATATCAGGGTTACACTAAAATGAAGCTATGAGAAAGCCAAGTTAAAATAATGGGTTTTCATCAGTTTTTTTAAAAAGTTCCTGGTGAATTTCTATCGGCAAGCTATTTCAGATTAGAGATGCATAAAAGACTGCCTCACCACTTATTTTATGTTTAGCTCTTGAAATTATAAGCAGACGCTCATTTGAAGATCTTCTGATCTTCTTATGTTTCTGAGTGGATGAGTAGTAATTTTCTCAAACTAAATAAGGAGAAAACAGAAATTTTAGTGACTGGCAAAAATGGATATAATGAAGACCTTAGAAATAAGCTTGATACAGTAGGCTTTTCTCCTTATTTAGTTTGAGAAAATTACTACTCATCCATTCAGAAACACAAGTAAGATATTGGGTCAGTGAACCAAGAGAGTCAGGGTCATCAGGCACTATTGATAAATACAGTTATGTGTTGTCAGCATAGCTTTGGTAGCTCACGTTATGCCTCAAGATAATCTGACCTAATGGAAGCATGTACATCGAAAAGAGCAATGGACTCAAGAATAGATCATTGCGGAACACTATATAAAATATCTTGTGTCTTCGAAGTATAATAACCACAACTATCAAAGAATTTTCCAACTGTTAAGTAAGTAACTGTTGGTTGGTCTCAAACCAATTTAAGGCACTGCCAGAGAGGCCCACCCACTGACTAAGGCTATTTATAAGAATAATGTGATCAATGTTATCAAATGCGGCACTCAGATCTAGGTGGATGAATACAGATAAATAGCCTCTGTCTGCATTTACCCGCAAGTAATTTACAAATTTAACGAGTGCAGTTTCTGTTTTGTGATTTGTTCTAAAACCTGACTGAAACTTGTCAAAAACAGCATGTTTATTCAAGTGATCATTTAACTGCATAATGACTGCCTTTTTTAGGATTTTACTTAAGAAAGGCAGGTTAGAAATAGGTCTAAGATTTTCAAAAACGGAGGGGTCAAGATTATTTTTCCTGAGCAGGGGTTTAACAGTAGCAGTCTTAAGACAGTCTGGGATGACCCCCATATCTAATAATGAATTTACTATGTCAAGAACGCTATCAATTAGCACGCCGGATACTTCTTTGAAATCAAAGAAGAAGAAGAAATGAAAATCATTAGGAGAGAAGGATGATGGTTTTGGAGCAACAAGAAGGCTTAAGAGAAACATGAAGGTAGAGAAGAGGTGGCAGGCATTTCTTCCAGAAGATGCAGTTAAGTTTTAATGTGAGGATTTCTTTGCCGATAGCAGAGATGCAGAGAAGGAAAACTTCTTACACCGTACTTAAGCCGAGTACAGATTCCTGCGAGCAGCACAGAGCAAATTATCTATTTTATTACACTTACCGTAGACACTCGCGTATTAGTCAATCTCACAGATAAGTCGAGTGTATTGTTTAAGCCAAAAATTACGAAATTTGTTATGACCCGCGTATAAGTCGAGGGTAAAACTTGACAGCTATCAGAGATAGAGGGCGACAATCAGCTGTTAATGGCGACAAAACTCACTGTCATGTCACAGGCATTCCCCTCTGTGCTTGGAGAAATGCTAGACTCGTTGACTCTGCAACTAATCCTTGTGTGTGCGTGAGTTATTGCTGAGTCGGACTCTGATTTTTCAGAATCGGATTTTATTGACAGTGATCAGGATTTGAGCAAGAGGGTGAAATCCTTGCGTGTGCGTGAGTTGCGAAATGTAAACAAAGGCAAGATGGCGTCGATATGTAACAAGGGAGCGAAGCGAGTGCAGAAAAGAAAACACTCAGCAGACAATGTTTTGCACATTATCGCTGAGTCGGACTCTGATTTTTCAGAATCGGATTTTATTGACAGTGATCAATAATTGAGCAAGAGAGTGAGAAGCCAGCATGATCGGACACCAGCCAATGCCGCGCCAGCTGAACGCATTCGCGCAGCTACCAGACTTCACAAGACAGCATGGCTTGCTGTTGGACACGACAGATCACCCGCTGCTGGACTACTTCAGGCTGCTCTCTCCTGATGCTGCTTTTCAGCTATTGACAGTGATCAGGAATCAAGCAAGAGAGTGAGAAGCTGGCATCAGCTGATCGGACACCAGCCAATGCCGCCCCAGCTGATCGACTGCCAGCTGAACGCATTCGCGCAGCTGATGCAGCTACGGCAAGGTTCGCTTGGGAGGAATACCCAGACATTGATCCGAACTGGCTACCGGAGTTCACAAGACGGCATGGATTGCTGTAGGACACGACAGATCACCCGCTGCTGGACTACTTCAGGCTGCTTTCTCCTGATGCTGCTTTTCAGCTACTGTCAGACGAGACAAACAGGTAGGCAGAGATAGAGGGCGACAATCGGCTGTTAATGGCGACAAAACTCACTGTCAAGTCACTGGCATTCCCTCTGTGCTTGGAGAAATGCTAGACTCAGCAACTAATCCTTGCGTGTGCGTGAGTTGCTAAATGTAAACAAATTTAAACAAAGGCAAGATGGCGTCGATATGTAACAAGGGAGCGAAGCGAGTGCAGAAAAGAAAACACTCGGCAGACAATGTTTTGCACATTATCGCTGAGTCGGACTCTGATTTTTCAGAATCGGATTTTATTGACAGTGATCAATAATTGAGCAAGAGAGTGAGAAGCCAGCATGATCGGACACCAGCCAATGCCGCGCCAGCTGAACGCATTCGCGCAGCTACCAGACTTCACAAGACAGCATGGCTTGCTGTTGGACACGACAGATCACCCGCTGCTGGACTACTTCAGGCTGCTCTCTCCTGATGCTGCTTTTCAGCTACTGTCAGACAAGACAAACAGGTAGGCAGAGAAATTTTTTGAATCGCGGGCTGCGCTTACATTGCATTGATAGCGTGCGTTGCCTTGGTTCTTTTGATTCCAAATCTGGTTGCATGTTGCAGCTAATGGTATGTTTGTTATCCAAAACCTGCAAAAGCTAATGCTCAAATTCAAGTATTTCACAGTTTAAAGAATTATTTAATGAATTTAGAAAAAAACTAGCTAATTAGCAATAGTATTGCTGGCTTATAATTATTTCAAAGACCATGGGAAACGGCAGATGACCGGTGACTTAACACCGTGAAGCGTTGAGTGTACAATGTCATTACCCAAATTCTATGGACAATTGTGTTGCCCTGCGGATAAGTCGATTCTTTTTTTTTGAATGAATTTTAAGGCATAAATTTTTCGACTTATACGCGAGTATCTATGGTAATTTGTCCTAGCACTGCTCTCTCTCAAGAATTTTATCACAATGGGAGTGAGTGCCATTGTTTAGTACACTTTTTGATTTTTGTAGCACCACAGAGTCTTTCAGTGATGGATTAGAGATGTTCAGTAAAAACTCTAGTCAGATGGTCTCTAAAGGTTTTTGAAATGCATCCTGAAATTCCATGCAGTCTAGATGTCTTACAGATGCTGACTTGTTCAAACAACATTTATTTCTAAAGCACCTTTTGAACACAAAAGGTGTAATTCATAATGCTTTACAAAAGAAATACAGTCAGAAAACTTAAACTTAGGGCATAATCTATATTAAGAATTATCTGGAATGACAGATATACAGTTAGCTATTGTCAGATGGCAAAGTAAGAGGGGACAATAAAATCTCTAGCTGGCATAAATACTGAAAAAAAAAAAATCTCTAGGTGTTCCAAGACCAAGTGACTGCTTATCCACACCTGAATATGATAACATAATTCTGCTGGTCTCATCACAGGAAGAGCATCATAATACCTTCTAGTGTCAATTGTTGCTGCAGAATACTTAGGCCATATCGGAGGAAGTGCAGAATGCTACGATGAGAAACCAAAAAAGAAAGCAAAAGATAAAAAAAATTATTTATATCAGATGAATTTGAATATGAATAATAATTACCAACAGTAGTATTCTATGAAGACTTTACATACCTTTAGGATAAATGGCACAACTTAGAATTTTAAATATGTAAAGTTAGTTTTAATCAGTAAAATTAAATATATTACAACTTATGAAAAGCCAAATTAAATGTGTTTTTAACATTTTTTTTAAATGTCTGACTGTATTAGCTTGATGTATCTTTATTAGTAACACATTCCAGATTTTTGTTTTGCATAAAAGCAAAAAGCTTTCTCACTGTTTTATGCTTGACTCTAGGAACACTGAGTAAGCCAGAGTTAAAAGATCTAAGATTGTAATTAGGAATGTACAGTATGTGAACAGGTATTTGGTAATGTAGTGTAGCAGTTAAGGCTTTTGTCCACCTCTTGAACCCTCAGGTACCACTCTGAACACGAGGTAAAAGTACAACAATATTTTATTTTGTTGTCACGTGCATAAAGCACTCTCCACACCACACTCATATAAATCACCAACTCTCTCAATAAACAATAAACTCTCCTCCTCGCCCAGACACTTTGCCACCCTACCTCCCAGCTCAGCTCAGTGTTCTGGGCTTCCCATAGTCCTTTTATAGCTCCTGACCCGGAAATGGTTCCAGGCACAACCCACAAGTCCATTTCCTTCCGGGTCAGGGCAAACAGTCCTCTTCTTCATCCCGGGAGTACGTCGTTTCTTCCGGTCACGTGACTGACGCACTCCCGGGTTATAGGGCACACAAGAGCCCACTAGCCCCCCTACAGCGACTCCCGGTGGTCCCCAAGGTATCCAGCAGGGCTGTGTATAGAAACTACAAAGTCCATGAGGCCCTGCTGGAACTCGGGGCACCATCATGCTGTCCGGAGGGCTCCTCCTAGTGGCCTGGGGGTGGCGACCGGAGTCCATAGCCGGTCGTCCATCACAGTAGGGAGGTGAAAAACTGTTCATAGCCTTACAGACACTTTAAGGAATTTAAAAATCAATCCTAAAAGACTCCAGCAGCCAATATAATGATGCTAATATTAGTGAAATGTGCTCAAATTTTCATTTATTAGTTGAGTAGCAAGAATTTTAACCATCTACAGCCAGTTTGTCTTTTTTGTCTTTCCTGTCAAGAATACATTACAGTATTCAGCGACAAATGAAAGCTTTTCTGCAGATATTTAAGTTCAAATTTGTGCTGTTTCTTAAATGAAAAAATTACATCTTTATAACATAGGCAATATATAATTTAATTCTGAATCTATAATGACAGCTAGACATACTTCTGGTTTAATCCAAGGCAAGGCAATCTGATTTTACCCTGATATCCTTGACTTTTATGCTGTTTTTTCTTTGCTTAATTTAAGAAAATTGCTTCTTACCCATTTTGTAATGCTAACGGGACAGTGAATCAGTGGATTGAAAGCCTAGGGGTCATCTGGCATGACTGATATACAAAGCTGTGTCATATACATAGCTATGGCAATTGACCTTATATTTTGAAATGATCTGCCCTAAAGAGAGCATATAGAGTGAGAATAATAAAGGATATAAAACAATTTCTGAAGACCACCAAATATGACATCATACATTTCTTATGTACAGTCCAAGACATGCCATCTGAAAGGCCAACCCACTATTGAAGGTGTTTTTTGTATCAACATTAAGATGCAAGTCACTAACTGTTTTAACAAGAGCAGTTTCAATACAATGAATAGATCTAAAACCTGAATGGTATCTATCTAGAATAGAATTTTTATTCAAATAATCATTTAATTGTTAATGTTTTTTCTAGAATTTCCAGAAAGATTGCATTATTTTGAAAAATAGCTGAGCAGATGTAATGAAGTGGAAGTTGGTTAAGAATTCTGACAACTGTGCAAAATTTTATTGTTGAGCCAGCAGTGCAAGAATCTTCAGTGCTTTGAAGTAGTCTTTGAGGACAGGTTTTTCTTCAATAATAATTTCTAAATGGGCAATAATAGGTGAATAAATACCTATTCAAATTATAAGAAAATAGACAAAAACAGAAGCAGCGTAGCTTCCTAGCTAAAAGCAAAGCAAGAACTTTAGGCTAAGAGAGGTTAATGCTTGGTGGCATCATTTGTATTTGGAATCTAATCCTGTATAGATTTTAGAACGCTTAGACTGCCACAGGGGATGCACAAACCAGTGTCCGGATAAATGGGGAGGGTTATGTCAGGAAGGGCATCCGGTGTAAAATTGTGCCAGATCAATATGTGGACAGAGATACAAATTTCCATACCAGATCGATCGAGGTCCAGATTAACAACGGCCACCACCAGTACTGTTAGCCAACAGGGTGCTGGCGGAAATTGGGCTGCTGTTGGCCGAAGAAGGAGAAGAAGAGAGGGGAGATGTGTCTGGAGGTAGGACAGGAGGAGGGTAAAGAGAGTGGAACTGACAGTAGGAACTTCGAATGTTGGCAGTATGACTGATAAGGGAAGAGAGTAAGCCGATATGATGGAGAGAAAGAAGGTTGATAAGAGACTAAATGGAAGGGAGTAAGGCCAGGTGGATCAGAGGTGGATTCAAATTGTTCTATCATGGTGTGAATGGGAGGAGAAATGGGGTAGGGATTATTCTAAAGTACAGTATGTCAAGAGTGTTTTGGAGGTGAAAAGAGCGTCAGATAGAGTAATGATTATGAAGCTGGAAACTGAAGGTGTGATGATGAATGTTGGGTGTTCGATGAATGAGAAAGAAGGTTTCTGGAGTGAGTTGGATGAGGTGATGGACAGTGTACCCAAGGGATAGAAAATGGTGATTGGAGCGGATTTCAATGGACATGTTCATGAACGGAACAGAGGCGATGGGTAGGTATAGTGTCAAGGAGAGGAATGAAGAAGGTCAAAGGATAGTGGATTTTGCAGAAAGGATGGGCATGGCTGTGGTGAATACGTATTTTAAGAAGAGGGAGGAACATAGGGTGATGTACAAGAGTGGAGGAAGATGCACACAGGTAGATTATATCCTATGCAGAAGGGTCAATCTGAAGGAGATTGAAGACTGCAAAGTGGTGGCAGGGGAAAGTTTAGTTGGGCAGCATAGGATGGCGGTCTGTAGGATGATGTTGGAGATCAAGAAGAAGAGGAGAGGGAGGGCAGAGCAAAGGATCAAATGGTGAAAGTTGGTAAAGGAAGACCGCAAGGTTGAGTTTAGGGAGGAGTTAAGACCGGCACTGGGTGGCAGTGAAGAGTTACCAGATAGCTGGGCAACTGCAGCAGAAGTAGTAAGAGTGACAGCAAGAAGGGTGCTTTGCATGACATCTGGACAGAGGAAGGAGGAACAGGAAACCTGGTGGTGGAATGGGGAAGTACAGGAGAGTATACAGAGGAAGAGGATGGCGAAGAAGAAGTGGGATAGTCAGAGAGATGCAGAAAGTAGACAAGGTGAAGAGAGAGGTGGCAAAGGCTAAAGAAAAGGCGTATGATGATTTATATGAGAGGCTGGACACTAAGGTTGGAGTAAAGGACCTGAACCGATTGGCTAGGCAGAGGGACCAAGCTGAGAAAGAATGGTAAAGCCGTTGGTCCAGATGATATGCCTTTGGAAGCATGAAGGTGTTAAGGAGAGATGGCAGTGGAGTTTGTAACCAGATTGTTAAATTGAATCTTGGAAAGTGAGAGGATGCCTGAGGAGTGGAGAAGAAGTGTACTGGTACCAATTTTTAAGAATAATGGGGATGTGCAGAGCTGTAGTAACTACAGGGGGATAAAATTGATGAGCCACAGTATGAAGTTATGGGAAAGTGTAATGGAAGCTCAGTTGAGAAAGAAGGGGATGATTAGTGAACAGCAGTATGGTTTCATACCAGGAAAGAGCACTACAGATGCAATGTTTGTTCTGATGGTGTTGATGGAGAAGTATAGAGAAGCCCAAAAGGAGTTGCATTGCGTCTTTGTAGACCTAGAGAAAGCATATGACAGGGTTCCTCGGGAGTAGAGTTGGTGAAGGTGGATGAGTTTAAATACTTGGGATCAACAGTACAGAGTAACGGGGAGTGTGGAAGAGAGGTGAAAAAGAGAGTGCAGGCAGGGTGGAATGGGTGGAGAAGAGTGTCAGGAGTGATTTCTGACAGATGGGTATCAACAAGAGTGAAAGGAAAGGTCTACAGGACAGTAGTGAGACCAGCTATGTTATATTGGTTGGAGACAATGGCACTGACCAGAAAGCAAGAGACAGAGCTGGAGGTGGCAGAGTTAAAGATGTTAAGATTTGCACTGGGTGTGAAGAGGATGGACAGGATTAGAAATGAGGACATTAGAGGGTCAGCTCAAGTTGGACGTTTGGGAGACAGTCAGAGAGGCGAGATTGCGTTCGTTTGGACATTTGCAGAGGAGAGATGCTGGGTATATTGGGAAAAAGATGTTAAGGATAGAGCTGCCAGGCAAGAAGAAAAGAGGAAGGCCTAAGAGAAGGTTTATGGATGTGTTGAGAGAGGACATGCAGGTGGTGGATGTAACAGAGTGTAACAGAGCAAGATGCAGAAGACAGGATGATATGGAAGAAGATGATCTGCTGTGGCAACCCATAACAGGAGCAGCCGAAAGAAGAAGAAGGAGACTGCTCTATACTGTTTACAGTTTTACATAGTATTAACATATGTCTTGGGGAAGAGAATAAGATTTTATGGATTTCCATTTTAATTTCTGTGATAAGTGCAAGATCTTCCACCCATCATTGTTTTAGCACATCTAGAGGTGAGCTGTTTTGTAGCTTTAATGTAATTTGAAGGATTCTACCTTATCTTTTGGAATTTATGATGACAAAGTAGTGGTTAAAGGGTATAGGTGATGGAAACTGAGATATATTAAAATTAATAAAATGTCTAATTTACAGGTTATTTAAGAAATATGTATCGTTATTTCTTATAGAGCTTTTCCAAAGTCAGAAAACTACCTTAAGTATACCTTATCCACTGATTTCCAAGGCATCAATGATTCTCTGTAGATTTAGAGATGCATTTTTGGTGGGGGAAAAATATCAGCACCAGTTTAACAGAGTGACTGTTCTGCACACTCTTTCATCAAAATAAAATTTCAACTGACTTATCTATTAAGGATGTTCTTTCTAAAACCAATTACAGAATTTGGAGCACCAGACCTTCTGGGTAGTGGTTGATTGTTAGAACCAATGTGAGTCCTGGGAGTGGTCTGCTGGGAGTGGTCTGATCAGTGCTTCCTTGTACCTCTTAAGGATTGTGGTGTAGCTTGTAGCAGCATAGGAACACGTCCTGAAGCAGGACTGTAATACGTTTTGATTGCTATAAAATCTGCAGTCAGCAGTGTTAGCATTTTAAACTCATCTAGTAAATTTAATAAACTTCTCACAGAACCAATATGAGCTTTGACTTTTTTGTGTAATTTCTAGTTGTCTACTATAGTTTTTATAGTCACAGTAGGAGAATATGCACCTACATTGTTCATCCACATTAATACTACTCACATGTATAGCATCCCACCAAATTAGAACCTCCTGCGCAGCTTCTCATTGCTCCATGGCTTCTCGTGTCATGTAGGTGGTATTAGTAAGGAAATGTACACAACACATTACACATGTCAGACCAGTAATGGTAAGTAAACGTTGAGAAGCAGGCTACCTTGTAGGATGCCAGCAACTATCCACAAACTCTAAAATGATATGCAAAAGCAGTTGGGTTTGTTGCAATGTTACCGTCATTTAAAACAACAAGATCTGTTGGTAATTTTTGTTTTCCTTCTCATAGCAAAAGCAAGCAATTTATTTAATGAACAGTCTCAGGAACTCTGATTGGTCAGATCTTTAGAGCTACAGCAAGCATTCTGTTTATATCGGTTATAAGAAGCTGTTGATTTTGAGATGCATTTTGATCTCAGAAAAATTCAAATGTGAAAAAATGTGTATCTTTGCTGTTTCATGTCAATCAAATGTAGTGTTTAAGTTAACCCTTTTTCTGTTAGTATTATTGGTGTCTGTCAACATTTTGACACAGACACACACGCTCATTTTTAAGCAGACAATCAAGCTCCTAATTTGTTTGTCTACTACAACTGAAGCCAGCAACTTTACGCTTATCAGAGTTATAGAAAAACATGTTTGTTCTCAAATCTGGAGTAATATGCAGTAAAAATATTGGGTTAATAAATGTATTTATATTTGCAGGATGCAGCTGATTTTAAAATAACTTAAATGCTTTTCTTTCTTTAATTTATTTTTAGGTGCAAACACGCAGTGCAGATGAACCTATGACTACATTTGTAGTTTGCAATGAATGTGGAAACAGATGGAAGGTAACTAATTATCTATCTATCTATCTATCTATCTAATTATATATTATTTATTATTATGATGATATATTTATTTCACAGTTAGGTATAGGAATTGATTGCAGTGTTTACTGTATTTATTGCAACTAGAGTAAAGTAGCAGGCAGTTGTGTACAGAGCTAAAGCACACAATGTACTTGGCTCAGCCTGGAATGTAGGAACCTTTAATTCAGTCAATGCACATAATCTACATGAAGCTATTTCTGATGTACAGTATACTGTGCCATATCAACAAATGGCCAGGGATATGGAAAACACTCCAGGTCAGCACCAAAATTTGATACTTACTAAATTATCAAGCCAATTTGAGATTTGTTACTTATTATTTGACCAGTGCCTTTATGCAAGGCGACAAACAACATTTGAGATACCTTAAATTCCTTCACACCTCTCCATTAGCGTCTTTTGTTTTATAAATGTGTCAGTCAGCACAAGCAGCCTGCTATCCTATCCCCCCAACGTTGCAGCTCAACTCAGGCAAAAAGTTCTCCCAGCTCAATGCTACTACAATGGTCAATGCTGCTTCAGTACGCAAATGACTTTAGCTGCAGGTGGAAGCTCCTGTCGCATGTTATGCAACTGTCATTACAGTTCTGCCTTTGTCCAGAAATAGTTTCATAAGCTTTATGACCTTAGTCTCTGAAAGTCTTTCTCACGTGGGACAACTGGGATCTTTTCCAGAATAGGAAGTGGCACTGCACATGTACTTTGTCAGCATGCCCGTGTCGATCCAAAACAGGAAGCTCTGCAGTCTACTTGTGACTTTACGCTGTAGGAAGATAAGTAAATAAAACCAAGGTAAATAACATTTGATGTGGCTTTTATATAAGTAACATAAATGTTTTTCATATAAAGACCATTACAAAACATAATCACAAACAGAACTTTGCACGATACCTTGGTGAGCTTGGCATACCCTGCTGTTTCGTTGAAGGACATGTGTGTGACAGGATGACACCTCTTGCTGCATCCAAATGGTGCCATCTTCCTCCTTTACGCCTGGTGCAGCTACGTTGTTCTTAAGTGTAAGTGGACATTTCTTGCGGGGAGGGTTTCAGTTTTCTTTTCTCCGATGTAGAACCATCATCCTCATCTGAGTTCATCTTTGTTATAGCACGTCTCTATTTGAAAACAGCAGTGTCAGATCGGGGGGGGAGTGTGAATGTGACCGAGAATAAAACTGAATTAAAAAAAATAAATAAGCTAACCTTTACAAGTACCATACATTTACACCGGCTGTTACAGACTCAAACCAAATGTATCCATCCATTTTCCAACCCGCTGAATCCGAACACAGGGTCACGGGGGTCTGCTGGAGCCAATCCCAGCCAAATCAGGGCACAAGGCAGGAACCAATCCTGGGCAGGGTGCCAACCCACCGCAGGACGCACACAAACACACCCACACACCAAGCACACACTAGGGCCAATTTAGAATCGCCAGTCCACCTAACCTGCATGTCTTTGGACTGTGGGAGGAAACCGGAGTGCCCGGAGGAAACCCACACAGACACGGGGAGAACATGCAAACTCCACGCAGGGAGGACCCGGGAAGCGAACCCGGGTCCCCAGGTCTCCCAACTGCGAGGCAGCAGCGCTACCCACTGTGCCACCGTGCCGCCCAACCAAATGTATGTTTTATTTTATTATAGTAACAATAAGAGCAGCTCACTACTCAAAATGGTCATTCTTGGAAGCGCCCACAACCTCCTGGTTATGAGTCACCATTTTTTACCACTGCACTACCCAAGAGCACGTGTCTGCATCATACCCTAACTCGATTTCTTTTTCTTCAGTTATATTCTTGAATAAAAGTGCACTTGTTTTGTTATATGTGTACCTTTTGTGAAAGTGTTTGTTATTTGGACTTCAGTCTTCACACATAATACACTTCATGTCAAAATTTTGTCATTAGTACTATTAACATGAAAAAAAGTTTTAGGTCTCTTTTAGGTATGTGTTCAACATTTCTTGCATTTCTCGCATTTCCTGTCATCTTACATTTACATACAGTGGAACCTCGGTTCACGAACGTCTCAGTACACGTACAACTCGGTTTACGACCAAAACGTTCGCCAAACTTTTGCCTCGGTTCACAACCACACACTCGGTATACGAACAAGCCAATTTCCCTTTCGGTTTGTGCGCCGCACGTGTTGCATTGTTCTCCGTGCGTGCGTGCTTTCGCTGTGAAGTCTTTGTGCTCTATTTCATTTCCCTTCCGGTTCGTATGCGCCGATTACTGTATTTAAGCACGTGTTCAGCCTCTCCCTGTTCATTGTTCTCAGTCAAACGTGCGTGCTTTACCTGTGAACTCTTTGTGCTCTACAGTATTTCGTGTGCTTTTGCAGTTAACCATGGCTTCTAAGCAAGTGAAGAGTGCTGAGAATTATTGAGACTTAATTATGAGAAGTGTTGCAATGTTACTTATCTCTTTTTTCAAATGTTCATTTTTTCCCTGTGCTCAAAACTCATTTAAAAAGTGTTTATACAGCGATCGGGTTGTAATGTTATTAGCTTGAGCCCCTGCAATGTTACTTTCTTGGTTGACTTTTAAATAAAGTTCGGATTTGTTCAAATGTTCCTTTTTTTCCCCCTGTGCTTTAAAACTCACTTAAAAGGTGTTTATACAGCAATCGGATTGTAAGGCTATAGCGCGAACTGCTGCATTTGTTACAGAGAGAGGTTGGGGGGGCTCACGTGCTGCTGAGAGAAAGAGAGCAAGAGCCTGCGTGTGCAGCTGAGAGGAGAGAGGGGAGGGGGGCTCGCATGCTGCTGAGAGAGAGAGAGCCTGCGTGTGCAGCTGAGCAGGGAGCCTGGGTGTTTGTGTCAGTGTTATTCAATGTTTTTACATTAGTTTACTATTACACTGTGCATTCTATGGTGTAATTAACTATATTTGTGCTTAAAAAGCTTTAAAAAAATATATATTTACATACAGTTCGTACGGTCTGGAACGGATTAATTGTATTTACATGCAATCCTATGGGGGAAATTGCTTCGGTTCACGACCAAATCGGTTTACGACCAGAGGTTTGGAACGAATTATGGTCGTGAACCGAGGCTCCACTGTAGTTTGTTGTAGACACAGAATAAACATGAAATGCATGTGTTCCAAATAACAATATATTATTTACCCTATACAACTCCAGGCACCTCACACCCAGATAAACGAGACTTGAGCTGGGAGAACTTTTTGCCCAAGTTGAGCTGCGGCGGTGGGGAGATGGGATAACAGGCTGCTTGTTGCTTGTGCTGATCGACACATTTACAAAATAAAAGACACTAATGGAGAGGTGCGAAGGAATTTAAGGTGACCCAGGATTACAAGTTTTTTCGTAGGCTTCAGGGATTTTAATGTTAAATTGTACAAATAAATCATTAGGCCTCAATTATCTTTTCTACTGAGCTCCTGAACTGATAACAGAAATTTTAGCTTTTTAAAATTTTCTCGTAGCATTAAGTTTTTTTCCCACAATTTCTTTTGGTCTCTCGCTGAACCCAGTATCAGCTTCATAAGCAGGAAGAATTGGGGGTGGGTGTTTTAAGAAGAAGCCTTGTTCATGTAAGCCTTTGCAGTACACGATCTCAGTCTCAAACTTTTTAACAGGTTTTCCCCAGATGTTTTTTTTTTAATTTGAGAATTGCATCTGGCCCTTTGAGACTAGGCTACATGAATTGTTTTTTTTTCCAAAGTGAGTGATGTACTTGATAATGTCAGTTTTGCACATTGTTAAAACATCAATTAACATATTATTGTAGGTAATACATATCACACACCCCTAATCAGTTGTAATTCATACCTGCACCCGAAAGAAAGAAATAAAGAACTGTTTATGATTGTTTTTTTGTGGTAGGGTAACAAGTTTTCCCTTTCAGACCCTAGTATGTAGACATGATGAGTATGCCTGAAATCCTATCTATAGCCCTTTTATGTTTACTGTTACCAACCTAGTTACTATCAAAGTTGACTGCTATTATAGTTCAATACTGCCCCCTGTCCTTTACATTTATAACCCCACACAATTAGAGAGAGTACCAGAATAGATAAGTGAGAAAGTTAGTTTTTATTAATACATAGATTAACCAGCGATTTCCAGTTGAGCGCATAATATAAGTTCATAATATAATAAAACTTGGAGAATAAGTAGTTCATCTTGCATGCTTAGGCTACCAGGTGGCTTTCTATCTTAGTATGTTACTTGGTCTCTTGTCATATGTAGTGCAGCATGTCCCTTGGACAGAATGATAAAGACCTAGCATGGCGGTCTGCATGAATGGGGAAGCAGAGACGTTGAGTCTCTGGAAACCTAAATTTATTCTATCCCGGCTTCCTTGATGTACTTCTGCGACAAATGGGATGTTGTCGTGCAGGGATTCCCCTGTGTCATTGCAGTCCTGTTTAGACAAGACTCATTCCCCCATTCTGTCCGTGGTAAGATTGTTTTGTCATGTCAGTCACCTGTATTCCTTCAGGCTGTTTTACCATATTGGGAAGAGGTGGTGATGCTTCTAAAACTTGCACTCCTTCCAGAGGATCATAAATTCTACTTTTGATAGAATATCAGAGCAGGAGCTTTGCACCTAGCGGGGCTGCAGGTTATAGCAAAACACTTTTGTGCAATAAGTTACAACCTGATCAATGCAGAGCCTTCATCCTCTCTTACCAACAAATTGTATACCCCAGAGGAGGACTTAACAAAAGTTATCAGTGGTAGTAATCCTAAAAACTCTGAACTTACAATTTCCTTTTTTCTTTCACTTTCACTATTTTTTGTATTCTTAACTTTGTGTATATAGTCATATAAAAAAGTTTGGGAACCCCTTTCAGCCTGCATAATAATTTACTCTACTTTCAACAAAAAAAGATAGCAGTGGTATGTCTTTCATTTCCTAGGAACATCTGAGTACTGGGGTGTTTTCCAAACAAAGATTTTTAGTGAAGCAATATTTAGTTGTATGAAATTAAATCAAATGTGAAAAACTGTGCAAAAATTTGGGTACCCTTGTAATTTTGCTGATTTGAATGCATGTAACTGCTCAATACTGATTACTTGCAACACCAAATTGGTTGGATTAGCTCGTTAAGCCTTGAACTTCATAGACAGGTGTGTCCAATCATGAGAAAAGGTATTTAAGGTCGTCAATTGCAAGTTGTGCTTCCCTTTGACTCTCCTCTGAAGAGTGATAGCATGGGATCCTCAAAGCAAATCTCAAAAGATCTGAAAACAAATTGTTCAGTATCATGGTTTAGGGGAAGGCTACAAAAAGCTATCTCAGAGGTTTAAACTGTCAGTTTCAACTGTAAGGAATCTCTTATATATTTCTCTTCTGGTTCATCCTGCGTCCACCTCAAAACCGGTCCTGCCCACACGCAGCTGACACGCCATGTCTCGATTACTATTCGTCGTCTTCCATGTCATGCACTGTACTGGCCTGCTGAGCGTAATACATCCAACAAGTACTCGAGGTGTTGCCATAATGGTAAAGTAGCTTTACTACCTTTGCGGGAGCCACCTGTGTCTTTACAACAGCTTCTTACACAGCAAACATCAGAAGCTAAAAATTATTGTGAACACATTTCAGAATACAACTCTTCTCTAGCGTTTGCTTCCATGGGTGCATAGATAACTCAACCTCCTGGCCACGGACCATACTGTTTTAAAATACACGGGCAAATTTATCACCAAATCTCTCCACTATAAGCTAACACTTCTACCTCTCCAGGATATGGACAGTTGTATGTTTTTGACACAGCGCAAGCTACTGCAGTATGCTTACAAAATAAAGCAAACTCTGCATGCAGCGAAAATGTAATTCTCCAGCTAGATTCCATGCTCAGAACCATCAACCCCTTCGCTAAATCATACAAACACATGCATGAAATCGCTCAGTCCAATCCAATAGCATCTGTACGAATGGTTTTCAAGGAAAATCCTAGGCAGGATTTACGATGATACAATGCCCTGACATTGCAGCGATTTTCATCGGAGAAGATGGCGAAACGCTTGCTGAAAGGGACATTTGCATCTGTCCCATACGCAACTCCTGTAAACAGATTTCCACGCTCAATATGAATTGCAATCCTATGGTTTGCCCACTTTTATTCCCTTATGGAGACATTGGCTGGCACAAAGATTTACAACATGTTCCCGATAAAAGAACCGCCAAGCGAATAAGGCTTACTCAGTGCCAATTTTATGCGTACAAATTAGCAATGAGGAATACATTTAGTATTTTGCACTCCAGCAGCAAACTATTCCAACAATACGTCGTAGATGCGTATGATAAAACAGAGGGCGCACATCTCAACTATCTCAGATTACATCAACAAGATCTGCACATGGAACAATACAATGTTTGAATACAGACCCACTGCAACCAAACGCTGAAAATAACAAAGTACGTGTAGGCAAAATGATCATATTACCATCCACATTTCTAGGATGTCCAAGATACATGCAACAAAACTATCAGGATGCCATGGCCATAGTATGTAAATTCGGAAAGCCTGATTTATTTATCACTTTCACATGTAATCCTACTTGGCCGGAAATTCTACTTGCACACTGCGTCTTTCAAGAAGTATATATTTCTTCTTGATTTCTGAATTCCTTTATCACCGTTTTCCGTTCCTATTCTTACATCGCCGTATGCTATGGCGGGCGTCGGCTAGTGTAATCAGGAAATGAAAGGCCACAGGCACAGTTGCTGTTAAACCCAGGTCTGGCAGGCCAAGAAAAATACAGGAGTGGCATATGTGCAGGATTTTGAGTGGTTACAGACAACCCACAGATCACTTCCAAAGACCAGCAAGAACATCTTGCTGCAGATGGTGTATCTGTACATCGTTCTACAATTCAGCGCAATTTGCACAAAGAACATCTGTATGGCAGGGTGATGAGAAAGAAGCCATTTCTGCACTCACGCCACAAACAGGGTCACTTATTGTATGTAAATGCTCATTTAGACAAGCCAGATTAATTTTGGAACAAAGTGCTTTGGACTGATGAGACAAAAATTGAGTTATTTGGTCATAAGAAAAAGAGCTTTGCATGGCGGAAGAAGAACACCGCATTCCAAGAAAAACACCTGCTACCTACTGTCAAATTTGGTGGAGGTTCCATCATGCTGTGTGGCTAGTTCAGGGACTGGGGCCCTTGTTAAAGTCAAGGGTCGGATGATTTCAACCCAATATCAACAAATTCTTCAGGATAATGTTCAAGCATCAGTCACAAAGTTGAAGTTACGCAGGGGTAGGATATTCCAACAAGACGATGACCCAAAACACAGTTAGAAATCTACATAGGCATTCATGCAGAGGAAGAAGTACGTTGTTCTAGAATGGCCATCACAGTCCCCTGACTTGAATATCATCGAAAATCTATGAGATGATTTGAAGCAGGCTGTCCATGCTCGGCAGTCATCAAATTTAACTGAACTGGAGAGATTTTGTATGGAAGAATGGTCAAAAATACCTCCATCCAGAATCCAGACACTCATCAAAGGCTATAGGAGGTGTCTAGAGGCTGTTATATTTGCAAAAGGAGGCTCAACTACAGTGCATCCGGAAAGTATTCACAGCGCATCACTTTTTCCATATTTTGTTATGTTACAGCCTTATTCCAAAATGGATTAAATTCATTTTTTTCCTCAGAATTCTACATACAACACCCCATAATGACAGCATGAAAAAAGTTTACTTGAGGTTTTTGCAAATTTATTAAAAATAAAAAAACTGAGAAATCACATGTACATAAGTATTCACAGCCTTTGCTCAATACTTTGTCGATGCACCTTTGGCAGCAATTACAGCCTCAAGTCTTTTTGAATATGATACCACAAGCTTGGCACACTTATCCTTGGCCAGTTCCGCCCATTCCTCTTTGCAGCACCTCTCAAGCTCCATCAGGTTGGATGGGAAGCGTCGGTGCACAGCCATTTTAAGATCTCGGATATTGAATGAATGAATCTTGAATGTTCAATCGGATTCAAGTCTGGGCTCTGGCTGGGCCACTCAAGGACATTCACAGAGTTGTCCTGAAGCCACTCCTTTGATATCTTGGCTGTGTGCTTAGGGTTGTTGTCCTGCTGAAAGATGAACCATCGCCCCAGTCTGAGGTCAAGAGCGCTCTGGAGCAGGTTTTCATCCAGGATGTCTCTGTACATTGCTGCAGTCATCTTTCCCTTTATCCTGACTAGTCTTCCAGCTCCTGCCACTGAAAAACATCCCCACAGAAATGATGCTGCCACCACCATGCTTCACTGTAGGGATGGTATTGGCCTGGTGATGAGCGGTGCCTGGTTTCCTCCAAACGTGACACCTGGCATTCACACCAAAGAGTTCAATCTTTGTCTCATCAGACCAGAGAATTTTCTTTCTCATGGTCTGAGAGTCCTTCAGGTGCCTTTTGGCAAACTTCAGGCGGGCTGCCATGTGCCTTTTACTAAGGAGTGGCTTCCATCTGGCCACTCTACCATACAGGCCTGATTGGTGGATTGCTGCAGAGATGGTTGTCCTTCTGGAACTTCTGGAAGGTTCTCCTCTCTCCACAGAGGACCTCTAGAGCTCTGACAGAGTGACCATCGGTTCTTGGTCACCTCCCTGACTAAGGCCCTTCTCCCCGATCGCTCAGTTTAGATGGCCGGCCAGCTCTAGGAAGAGTCCTGGTGGTTTCGAACTTCTTCCACTTACGGATGATGGAGGCCACTGTGCTCATTGGGACCTTCAAAGCAGCAGAAATTTTTCTGTAACCTTCCCCAGATTTGTGCCTCGAGACGATCCTGTCTCAGAGGTCTACAGAGAATTCCTTTGACTTCATGCTTGGTTTGTGCTCTGATATGAACTGTCAATTGTGGGACCTTATATAGACAGGTGTGTGCCTTTCCAAATTCTGTCCAATCAACTGAATTTACCACAGGTGGACTCCAATTAAGCTGCAGAAACATCTCAAGGATGATCAGGGGAAACAGGATGCACCTGAGCTCAATTTTGAGCTTCATGACAAAGGCTGTGAATACTTATGTACATGTGCTTTCTCAATTTTTTTATTTTTAATAAATTTTCAAAAACCTCAAGTAAACTTTTTTCACGTTGTCATTATGGGGTGTTGTGTGTAGAATTCTGAGGAAAAAAAATGAATTTAATCCATTTTGGAATAAGGCTGTAACATAATAAAATATGGAAAAAGTGATCAATGTATATGTATATATGTGTATATGTACGTATATGTATGTGTGTGTGTGTGTGTGTGTGTGTATATATATATATATATACTAGGGGGCTTTGCCTCCTGCTCGCTTTGCTCACCAATCCCCCACCCCCTGGCCTGTGCTATGCACCAGCCACTTATTGTGAAGAGTAGGGCTGAAAACACCCCAAGGAGTCGTGGTACAATGGGAAACAAATAGGTTTATTTATTTTATTTATTTTTTACCTCCTCTTTGCTAGATCAGCTGCTGGCTTGCTGTCGTGCCGCGGGATCTGCATCTCGTGTGGCACTTCGAACGTTTAAAAGCCTGTACAGCAGCTGTCCTTTTGTCTCATGGCCTTGTCTCTCTTCTCTCCCAGACATCCTCAGACACTATTCAATCTCTTTTCCCTGTTCTGTCATTTCACCGAGTAATATTTTCTGTTTGTTTGCGCTAATGCGATCTTTACTATAATTAATTTTGAGACTTTCGAATATTCTACTTCCATTATCTCTAACCCGCTCTGCATGTGTATCGTGCCATTGTTTTTGAATTCTTTAGAACGTTCTACTTTGTCATCTACTCTTTGTCTTTTTCCGGCCCCGGGCGAGGTTATATCTCTTGGCACAAAGTATACAAATAATATCTATATGAGAAAAAAGCTGTTTTTTTCTTTTAAACATCCAATTCAAACTCTGTCACTAAAATCTTTAAATCAGACAAATTATCGAGAAATGCTAGCTACCTAAAAATACACAGCAACAAATTGAAACAGTAGGTAAAAGAACATTATTTTGTGCAGTTCTTTAAACACATTTTGTTTCTCTTCATTTCTGAGTATAACATTAATCTATGTTACACAAGTTAAATGAAAGTGACAAAAGTCACATTTTCACTAGAAAAAGCTTTCTGGCATGCTATCTGGTAATACAGTAAATAAATAATATTAATAAATAGAAAGTCCTAATTTTTTTAAATGGAAGACGTTTATTTTCACTGCCTACTTAAAAGGTCTACCGCTACGTGAAATGACCTGTTTAGGAGCTTGTGACAATACAGTAAAATCTCAAATGTCTTGAAACATTTTGCCCCATAATGCAATATTTCCTGCTTTCTGTAATTCTTACCTGTTTCTTTCAAAGCTAACAAAGTTGCTCAATCTGTGCTAAACAGAAGTACAGTGTGTTGCTGTCACATCTACTGTGTACGTCACACTAGTATATTCTTCACAGTAGGGATAGTGCTCCTTTAGGCATAGATAGTTTTAGATGTGCACATCACTTACTATGTGCATGTTGACCAGAAAGCTCAGGCATGTTTGACCTGACTGATTCACTTGTGGTTTTTGGCAAACTTTAGCCAGGCCTTATGATGATTGTTTTAGCATTTTCATTAAATTTTAGGGCAGCATGTTCTCTTTCATAATATTTAAATATCAGATTAAGTGTTTGTTTCATGTCTCCAGCAGTACAGTATGTTCAAATCTCTCTTTGAAAGAGGCCATTTAGACCTCTATTTTCAGCAGAATCACTAGTAAATGATTATTAGAGTATTTAAAGTGATACTTTTTTTCCTTGTCTTTATGGACTCAATTGCCTTGTAAGTGTTAATTGACAGTGTCTGTTTACCAAAATGTGAATTTCTACTGACAGTTAAATCATGTACAGTATTTCAGTATTGACAATGGCAAAAAAAAAACTTTTAGATTGTTTAATGTTAACTTGGAATCCTTCTTTCAGCGTCTTTAATCAGCATATTGGTAGACTTTCGCTGAGTCTGAGTTTACTCAGTTTATAGATAATCAGTAACCTTATGAAATGTTTGACTTTCGATATTTTTCAGATTATCCTAAATCTTTCCCGGGACATTGACATTAACAAGTTTTCATTCTGAGGGCCTGTTTTACTGCTCATATGTGTGTTTAAGAACAACTTAAATCAAGCCTAATTGATTGTGTAAAGTTGGGCCTGTCGATCATCTGCCTAGTGATTTATTAATCATTTACCCCCAGTGTAGTGTAATCAGTTAGAAGATTATATACACAAGGCTTTGTCTGTTTTTACAAATGACCCAAATTTTACTTATATATCTTTTTTTGCTATTGCCTACATCAGTTCATCTAATCAATATATATATAATGTATGGATATAAATTCTGTAATTCACAAGAATAATTAATATTTTTAACTTCATAGTAAAAAATATAACAGCATTGTAGTTTTTGTTAATTATCCATTCTCTTTGTGGTTTTATAAATGGATTGCTTAATTCACTGTTTCAGCTTTTCATAGTTTTGAAATAAACTGTTCTGGAGCTATATACTCCCACTAATGTTGAATATGTTGTCTTCATTTCTTTTTTTTAGTTCTGCTAAGACTTCAGTGAAGATTTCAGTTCCAAGAAAAGAAAAGGCATCGGCATTTAACGTATTCATTTATTTCAGGAAATTGTAAAATTTTTCTCTGAGTATAGCTTTATATAATTTAGAGGTTATAAACACCTTTAATACAGTATATGTTTAAGAAAACATAACATTTAAACTTTTTTTATTAATTTTCTTTTTAATCTAATTGATGATGTCTGTACATTCTTCTGTTAAGTTAATGCTTTTCTAAAATTTGCACCATTCATTTTTTTTTTCTTCAAGTGTACTTTGAAATTTACATTCCTTTGTTTGCATTATGTCTTTCACAGCCTGCCTTAAACACTCTGTATGTGTGTGTGTGTGCGCGTGTGTGTCTATAAAACATGCTTAGACACTTTTTGGTTTACTGTTATTTCCACTTTATGCTATAATCCAAAAAAAAAAAAAAACAGGAGATATCCAGGATGTTAAACATTTAAAATTCCTGTGTACAGTATATTGTTTCTGTTAAATATGTAGCATTTTTCCTCTGTTAAAAAGAAACTAATAAAAACTTGAGAATTGCTTATGTATATTGATGTGAATGTAGTCATGTTCTCAGGTTGTTCTTTTCTTATGACAAAACCTTTCAACATAAAGCTATGAATTTCTTTATTAAGTTTGTTGGATACTGGAGTGTATTTATTTGCTTGTGCCTTTTAGTATGCATAAATTTGTTTATTATCTTAGAAATAAAGTGTCTCTAAGCATGGCCTATTGCTAATTTTTCTCTTTTTTGTATTTCATTTCCTTGAATATGTGCAGTTTATTATATACTTTGTACTTTAGTTACAGTATCATAACTTTTAATGCAAAATACACACCATGTATATTTTTTGTGATATGAACCATTTTTCATTAGTCTATTAAATAAACATACATGTTCAGTTGTGAATTCTGTTTACAATATTGTGTTTTGGTTAAACCGCTTCCAGGTTACCTGCTATTGGGCTACCTTTGACATCAGAAAGTTGTGCTCACACCATATAATTTTGTTTTTGTTTTCTGTATCAAGTCTGTGGCTGTCTATACACTACACATAAAGGCGCCAAAAGCTTCTAAATATTTTAGGTTCAGAATAAGCTATTTAGTTGTATAGGTTTCCATTTTAATGTCCTATTGAGAATAAATAACAATTTTTATAAATAAAGTTGCAACGCTTTATCATTCTCCGTTTCCACCAGAACACTATTACTGTATCTTTCAGATGTCTGTGTTCATTACATATTTTCTATGATTTGAACTTAATAGATATCATAAATTAATATATATCAACATCATATAATTAAGTAAAGTGTTGGATTTCTAAGTATTCGGTTATCGTGAAGGTAGGGCTAGAAACATTCCAACCAAAAATGTACAATGTTTGAAAAATCTAAATAAAAATTTTTTTTCCATTGTCCTGTCTTCCCCAATTAACATTTTTAGTATTCTCAGATCTGACACAGTATTGCATCACAGTGTTGCATAACTGCTTAGCTCTGAAGCAATTTGCATATTACATATCAGCTGTAAAATGTTACTCCCTATCTTAGTCACTGGAATAAACCTCCAAGTGCACAAGAATACCAGATCAAGGCTATGTCTAATCTGTGACAGTTCCTTGTCCATAGTAGCGCTTCTTCAGTGCACCCATGTTTTCACTAACCCCTTCAACTCCAAAAGCACTTACTTGTTTTGCCATCAATTTGGACTAGCCCAGTCAGTAAGTCAGAGCTTGGATTGTGAAGTGACCAAGTGGCGGGGCACATCACTGCAAGTATGGCAGTATACAGTCTGTTGACCCGGTAAATAGCTGTGCTATATTATCTCATAATGGGTCTCTGTACTTCTTTTAGTTTATTTTTATTTCACCTGCGTGCATCCAAGAAATTCAGCATTTGCTATCTCATTTTCCATTGATACATCCAAGTAAGGATTTTTTTTTGTTTTTTTTTAACCTCACTTTGCAAGGTAAATTTAGTCAATAAAAATTCTATGTAAACAGTTGTATAAGCAGCCTTAAACTTCATTTTCAGATCTTTGTTTTTCTTCAGCAGCATGAACTGTATGGACTGAGCTAACAATATGTTTCAAGGGGCACATGCCAGCCACTTGAGTTTTTAGTTTTTGAATTTTAAAAGCTCCTGTAGGTATTAATATAAATATAATAAATAAATATAACTAAGGTGGATTCCGCAGAAAAACTACTGAGGATTACAAGCTTCAGGAAAAGTCAAGTTAAAGCCTGTATGAGCTAGGCAGAAAGGAGATGTAGCTCATTCCTGTGTATTCTGCATTGTACCTCTCGGGCTACTGATGATGATAGAATATTGTGAAATACAATAAAGATCTGAAGCCATGTTTTTCCCTAAAGATGCTTAGGTTTTCCATCCACTCAGAAACAATGCTTTTGTCTAAATGATGGTGAAACTGAGCCCAACTGTGGAACATGCAGAAGAGAGAGACAAACTGTACCTTAGTAACAAATGATTAAAATTATTGCCACAGTTATTAACAATATTAACATTCATCAGCTCTAGATAGAGTATGTAATGTTAAAATGGCATGCAGTCCGCAATTATTTATGTGGTTGATGGAGCATCTCTTGCCAAGCCTGGAATCATTTCACAATACGAGAGCTGTACAAGTTAAAATCTGCCTCCTGTCATAGTTTTATTTAGTAATGAAATTTTAAGAAGACCTCAGTCTTGGGATGACAGCATGTGATCCAATGCATAGACATTAAGTTCTTTAAACTAAAATGTGATAAAGCCATGCAGATTGCGCTGAAACGAAAATATTAAAATCTGCTCTAATGTCAATGATGAAGATTAAGACCTGTAATGCTACAGTTGTAATAAAGCCTTATATAAAAAATTTCTGTTTTTTACAAATAAATAAAACTGTATATTCTGTGTATAAAGAAATGTATAAGTGTGTGTAAAATGTGACCATTAGACGCATGTCTACAATTTGAACACAGTGCCCACATATTATGGAATTATCTTTAACGCAAGCACAATTGATGCCCTATTAATGGGGGAAGAAGACTCAAACCTTTATCAAATCCTTACCAAAGTTGACGACTGAATTGTATGCAAGACCTTTTGCCGCCAGTTGTTTGTGCCAACCATTACTGGTTGCCACTGCGCCTTCTCCATTCTGTGTTCCTCTTTTGTATTCTGCCACAGCACTTGGTGTTACTGTATTGCTACTATGACAACAACTATAACATGGCACCAAGCTTGGTGACTTTAACATGTGGCATATAACATTGCAAAATGTTTTAAGGGGAACATATACAATTGGATAGGTCAGCAGAACCCTGACTTAGGTTGCTCCAAAAGACCTTAAGATTCTATGTTTTTTTTTTCTAAATGTATACTGATAACCTGGAATGTTTGTTTCCTATCCTCGCTGGCCATATCTTTTATAAGCATGATGGATCTCTCATGGAAACCAAAAATTTGTTTAAACTCTTTTCATCTGTATACCCTCTCCCAGCTCAGATATTTTTGAGAATGTAGCTCTTGCTTTCATAGCTATAATCATTAGAGAAACTAGAGCTGAAATTATATCGAGTACCATTAAGTTTTTAAAAAATGAAAAAGTGTCACATATTGTGGAAATGATCTTGTGAACTGAAACTGGTTAAGGATTACAATACACAAAGAGAGCAGAATAAATCCACCTTAACACTCCAGAAGAAGTGTTGTATAGTAATAAAGCAGCAATACTTTTTTTTACTGTACTTGAGTATGTTTTGAAACTATCCATCCATTTTCTAACCCGCTGAATCTGAACACAGGGTCACGGGGGTCTGCTGGAGCCAATCCCAGCCAACACAGGGCACAAGGCAGGGTGCCAACCCACCGCAGGACTGTTTTGAAACTATTTATACTTAAAATTTTCTGTTCATTATCACTTTTAGTTCACTACATTTTCATAATCAAACGTCTATTTTTACTCCAATTACATTTTGCTAGACACACTTTTTATTACAATATTATACCAGAAAAGAAATGGGTTGCTCAGTAAATTACACAGGTCTGCAAAATTATTTTAATTGTGGATAACTATTTTTATTTGGATTCAGGAGCACAATAAAAAAAAATAATTAGAATGTTTCCATTATGTCCCATTTAGGTACAAAATTGTAAAGAAATTAAATTAAAATGTAACAAATAGCAAAATTTATTCTTGTATATATTATTGTTCTAAATCAATTTAACCTAAAATATTTACTCTGTGTAAAATTTTTAAATATATATGTAAAGAAAACCACAATGTATATTCATTGACCTGCATTTCACTTCTCTAGTTTTTGTCACTTCTTAGTTTCTCTCATGTAAAAACTTCATTAGGTGGCCCATCATTTGTACACTTTGTCTGGTGCGTCCAGCAACAGTCCGCCATCATACTGATATCCCAATGTCCCTGGTATCTTCTTTCCATGTCCTTGAAAACTTGATGGAATTTTCAATCTGTTCTTCACTCACCACTCCACGATTTTCAGGGAAAAAATACAAATGTGAATCCAAAAAGTGAATGTTAAGACTCCTGTTGCAACCAAATTACTTATACATAACTAATACATTCTTCACTATTTATTTATAATTTGGATCCATATTGTTATTTCAAAATTTAGAAATTACTTCCTTGAATGATGCCCAAATGATACCACTCATTCCAGATCATTTATCGTGCCATCAAATTCTACACCGGAAATCAGTTTTCTAATTTCAGGTCCAGCAAAAATATTCTCTTTCAATTTAGCCTCACACAAACTCAGAAACTTTCAGCAAAAATACATAAATCAGGATCCGTTTTTATAGGGCTTTGACAAACTGCTTCATTAAACCAAGCTTAATTGTAGCTTTTGTCTATCTAGCTCGTTGTTCTTACTCAACCCAATGTAAATTAATGGCTCTCCTGTCCCACTTGAAGACAAAACGTGGGAATTTTGTGTGCCCTGACTGCTGACCCAGTGAGCTACACAGAACTTTCAACTAAGTTCTGACCCTTATCATCAAATAAAATAAATGTTTTGCTTTAAACCTAGACTTGAACTCTTTCAGGGCGAATGTTGACTTTTGTCAAAAAGAGAGGTTGATGGTTGTGATCAACTATGAACGGTGAAAAAACCCACCATTATGTCTTAGTTGGACTCTCTTTACTAGATGAAAGTTAGCTTCGTTGGTTTGACTGAGATTCCTTGCGCTCGCATGAGTAGCGTGGAGCAAACAACAGCAAACATGGCATCGACATCTGTCAAGAGATCTAAGCGAATGCGTTAAGCAAAGTACTCCACAGACAGCATTTTGCATATTATCACTGAATTGGACTCTGACTTGTAAGACTCCAATTTTGATACAAGTGATCGAAAACGAACATGAGGTAACAGCGTCAGCTGATTGGTCCCCAGCTGATTGCGGTGTTGAACAGGTTTATGTAGTTGATGCGCCTACTGCAACATTTACCTGGGAGGACCACCACTTACAATTACAAGAGGTACAAACCAGATTGTGATGCACTGCAACTGCATATGGTCGCTGACGCATGCAGGACAGCCTAATAACCAGGCTGTCCAAGCATTCCTCATGAACTGGTGGCCACAGCACACAGCAACAGATGTTTTACGCTGATTTCTGTGTGAAACCATTGCTTTGTGTGCGTTTCAGAAAACTTGGCAACGCAAATCCAGATTTGGGAACTTTTTGGAAACGCTCGAGAAAAATCAAAAGGTCATTCCTTTGAATATGAAACTAAAACAGGTAAAGTCTATAGGCAAAGTGCTTTATTAAATGGTATTAAGAGCAGTGTATTAGAGTTTGTTTTGTTGGCTAATATTATTAATGTTAAACTAATCAGTTTGGTGTTATTTGAGCAACAATTGGGTCATTTTTTGGGGTCAGGCAAAGTTTAAAAATATTTTCTGTTTAAATTAATTAGGTATTTGCGTTAGGAAAATTCATGTTACAATGCAGTTTTCAGGAATGGATTAGAATCTTGTTAAAGTCCAGGGTTCGCTTCCTGGGTCCTCCCTGCGCGAAGTTTGCATGTTCTCCCCGTGTGTGCGTGGGTTTCCTCCGGGTGCTCCGGTTTCCTCCCACAGTTCAAAGACATGCAGGTTGGGGGATTGGCGATTCTAAATTGTCCCAAGTGTGTGTGCTTGGTGTGAGTGTGTGTGTCCTGCGGTGGGTTGGCGCCCTGCCCGGGATTGGTTCCTGCCTTGCGCCCTGTGTTGGCTGGGATTGGCTCCAGCAGACCCCCGTGACCCTGTGTCAGCGGGTTGGAAAATGGATGGATGGATAGATGGATCTTATTAAAGTGGAGGAAGATGCCCTCTACTGTAGCACTGAATGTCACTGCTTCAAGTAGCAGCTGTAGTCAAAGTCACATGAGAGCTCTACACATGCGCATAAAGCACAAAGAAATTAGATTTTCATGGGACTCCAAATTTTCCACATCTTTGGTTGGCGTATATAACTCGGACTAAAAAATATTGATTTTAAGTTTGTAAAAAAATGTATACATACAGAACAAAAAAAAATTAGAATCACAACTGCTACATATTGTAGCATCGGCACTGAGTGACAAAATGGATGGATTCTTTGCTGTTTACTTGGCTATTTGACGGGGCTCGTTTTCCTTAACAGGACTGCCGCACTATTTGGAAAAGTATGCGACTTTGCAGGCCTGCCATTGTATATAGTGATGTAACGGCAGCTCATACTTGGGCGACTCACCCCTGGCTGATGTGAATTGTCAGCATTGTTACAATATTAACACAGTATCGTAAATTGTTCGGAATATAAAATTACAATATAACCTAATCATCACTTACATTAACACATTTAAAACTTTGACATTATGAAAAAGTGCACAAGATCTGTTAACGATACTGAAACTACAGAAAGCTATTTTTCTTGTTTTCTTATTGTACTTGTGATAAATTAAACACTTTGTAATTTTTAAACATGTTTGAAAATGAATGCAAGGCGTAATATTCAGGTGTTCTAAGGTTAACTGCTTCAAAAGACATGCTGGGTTAACGAAGCTAAACTGGACCAGACGCGTGCGCGCGTGCGTGTGTGTGTGTCCACTCTACGATGAGCTGGCATACCGTTCTGGAGTTTTGTTTTGAGCCCGAGCTGGGTTAGGCTCCAGCTTCCCGTCCCTACTTTGGATAAGTGGGTTTAGAAAACCGATTGACGGATTGATGGGACGTTAGCATTTTTAATTTGTATTTACGTCATCAAAGAGACATTTCTGTTTGTTAAATATTTTGGCATAGACGTGTGCGTGGCACGTCGTTGTGATTAACTCAGACCGTCACAACGCTGCTTATGCAGGCGGCACATTCAAGCACAAAACTTGCGCGCTGGTGCGACTGTGCGGTCATTTAAAAAGCTGCTCGATGATGCGTTTTTCAAACAGGAGATGCTATCTTAACCCTTAACTACTCTCACCATTTCTCATCTCGCACCAGTGTTAAAAAAATTGCTATTTATATGCACGGTGTGAGGTTGTAATATAAAATGTTGCTAAATTTTAATTGTACGTTTTTAATGTAATTTAATATCATATTACTGAATAGTATGTCACAGTTTAGGACTATCTGAAAGTAAACCTGATCCACATCTCCAGTGCTCATTCGTCACCGTTCACACTTTCTGCTACTGCAGGATTTGCACATGTATCACATTTCGCTTCAGCTGTTGAATGTTCTTTGCAGAAAAAGTCATTGCAACAACATCTCATCGTTGTCATGCATACATATGTATCTGTGTGGTGTACCAAATACCAAATACACCCCATACACCAAATGGGGGCCACTGGAGGGAAACCATTGCGACACTATATTTGTAAGGAATCAAGCTGAGGATAGATGATGGATGCTGCGGGTAGGTTCAAGTTAAAGGACGTTGGACAAAAATAATTGAGATTGGTGTACAAAATACATCAGCCCGAGTAGTTTAGAGTTAACATGTAAATGATGAAAATTCTGAATATAAATTATACAAACTTAAGTGACCTACTTCAAGCAAAATCTGAAACACTAATCCAATCCGTAATTTATTTAGTACGGAATGTATCTCTGTTTGAGGATAGGTGATGTTGGAACGAAGAGTTGCTTCGGTAGGATAAATTAATTTGTAACTGTGAGAAAGTCTGTCCTGAGTAATTGTAAACTAAAGCGTTTTGTTGTCCTCTGCTGAATTATGTCCTTCTGCACTTACCGTACTTTGGCTCTTACCGCTTTAAGTAAGAGTACTGTACTTCGCATCCTTGCAATGTTTTCCGTTCTTCTCATGTTGTGTGCGTTAATGATTAAACGTAAGTATACACAGAGTTAAAAGAAAAGAAAACTGCCCTAAAAGATGAGTTAATGCCAAGAAGATGTTTATTATACATATCTTTATTTACAGTGGTGTGAAAAACTATTTGCCCCCTTCCTGATTTCTTATTCTTTTGCATGTTTGTCACACAAAATGTTTCTGATCATCAAACACATTTAACCATTAGTCAAATATAACACAAGTAAACACAAAATGCATTTTGTAAATGGTGGTTTTTATTATTTAGGGAGAAAAAAAAAATCCAAACCTACATGGCCCTGTGTGAAAAAGTAATTGCCCCCTGAACCTAATAACTGGTTGGGCCACCCTTAGCAGCAATAACTGCAATCAAGCATTTGCGATAACTTGCAATGAGTCTTTTACAGCGCTCTGGAGGAATTTTGGCCCACTCATCTTTGCAAAATTGTTGTAATTCAGCTTTATTTGAGGGTTTTCTAGCATGAACCGCCTTTTTAAGGTCATGCCATAGCATCTCAATTGGATTCAGGTCAGGACTTTGACTAGGCCACTCCAAAGTCTTCATTTTGTTTTTCTTCAGCCATTCAGAGGTGGATTTGCTGGTGTGTTTTGGGTCATTGTCCTGTTGCAGCACCCAAGATCGCTTCAGCTTGAGTTGACGAACAGATGGCCGGACATTCTCCTTCAGGATTTTTTGGTAGACAGTAGAATTCATGGTTCCATCTATCACAGCAAGCCTTCCAGGTCCTGAAGCAGCAAAACAACCCCAGACCATCACACTACCACCACCATATTTTACTGTTGGTATGATGTTCTTTTTCTGAAATGCTGTGTTCCTTTTACGCCAGATGTAACGGGACATTTGCCTTCCAAAAAGTTCAACTTTTGTCTCATCAGTCCACAAGGTATTTTCCCAAAAGTCTTGGCAATCATTGAGATGTTTCTTAGCAAAATTGAGACGAGCCCTAATGTTCTTTTTGCTTAACAGTGGTTTGCGTCTTGGAAATCTGCCATGCAGGCCGTTTTTGCCCAGTCTCTTTCTTATGGTGGAGTCGTGAACACTGACCTTAATTGAGGCAAGTGAGGCCTGCAGTTCTTTAGACGTTGTCCTGGGGTCTTTTGTGACCTCTCGGATGAGTCGTCTCTGCGCTCTTGGGGTAATTTTGGTCGGCCGGCCACTCCTGGGAAGGTTCACCACTGTTCCATGTTTTTGCCATTTGTGGATAATGGCTCTCACTGTGGTTCGCTGGAGTCCCAAAGCTTTAGAAATGGCTTTATAACCTTTACCAGACTGATAGATCTCAATTACTTCTGTTCTCATTTGTTCCTGAATTTCTTTGGATCTTGGCATGATGTCTAGCTTTTGAGGTGCTTTTGGTCTACTTCTCTGTGTCAGGCAGCTCCTATTTAAGTGATTTCTTGATTGAAACAGGTGTGGCAGTAATCAGGCCTGGGGGTGGCTACGGAAATTGAACTCAGGTGTGATACACCACAGTTAGGTTATTTTTTAACAAGGGGGCAATTACTTTTTCACACAGGGCCATGTAGGTTTGGATTTTTTTTCTCCCTAAATAATAAAAACCATCATTTAAAAACTGCATTTTGTGTTTACTTGTGTTATATTTGACTAATGGTTAAATGTGTTTGATGATCAGAAACATTTTGTGTGACAAACATGCAAAAGAATAAGAAATCAGGAAGGGGGCAAATAGTTTTTCACACCACTGTATATATTGTGTTTCTAATAAACGTTGGTTTACTACTTTAAACACGGTATGCGGCATCGTTTAGGGTTCGGCGCTTCTTCGTGAGCACCGCGTGCCTTCGACAAAGCAAATTATTTTACTTCATGTCCAGTTCATT